>NC_090939.1:969122316-969429589 GCF_040938575.1 Ambystoma mexicanum
CTATGGGGAGCACGTGAGACACTCGATCGTTAGAGTGGCAATAATATGACTGACCTCAGCCGATTTTAGCTGTTATTGATTTTTGCATTGTTCAGCACTGTAGGGTAGAGGCATAACTTAGGAGTTGCCGTAGGGCTTGCGAGCATCACTAAGTTCGCAGAAGGCTTTGAAGTAGTTCATGGCCTGTAGGCATGGACTTAGATACGCGGCGGCGGCGGCTAAGTAGACGTATGTGAATGTAGCATGCCAGCTAATGCTAAGGGAGGCATTTATCAGGGCTACAGCATTTCGTGTCTCCTGATCCGCAGACCGACGCGAGCAGGCACAAACAGGGCCTTGAGTGTGGGCATTTGGTAGAGGGCCGGCATCTGCTTGCCGGCTCCCTTTAGTTTCTCACTCACCCCGCAGAGCGGTGTTGCATCTGTCACCACTTCCCGGGGTTGGCTGGATTTTACTGTGCCAAGGATCTCAGGTTTCTCACATCACCGTGGAGTATTGTGTCTCTCACCCCTTCTTGGGGTCATCTGGCATTTAACTTGCCAAGGGCTCTGAGGTTTCTTACCCAGCCGCAGGTATTTCTGGGATTTCCTGCCCTCCTCCCTGCTTCCAGGAACAGCTGTGTACTTTCTGTGTCGTGGTGACATTCCTCAGAGGATGCGGCCGCTTCTGCTGTCGCAGGATAATGGGTCGATCTCTCTGTCGCTCACTGTCTCGGTTCTCTGCATCAGCTTTCTCTTCAGCCATAGGTTCTCAGGTTCATCAGCACAGTGGTTTACTGCTTCTCGGTAGATGTGCTAACAGTCCATTTGGCGGAGCATGACTGGCTCCAGACCGACCTGCATTCAACAGTTTTCCACTGGCTTCTTTTCTTCTGCGCACCCAATGCCTTCTTTATCGGTCTCCTGATTAGCTCGTCCCTCCCTGCGGATGTTCTGGGAGGATAGCTCAGGGCAACACATAAGTCTTGGAAGCAACACAGGTTCGAATCCCAGGCTTGCGCTTAGAAACTGGTCTCCGGTTTAAGCATGTTATAAAATGGTACAATCCACAGGACTTCCTTTGCAGGTTCCTCTCTCTCTGATGTTGCCCTTCATTACTTTCATAACTCCAGCTACAGAGAGATGGAATATTCCATTGATGCAGTGTTTCTCGTGTCAGGTTCTGACAGAGGGTTAGAAACTACACCAGACACTTCTAAAGGGTGACAAGAGCAAATATATATATATATATATATATATATATATATATATATATATATATATTTTTTTTTTTTTTTTGTTTTGCATTTAATCGGTAACAGATTTTTACAAAAGGTTTTTGTCTTTTTCTATTAGCTGTTTCTGATAAACATACTTTGGACATATTTAAGACACTTGCTTCACTTTCTTTCATTTAAGATCATTTAGTGTTCAGTATCCCCAGTGTTTTCTTCCGACTAGGCATTGTCCATTTGAAGAGAAGGGGTTGCCAGGTTAACGCGTTTCAGGGCAATGTCTAGGAGTTTAGCTGCAGCCCTCGCCCATCGAGATGAGTCTCCCACAATAAGCCGATACCAACCCGACTCCTCGTTTGGAACCGACGGATAGGATAATAGCGGTGTTAAGTATGCCTCTCGTTCGGTAGCTATTGCTGGGCAAGATGTCAAGAGATGCCTCACCGTTTCGACCTGGTTAGTGTTCTCGCACAAACGACATGATGCTGTAGCAGATTCCGATCTAATGGCGAGAATTTCTCTTGTATGTAGAGTATTTAGCCGGGCTCTCATAAAAGTTCTTCTCAGGTTTTTATCAGGACATTTTTCGCAGTATTTCAATGGAATATTTAGTTTGTTCTGACCTGGCGGAAGATCTTTTAGTAGCTTGTATGAAAGAATTTTGTCATTTGTCAGTATCCAATCTTGCTGCAACAATTTTATTTTCACTCTCCTAGGGTTTGAGACCAGCAGATCTTCCGAGCAGGCTATTTCTTCCAATTTTTCTTTCCGTTTCTTAACCCAGTTAGTTAGGGGTTTACACCCTCCTTTCTGGATTTCTTCTGCTACCACTTGAAAAATGGGGAGGCCGTCTGGCATAAGGATTTTTCTGAACAGTTGCAGCGCCTCCTGCTCCACTGTAGAGAGGAGCGACACGAGACCAAGATCCCTTCGAATCGCCACCATTGGGGCTGACTTTGGTAGGCCAAGCACCGACTTCCACACGAAACCTTCCAATTTATGCCATATTTCTTCTGGAAGAGTTAGATTTGCACTCATCCGTAGGTCAAGGTGGGAACTATCTTGGCCTTGTAAAAACGAAGAGCCGGTGTCCAGGAAAACTTCCTGATTTTTTTGTCAACAGCTTTTAGTTGAGCTGTCAGATTTCTAGCTTTGTCCCACGGGGCTTGCGTGGTGGAATTGTCGTTCGGGGAGGTATCTATCCATACCCCGAGGTATTTGTAGTTTTTCACCACTTCCAATTGGTTGTTTTCCAGGGACCAGGCCGATGTAACTTTGGGGTCACATGATGCTTTAGTGAAGAGTAGAATTTTTGTTTTCTGAGTATTAATTTCAAGGTTATTTTCTTTCATGTACATAGCGAGGTTTGATGGTAATTTTTGTCTGGTCCATTAAGTTCAGGTCGTCAGCGTACCATAACCTGGAAACTTTTGACAGTCCCACTCTTGGCGGAAATGAACAGATTTTATCTTCAGTGTACTGAAAATCGCCTATATAGGCAATATACAGTGCTGGTTCCAGAGGGCAACCCTGCTTCATTCCGCCTTCTGTTGAGATTTTATCGGACAGGAGGCCTTGCTGGCTCAGGCGAACACGCAGAGATGTGTGGGTGTGCAGTGCCATGATTGGATCTAATAGAGTGGGCGGACATTCCCAGGTTCTGAGTTTTTCCCAGAGTTTCTCGCGGTCCACCATGTCGAAGGCCTTGGATAAATCGACCAATGCTAGGTGGGTTTTTGGGGCGCCAGATTTTACCCTTGATTTAATGATGTTTATTATTAGTAGATTTATTGCCGTCCCAGCGCCTTTTAGGAAACCCGTCTTGAAGATGTCAGCTGCGGGTGAGGCTCTTGCCCACTTCTGGAAGTGAGTGAGTAGCATGGTCGCAAAGATTTTCCCCAAGATATCCAGCAGTGCTATTGGCCTATAGTTTGACGAGTTTTCTTTGGACCCTTGTTTGAAAATTGGAATCAGTATAGCTTCTGTCCAGGATGTCGGAATCTGTTTGGTTTTGTGACAGTGTCTAAAGATTTCCCCAATAGCAGCGGCCCATTCTTCTGGGTGCTTTCTGATGTCGATATTAGTTAGCCCGTCGGGTCATGGGGAGATTGAGGTTTTCAACTAAGATATTATTCTTAAGATTTCGTCCACATCTGTTAGCGAGATCCAACTGTTGTTGAAATTCTGAACTTTTTTAAGTACAGACAGCTGGGGATGTTGAAAAAGTGTCCCAAAAAAGGACACCCAGTTTTGTTCTGAGACCGCGTTTGCAATAGGGGTGGCCTTTGCCCCGCTAGTAGTTTTTAGTAAGTTCCAGAAGTCTCCTGTATTTTTTGAGGTGAGGGACAGCTGTATGGCTTCGGTGTCATGTTGGTATCGGTTCGCCGCATGATGTTTTATCCATGATTTATATTGAGCGGCTTCTTTATGGTATTCCAACCATGCCTTAGCTGTTTGGTGCCTAATTACGAAATTTTAAATGTTTCTTAGTTTCCGTCTGTTCGTCACCACCAATCGATCATAGATGTGGTTATGTGCGGGTTTCTTACCCTTTGTTCCTGCAAAGGGCACCCTGTATGGAACCAATAGTGGAGTGTAGTCAGGTCTTGCGGCGACTAGACTATTAGTTGTGGGCTCGAGGTCCATACTCAGCTTGTTCTTTATGGCTCTGATGTTTTCGGCCGTAAGGCGCAGTCATCACTGCTGCTTATTTGAATCCAGTTTCAAAGTGTATGATGGTCTTTCCGGTGTTTGGGCTCTCCATGTTAGTTGTTACAAATTGTGATCGCTTTCCTGCATTTTCACCACTTTGAAGGACGAAATCCATGGGATCAGGCCTTTGGTTATAAAAATATAGTCCAACGTGGCCGAAGATGCGTCACTTTCCCAGGTTGGAATCTGGGGGACAGAGTCTTTTATTGTGGCTGCGTTGAAAAGGTTTCTTGATTTCATCAAGTTGGACCAAGCCAATCCTCTTTTTTTTGCCAAGGAGCCATTCGGTTCTGATTTTTCAGTTGTTATGTGTGTTTTGCATTTTGCGTTTAGATCACCGCAGACTATGATGTTGTCAGTATCAAAATCTACATTGATGGTGTCGATGACCTCCGCCACATCGTTGCAAAAACTTTTTATTGATGTTCTTTCCGGGTTCCAATAGAGGTTTAATATTTCATATATATTTCTCAATCCCGATACAGCCAACAAACACATGGGACATTTAACAGGAGGAAGGAGGAATAAAATCCTTTGCGGGGGACTCATTCACCAAGGGGGAGTCACCTGCAGTGGGATCCCACTTGCCCTGTCCCCTCGATTTATCACATACTGCATCCATTGGCTTTGAGCCCTCCTCTAGTTGATTTAATGGGTAGGAAATGAGGAAGTCAACGTTATCTTCTTATTTCCCTTTTCTGTGTTCTATTGTGAAGCAAAGCATTGTAAACCTAGGAACGACCTCATGACACTGGTGTCAATATCTTTCTTTAGATACAGCCAGTTCAGGGTGAGAATGATCAGCGATAAGGCAGAATTTTCACCCGGTCAAATAATACCTTAAACTGGTAACTGTCCATTTGATGGCCAGAGCCTCTAATTCGACTGTTTCATATGCTTATTCTTGAATACACAGTTTTATGCTGTGGGTGTTCTTGCCCATCATGTAACTGTGAGAGCACTGCTTTTAGGCCCATAATGTAACTGTGAGAGCACTGCTTTTAGGCCTCCCTTGGATGCATCGGTCTCGAGAATAAACTCCCTAATAAAATTGGCATTTTTTAGAAAGGTTCGGCACACTGAATTTTTTTCAACGCATCAACGCTTTTTTGATCTTGGCGAGTCCAGAAAAATCTGTTTGGTTGGCCATTCTTTAGCTTGCCAATAAGATTGCCCTCAATGGTTGAAAAGTTAGGAATAAACCTGTGGTAGTAACCAAGAGAGCTCAGAGTTCTCTCTTTGTTTTTGGTGGCGGTGTTAATGCCACAGCCTTCACTTTATTTGTTTGAGGTTGTCCAAGACCATTCTCTATGAAGTAGCCCAGATATCTTACTGCGCTCTGGGTAAGATGCATTTTTTGCGGGTTTGCTCAAAGCTCCACCTTTTGTAAAGCCATGGTGATCTCATATAAGTGGTGCAGAGTTTCCTCCCAATTACTACTATGAATCACTTTGTCATCTTAGTAGGCTCCCGCAAATGCGGAATAAGGTCTTAGGACTTTATCCATAAGCCTTTGGAAGGTGGTCGGGGTTTCATGAAAGCCAAGCGGGAGTACAGTGAATTCAAACATGCTCAGAGAGGTGGCAGAGGTTGTCTTCTCTTTTTCGCTAGGTCTCAATGGTACCTGCCAATTGCCCTTGGATAGATCTGATGTGGTAATATACTTAGCATTACGAAGACTTTTGATTAGTTTGTCAATTCTGGGCATTGGATAGTTATTAACGACCAAGACAGAATTCAGTCATCTTAATGTGATGCAGAATCACCAAGACCCATTCGGTTTGCCAACAAGGACAATTGGGGAGGGCCACAGGCTCTCCAAAGGTTCTATGACCCCTAACTGCAACCTATTAGTTGTCTCCTTCCCAATATCCTCCTATGAACCTCCTGGGATTTGTTAGGGTTTGAGATTGATGTATGCCCACAAAGAGTACAGATATAGTGGAAGACGTTTTTGACTCTCCCCGGCTCTTCGGAGAAGACTTTGGGAAATTAGTTTAACACATCTTGGAGGTCCTCCTTTGGGTATGTGTAAGGTTTTATGGATTAGCTCTGGTTTGGTCTCGGTTTCTACCAAAAGGGTCACCATGGTGACTGTTGCTTTCTCAATAGGGTCTGCCTTCCAAGTCTTCTATAGATTTATGTGGTAGATTTGGGTTTTTTGTCATCTATCATGATGAGAGACCAGATAAGTGAGTGGTCTCTTTTTCCAGGATTTTATATCAATCATATCATTTGGAGATCGTCTTATTTTCAGAGGTGGGCAACAGAACCAGTACATGATCCCCGACTGCAAAAGATCTGGCTAGCACCTGTCAGTCATATATATCTTTTTGATGTTCCTTGACATGCAGAGATGACTATTAACAATTTCCCTTACTCTCTTTATGTGTGATATTAGCTTGTTGCCGCTTGGGATATAGGCAGGGGCACCTCCTAACACTCTTCCCAGGTCTCCTTCAACTTGCCCAGCATATCTCAGGGTTCTCGACCACACAAAAGCTCAAATGGGGCATATCCCAGGGAGGGTTTTGGGAGTTTTCCAGGCTACAAATAGGGACGATTTTATCACCAAATCCCATTTCATCCCATCATTCTCCACCAATTTGTGTAGTATCTGCGTTAAGATTTGCTAAAGCACTTCACCAACCCATCCATTTGTGGGTGACAAAGGTTCGCAGGGTTTTAAAATTACAGATCTCCCGCACTTGCTGAATGAGGCAGCAAATGAAGGTCATTCCTTGATCAGTTAGGATTTCCATTGGGAGCCACACTAGAGAAAGGAAAGCAATAGGATACTTGGTATGTGATGGGTGGTATTATTTCTCACAGGAAAAGCCTAGGGATAGCGGGTATCTCTTCCTCTCCTCACATCTCAGACATTGCCAAGAAGTCCCACTACCAGCTGCACCTCCTCAAAGGTACTCTTCCCTTTCTCACCTTCCCCTAGAAGCTCACTGTCTCCAGAGCCCTGGTTCTCTCTAGGCTGGACTACTGCAACAGCCTCTTTCTCAATCTGCCTTCCACTACTCTCCACTCTCTGCAACTAATCCAGAACAGGACTGCAAGATTTATCCTTGGCCACAAGCCCAAGGACCACATCTCTCCAGCCATGAAATCTCTCCACTGGCTCCCGGTGGCTGCAAGCATCAAGTTCAAGACCCTTTGCATTGTCCTCAAGGCTTTCTGGAGCCGGGGGCTGCACTACATCCAGCATTCTCTTCTTAAATACCTGCCTTCTCAAGCCCTTCGCTCATCTACCTCTAACTCTCTAAGGGTCAGCCGCTTCTCCAGGCAGAGAGTGGGAAATAGATCTCGCTCCTCTGCAGGTGGCCCCCTCTGGAATCGCCTCCCTGCGCCTCTCAAACTTGAGCCGGACCACCTGAAGTTCTGGAAGCAGCTCAAAACCTTTCTCTTGTCCTCTGCTTTCTCTCTCTCTCTCCCTGCTAACCTACCTGACCTGTCTGCCGCATCAACTGTTTGCTTGGCTACCCTCAGAGGTCTCACCGGGTAGCAGGGTCTCCATTGATCATTCCCCCCTGCACGGCCTCCGGCCTTCCATGCACTTAGGGGCTGTAACTGTAACCTCTATAGTACCTTGCCTCCTTGCCACTTACCCAGAGCCGCACTGCTCTGTGCTTCACTTACTCAGAGTATTGCTGCCCTGCTGTCCCGGTCCCTCTCCCTGGCACTCCCCCCACCCTCCCCCTTGCTCTTTTTGTTCTCACACTTGCACGATCTGAATGACACAAAGCCTAGTAAGGTTGTTTGTCCTCCCTCTGTCTTCCCTCCCTTGTCTTGCTGTGCCTAGAAATACTTGTGTACAGGCGCATTATTAATGACTTATCATATCATATCATAGAATAGTCCACAATTACAGGTATATACTTGTTACCCAACTTGGAATGCTGAAGGGATTCTACCTTACCCATGCCAATCCAAGAAGAGGGTATTTCAATAATGGGCATGGGTTGCAAGGAAGTTTGAGGTTCTGGGGAGGTTGATGTTTTTTGATAAATGTCACAATTGGCTACATAGGTTTTTAAATTGGCATAAACGCCAGGCCAATATAATTTACTGAGTACTTGGTCCTGGATTTTCGTTATATCTTGATGGCCAGCAGGGAGATGGGCATGAGCTAATCCATGACCACTCTACTGTGGCCTCTCGGGATTACTAATTTGTTTCTCCTGGTACTATCCCGCTCATTATTTTATAGCAGGCCCTTTGTTCATGAAAAAATAAGGATCCTCTTTGTTCCAAGCCCTTTCAAAGGCTTCTTTCAGATAATGGTCTTTCCTCTGTGCAAATGCTGGGTAGAGTAGTGGCATCATCCCCTTTGTCCGGAGTAGACAGGACCAAGTGTTTGTCAGCCTCTCCAAAACCTATGGACCCCCTTAGGTGTTCGAGCGGTCATCTACTTCATATAGAGCAGGAGTAAACATATTTTCTAGGATTCCCTTGGTAATGTGTTCCCCCTTCTTCACTCTATATTTCTGTACCACAGCATTATGTACCACCACATGAACCTCTCCTCTGCAGTTGGGATCTATAACGCTGGCTGTGACATCTAGAGAATAATTCCAGGATAGTCCAGATGTTTCGGCAAGCCTACAATAGCTACCTGGAGGAGGTGACATGCTGATATTTGTGGGAGTCAGCATTCTAGGTTTATTGTGTATTTTGACTTCTTCCATACTAGAGAAGCCAAAACCAATAGATTAGGGTGTGGCCCGTTCCGGTAGTCTGGTGGACATGGGTCCCAACCGTGCATCTGATTGTTCACATCCCATTCGTAACAAAACTTGTGGCAAGTCAGACTCAGGAGGCGGACAAGGGTCATGGTAAAACACTAACGTTTTATTTAACTTAAGAAGAAGGCCTATTCAAACCGTAGTTCTAATATACATTTTGGCCCCATCTAAAAAGAAAGAAGAATAAATGGTACTCTTCTGTAAATCCTACAAATACTACCATCCAAAAAAGCCTAATCTGATCTAAGTGCTGATCCTAACCACTAATATAAAAAGAATAACATAAAGTTGGACAGAACAGGTGTTCTATATTGTTGTTTCCTCAAGGGCTGAAGTGGTGGCTGGATTCTGACCCACACCTGACTATCCATCAATAGTCTTCCAGGCCTTGCGCCTTGCGGGATAGCTCAAAGTTCGGACAATAAGGTCTTTCCTGACTTTCTGGATTTTGGGAATAGCAGTCTTTGACTTTAACACTGGGATGGTTAGTCCTTGACTCTGTAGTATGGATTCTGTCACTCAGGCTTGAATTGTGTCTCTCCTACCACTTATTAGCGTCATTTAGCTTTCACCCTTCCAAGAGACCCTTGGTTTCTAAACCAGTTATAGGGCGTTGTATCTTTCACCCCTTCCTGGGATCGGCTGGCTTGTACCCTACCAAGGGCTCTTTGGTTTCTAACCTTGCTGTGGGGTAGTCTGCCTTTCACCCCTTCTTGGGGTCATCTAGCGTTAACCCTACCACAGGCTCTCAGGTGTTTCATTCTGTCAAAGGGATTTGCCTGGACTTCCTCTCCTCCCTGCTGTCAGAAACATCCATGTGCCTTCTTTGTTATGGTGGCCTTCCTCAGAGGAGGCCGTTGCTTTGGCTGTTGCAGGACCATAGGTCGATTCATCTGTTGGCTCCCTGCGCCCTTTCTCTGTGTTGGCATTGTCTTTGGCCGTAGTTTCTCTGGAACAAAGGTGCGATGGACTGTGGGTACCCGTTTGCTGCCTCAGGGTTGGGCAGTGCTTTATTTTCCGCTCAGTCGAACTTGACTGGCTCCAGACCGACATGCAATCAGCAGCCTCCTTTCCTGCTCCGCACACAATGCCTTAATCATCAGTCTCCTGCTTAGTGCCGCCATCCAGGTGGATGTTTCTTCTCACAGCTCACTCTGCAGGACTTCCTCTGCAGGTTCCTTTCTCTCAGATGTCGGTCCTTCATTGCTCCTAAAACTCCAGCTGTAACGAGATAGAATGTCCCACTGATGCTCTGTTTCTCGTAATTGGTGTCGAACATAAGGGTCAGAAACTATGCAAGCCACTTCTTAAGGGTCACAAGTACAATCATATTACTCAATCCCCATATAGCCAACAAATACATGGGACGTTTCACGGGAGGATGGATGAATAAAATCCTTTCTGGGGACTCCCTATTCACCAAGGGGAGTCACCCCCAGTGGGATCCTGCTGGCCCTATTCCCCAGGGAGTGTTAAGCTTAGCAGGCTCACCACCCTAGTCCCAGAGGGGGTGGCTCCCCCTTTGGGAGACTGGGTAAATTCCCTGGATTCATCACAGATCCCAAAATGGTAGTCACTTTATCGTCTTTAAAACCTGAATATGAGAATTGTTCTCATTGTGGATAGTATGTCCTCGAAGGATATCGGGCCTCATTACGCGGTTGGAGGTCACCATGGCGCTATTAGCACCATGGCTGCCTCCAAATCCTTACTGACTCCGCCCTGATGAATGGAGCTATTACCGCCCCATTCCAAGGTTGGCGGGGGCGGTAATTCCCCATTCACCAGGGTCCTTGCCCATTCCCATTTGAGCCCCCATAGGGCTCAATGGGAATGGGGAAGGTGCTAATAATGGTACCGCAAATTGCGGTACCGTTATTAGCTCCAAAGTCCCTTTGCGGGTCCCATCCTTAACGCCAGGTAAAACCAGGCGTTAAGGGAGGACCCGCAAAGGGAACTCGTAGTAGGGCGGTAAGGGATTACTGGCACCGGTGCCCTTACCGGTGGCGGTAATCCCTTACCGCCCACCTCGTAATGAGGCCCATCATGTTTGATGTTGAAAAAACAATAGTGCTGGCAAATGTGTGCCTCTTTGATATATAAGTTAATTAACAATCAAACATTTCTCTAACTTCACTCAGTTTGCAATGTCTAGTGCTGGGCACTGGCCAGAAACAGTTACTATAGGAATTGTGAAATGTTCTTGAGTCTGTGCATGCACTTTGGTAAAACTGCCTTTTTCATGTGTTTGAGCAATCAGGATGCCAAGTGGGCATGTATAGAGTATACTCAAACATATTAAGATCGAACTAGCTTTTACTCCTGCTTGTATCAAGAAAACATAAAGAAACATTCTGTCAAACAGTTCTCAAGCTCTCTGATTGTACTGTTTCCTGCACCTCTTTAACACTATTCAGAAAGAATCCAACTGTCTCTAGGAAGTTTAAGTTCTGCAACCAAGTCCCTGGAGTCTCCAGATGACTCCAGGCACATGCTGCTCCAGTGGGTCTTGTGGGCTGTTGGTCTCACTCCTTTTTTACGGCACTTTGCATTTTACAGAAGTCAAAAGTAGAGTTCAATCTTGGCCAGAGGACGCCATTATGCCAACTGGGGTTGACTCTCCCAGTACCTATGGAGACTAGCTGGACTGTAGCAACTCTCTTGCCCAAGAGCATTACCAGGCATCCCTTGATTCTCTAACTGGACTGTTCCTGCACACCATTGATCCATCTCACTCTTTGACCTCATGCAACCATGAGTTTGACCCATTCTGCCTGATGTCTGGGACTCTCCATTGTGTGCCAAACCAGTCGTTTCCCCTTGTTGCCTCTGCCTCAATAGGGGTGCTTTTTCTATCTCTGCTTGACTGCCTCTTTTTCTACCTCTTCCACTTTATTTTCTCCCACCTCCCCCTGCGGTTCTGAACCAATTATTTGTTTTCCTCCCTCCTCCTTATATTGTGCTTTAATGACCTCTACCCCAATTCCAACATTCTCTTTTTTTGTTATTGTCTACGAACCTCCTCTCACAGCAACCTCCTCTTTTTGTTCTTCTGCACTAATCTTTTCTCTCTTCCCAACCTTCTCCCTCTTCCATTGTTCTCCGCCAACCTCTTCTTTCTTAACAACCGCATCTTTCTGATGTTCACTTCCACCAAACTCCTTCTGCTGTTTTTCTCCCCAATGTTCTCTCTCTTTCTGACCTCCTCCTTCTGTGGTTCTTCTATATCAACAAGCTCCTTCTTTTGCTCTCCGCCATTCTCTTTTCTCTTCCCGTCCACCTTCTTTTGAAGTTTCGTGATGCCATCCTGCTCTGTTACATCAAGCTGTTTCCCCTCTTGTCTCCAGCCAGCTCCTCGTGTCTACCTTCAACCTCTCCTCAATACCTTTACTAAGCTCCTCCACCATGCTGCAATGGCATCCCACTCCTGTGACTCTGGTTTGGGCTTCTAGTTTGTATCCTTGCGTGGCCCATCCACTGGGGCCGGATCTCCAGTGAAGACTTGCACCTGGGTTTGAGAATTATTTCTAGCTGGGTATTAGCTGCCCGAACTCCCCACAGGATAACATTTTGTGCCAGTGTGAGAAGGGAATAAGGCTTGAAATGCCTGGTCTGCCATCTTAGATTTCAGATTGTGAGTATTCTTTGTGTAGGCCTCTTCTAGTGGATCCCGATGGGATAACTTCTTTGAATGATCTGGCTTGTCAGTAGCTTTTGTTAGGGTCAGAACTGTTGCTGCATTCAAGTTTGTCCTGATGGTTCCTGCTTCTCCCACTGCTTACATTACCAAACACAGAGGTGCTGTTCACTCTCAGACTGGCAGTGGAAGAAAAATTATTTTCACACAGGTATGATTTGTACAACTGGCCCACAAACAGCTTGACTGATCCTAGGGTTTTTCGTGCGAGCGTTTTCAGTTATAGGCTATAGTAGTCTGAACTTTAAACCTCTCAGCTGTTTCTGTGTTTCCCATGATGTCCCGCAAACCAGGGTTAGCGTTTCCATGCAAGGCGTTAGCAGCATTTGGGGAGATATGTGAAGCAAGTGTACAACCTAAATCCATCACCATATAATCCAAAAAGCTGTTTCAGACAGCAAAGATTGACACAATCAGAGAGAGCTCCCACTGATGAACTAATCGATTTGGTGACCAGACCGTGTGCCATCATTTCTGGTGTGTGGCTTTACTTTATATGTAACATCACTTCCAGGGCCATCTTTGATTGGTGACATCACTTCCTGTGGCCATCTTGGTTTGTGGATTGGTGCCATCCCTTCCTGCAGGCATTTTGGATCAGTGACATCACTTCCTGCGGATATCATGATTCGGCCCAGTCTCCAGCTGAAGGCCACAAGAGACTCCTCTGAGAACACCAATGAGGAAGTAATCGCCTCATGCCAGCAACACCATGGACAAAATCAAAGGTAGCACTCACTGATGGACTAAGCGATCAGTGACAAGACAGTGTGCCATCAATTCTGAACTTCCTTGGGGCGTCCAGCCAGGGGTGTCCCAGTTAAGGGTTGAACAGTAAAGGGAGAATTCCGGCCATTGAAAAGCCTCTTTGCCTCTTAGCCTATCAGCCTTTGCTTTTGCCTTCTTTCCTCT
This sequence comes from Ambystoma mexicanum, assembly GCF_040938575.1. Lineage (NCBI taxonomy): Eukaryota > Metazoa > Chordata > Amphibia > Caudata > Ambystomatidae > Ambystoma > Ambystoma mexicanum. The sequence continues at coordinate 969,135,605 of NC_090939.1, forward strand.
ACACATGTGAGTACCTAAGTTCCCTAATGATTGTGCTCTCTCTCCACTCTGCGGTACTCACCTATATGCATTGACTCCTGCTCCTCCTGCTGCTCCTCCTACTCATCTCACTCGTCACTTTCCCCAATCATGCTACAACTTCCTCCTTTCTTATCCCTATTAAAAAAAACTCACATCTCTGAACTCCCACTACTCTATCTCTCTTCCACCTACTTCAAACAAACAAAGCTGACAAGCTAATCACACCTTTCCTAACACCTATCCACCTTGCCTCTCTTCCTCTGTGACTCAACTTCTCTAATCTTCCTTACTACCTCAACTGAACATTGCACTCTGGAATACTCAGTATGTATGCAATAAAATGTCCTTTATCACTGACTACTTTCCCTCCAGCTCTTCTCCCCTAGACCTTCTTGCTATCATTGGAACTTGTATTTCTTCATCTGACACTACCAGTCTGGCAGCCCTACACGACTCCAAACTATTGCTCTTTCACTGTCCTCAACTGACTAGCAGAGGTGGAGGCGTCAGACACCTACTCTGTTCCCACCTCAATGTCTCACAAATCTCCAATGCCAAGTTGTCTTCTACATCTTTTGAATTTGCCATCTCCCCTATTGCTCCACCTCACTCAGTTCACATCATCTTCATCTATCGCCCTCCTGGTCCCACTGGACAGTTTTCTGATGATCTTGGGCACCGCCTTGGTTCTCTTTCCACTGAACATCACCTCATTCTCTTAGGTGTCTTTAAACTTCCCTCTGCAACCGCTTCTCAGAAATCTGAGCTTCAGTCTTTTCTTAGTGACCACGCTCTCAACTATATTCATAACCTACCTACCCACACAGGAGGTAACTGTTTGGTTCTCTTATTCATTTCTACCTCTTTCTCAGCCACTAATACTACTGTCACACCATCCATATCTGATCACTCAATTGTTTCCAACATCATCTCCTTTCCACCCTTTGACCTTTCCTCACCACTTGCCTCACCTATTACTAAAAGGAAATGTACACTTACTGCTATTCCTCCCTTCCTCTCTTTCCTATAGCTTTTACTCTCCTCCTTCACACCTGATGCCTCTTCCACCAACACTGCCTTCACCAGCTTCCAACCCCTACCTTATGACTCATTCTCCTCTCACTTCCCACTGCTAACTTTCACCTCTAAGTCTCAGCATCCTCAACCATGGGTCACCCGATTCATATGCTCTCTCCACACAGACATGTGTCGGCTACTGCACAAATGGAGGCATACCCACTTGCATGAGGACCTGCAACTCTACCTCTCTGCCCTGAACAATCTCTTTTCCTCTCTTGATAGAGCGAAAAGAGAATTCTACCCCACCCTCATTGACTGTCACTCCAACTATCGTCGTCGGCTACAGGGCACCCCAAACTCACTCCTCCTAAACCTATGATTATCAACTGCATTTTCCAAGCTAACGACCTAGCTAAATACTTTGCTGCAAACATTTTCCAAATTAGAGACTCTCTCCTGGTCTTCCTTACACTTCCTCCCCCTACATTCTACACTCCACCTACACTACCATCATCCTCAGCCTCTGTCTCCCACTTTAGTCTTGCTAATATGGAAGAAGTTATATCTCTACTGATGAAGACTAACTCATCTTGTGCTTCATCACACCCTCTTGCTCATCAGCTAGTCAAGCCTATTGCCCCTTAAGTGGCCTCTCACTTTGCTGAACTCTTCAATCCGGCCTTCAATTCCGCTTGCTTTTCCTCTATTTTCAAAACAGCCATGATCATCCCTCTCCTAACAAAGCAATGACCCATACCTACTGGCTAACTTCATCCTTTGTATCTCCTTCCACATTATTCCAAAGTGCTCGAAAGGGTTGTATTCAACCGTATTCCCAATTTCAACCATATTCCCAATTTCTTAGACATTAGCAATCTTTGAGACTCCCTACAATCAGGTGTATGCTGCCTTTGATGCTGTTGATCATTCTGATCTCCCTAAAACTCTCTTTCTTTTTGGAATTCACGATCAATGCCTTGCCTGGATTGAATCCTACCTGGCACCTCTCCAATTCTCTCTCCCCTTGAGCAACAACACACCTCTCAACTCACTCCTCTAACCTTTGGTTTTCCACAAGTGTAACGCTCACCTGAATCCCTCGGAGGCGCAGGTCTGGGCTGGGGGTTCTCGGAGTCTTCTAGGGTCACGCGCAGGCCTCGAATGCCACCCTGGAAAGGCCCTCTCCTCACTGAGATCTTGATCTGAAGGGTGAGGTGTCTGCAATTGGGAGAGCAAGGGGTTAATAGGATATATAAGCCTGACTGGGCAAGCTGACTCCCCTTCCTGGTACTCCCCACGTAGTTCGTAGGCTAAATGTGCTCACCTTATATAGGTGAAAGCGGAGCTCTCCATCCTGCGTCTGTGCAGGGGCGCCGAAGCCAGTTACTTCACTGGTTAATTGTCCAGCCTCTTGGTTGCAGAGGATGAAGATTTGGAGCTAGGCCGTCGTTAGCAGCACGAACGGCGGTTGCTTGAATGGAGAGCGATGGAAAGGCGAAGGTATTGCAGGCAAGTAAGTAGAAAATGTCAATTGGAAGTTTAAAGCACTTCTTAATGTCTCTTTTCCTTTTTCAGGTTGCAGAAGCAGCTGGGTAGAAAAATAGATGTCGAGGAATGTGCCGAGGAGTGAGAAAGATGAGAGCTGCCCAAAACACGTGCGTATGGATGGAGTTTTGTATTTCTTAGTGATGTCCTTTTGTTTTGCAGATGCGAGTAGCAGCGTCGGCGGAGGCGAGAAGAATGCAGCGCAGGTAGGGAAAGTTTCACGATGGTTACTAACCAATGTCCTTGCTTCCACAGGGTGCCGAAAAATGGAAAGCTGCAGCCCGTGGCTTGAGATGCACCGATGGATTGGGTAAGTGCTGCGCTGGTTGTTATCTCATGCAAACCTGGTGTTCTTTTCCCTTCTCAGATGCTGCAGAAGACGAAGATGGTATTTCAGAAGGTAAGGTTACGGATTTCTCTTCCCTAGATGCAGAAGTTGAAGATTCTCTGGAGCTGACACGGTGAGCGTCTTGCTGCTATTGCAGAATAACGCGAAGCACGTTGCTCTGATCAGGCGTGGTTTAAATAGTCCTACTGGAGTGCTTAGGTGTCTCCTTCCACCGCAGCCTCGCCCAGGTAAGAAGTCCCAGCTTCCAGAATAGTTCCAGTATCCAGTCCCAGGGAGTGGTGCTGGCCACACCCAGAAGGTAAAGTAGTTCCAGCCATGGATGGATGAGTATTTCATCCTGCAGAGGAGTGAGCAGCATGGTCTGCAGCCGGTAGGTCCACCCAAGCACCATTCCTTACATCATGAGCCCGGCACGTCCTGTGCCGGGACTGGGTCCCCTTATGAGCCTGGCGCCACTGGCGCCAGGACAAGGTCCATAAGGCCCCTATGGGAGCCGATGGGTGCCTGAAAATGAAGTTGTGACCCAGCTTCCGAGGCAGTTGGGCTAAACCTGACTCCTTGGAGGCTGCGGTCATGACAGTACCCCCCCTCAAGGCCCCTCCCAAGCTTGTCTTTTCCGGAGGTTTTGGCTTGTTGGGAAAAGCCCGATGAAATTTTCAGACTAAACGAGGTGCATGTACATATTCTGAGGGTTCCCATGATCTCTCCTGGGGTCCATATCCCTTCCAATCAATCAGGTAGTATAGTTTTGATTTGGAAATTTTGGAGTCCAAGATGTCTCGAATTTCAAATTCGGATTCTCCGTCAACTTGGATTGGCTCAGGAGGTTTAGTCAAACGGGTTCCGGGTTGCACAGGTTTCAGGAGAGAAACATGGAAGACAGGATGTATCCTCATTCGAGTAGGTAATTCCAGTTTGACAGCCACTGGGTTAATCACGGCCGTGATCGAGTAGGGTCCTAAATATCTTGGGTTGAAGGTGCGTGGCCCTTTTAAAGATAAATGTTTAGTGGACAGCCAGACTTGATCTCCTTTTTGATATTGAGGAGCCTCTTTTTTGATGTTGGTCCGCTCCTTTTTTGTATGATTCTTTAGCTCGTTGAAGATGAGCTGTGGCTTCTTTAAATGCTTGAGTTATCGCCGAATGCAGATGGTCAACAGCAGGTGTGCCGAGAGCTTGAGGTGGGTCCAGATTTGAGGTTCGAGGATGACTTCCATACAGCAGGCAAAAAGGGGTTTTTCCTGTCCCAGAATGGATTGAATTATTGTAAGCGTATTCAGCAATCCAAAGGCATCCTTCCAAGTACCCTCGGATTGATGCAACATGCAGCGCAGATATTGTTCTAGAGTTTGGTTAGTTCTCTCAGTCTGCCCATCGGTTTGAGGATGACGGCTGGTGGAAAGTCGTACATCAATCTCTGCTAAACGACAACAACTCCGCCAAAAATGGGAAATGAATTGGCTCCCTCGGTCAGAGATTATTACTGAAGGGAAACCGTGCAACCGGACAATGTTTTCAAGAAATTCTCGGGCTAGAATGGAAGCTGTAGGTAAACCCTTCAGTGGGATAAAATGAGCCATTTTTGAAAAAAGGTCCACGATCACTAGAATTGTGTTGTATCCGGAGCAAGGGGGTAAATCCGTGATAAAATCCATCGAGAGCGTGTGCCAAGGGCCTGGTGGAATGTCTATTGGACGTAATAATCCTGCTGGTTTTTCCTTCTGACTCTTGTTTTGTGCGCAGATACCACAAGAAGCCACAAACTCCTTAACATCTTTCCTCCAAGGTGGCCACCAAAAATGCCTTTTAATTTTCTCTGAGGTTTTGGCAACTCCAGGATGTCCTTCCATTAGAGAATCATGGTAGCAGGTGATGACCTGTTTTTGTAAGTCAGCGCAGGGTAAGAATAGTCTTCCTTGGAAATACAATAGGTTCTGATCTATTGTAAAATCCTTTCCTTTCAATTGCCAATTCGATGAATCTTCGGGAGTTATGAGTTGATTGACCCTTGCTTTAATCTCTTCGAGGGATGATGTGTTGATTACTCCTAGTATCTTTTGTTCAGGAATTATTGGCACCGGCTCCGGATTAGCTGTAAGTTCGTCTACCCCTATCCGGGAAAGGGCGTCTGCTTTTCCGTTCCTAACGCCTGGTCGAAATGTGATTACAAAATCGAATTCTGCGAAGAATAAAGCCCAGCGTAGTTGCCTCGAAGATTGAGCTTTAGCTGACTTCAGGTACTGGAGGTTACGGTGATCCGTGATTACAGTTACTGTGTGCCGGGCTCCCAAAAGATAATGCCGCCAGGCATTAAAGGCGGACTTAATTGCCAAGAGTTCTTTGTCCGTAATTGTGTAGTTGATTTCAGGAGCCGAAAATTTGCGAGACCAAAAGGCTACAGGGTGTAACTGGTGCGTGTCGGGGTCTCTTTGTGACAGCACCGCCCCCATTGCAAGACTGGAAGCGTCTGTCTCGACGATGTAGGGAAGTTCTGGACGGGGATGCCTTAAGACTGGAGGAGAGATAAATTTGGTTTTTAATTCCTGGAAGGCTTGTTCAGCTTCTGGAGTCCACTCGAATTTTTTATTCTTTTTCAGAAGAGCCGTGATAGGTTGGACTACCCGAGAGAATTCAGGAATGAACCTTCGGTAAAAATTAGCGAAGCCCAGCTTGCTCTGCACACCTTTCACGGAAGTTGGGGAAGGCCATTTGGTGATAGCATCCACTTTTCTTGAGTCCATGTGAACTCCGTTGGGTGATAAGATGAACCCTAAAAATTCCACTTCCTTTGCGTGAAAGGTGCACTTCTCCAGTTTAGCAAACAAGCGGTGTTGGCGAAGTCTCTGTAAAACCGCTGTGACGTGTCTACGATGATCAAATTCTGAGGCTGAGTATACCAGGATGTCGTCAATATAAACGACTACGCACACATCAATAAGTTCTCTGAGGACATCATTCATGAAAAACTGGAAAGCGGCCGGTGCGTTACATAGTCCAAAGGGCATTACTTGATACTCAAATAATCCATATTTAGTGCGAAAGGCCGTCTTCCATTCGTCGCCCTCCTTAATGGGTACCAAATGGTAAGCTCCTCTGAGGTCTAACTTTGTGTATATGCAGGCGCCTTTTACCTGGTCCAATGATTCAGGAATCAAGGGCAACGGGCATCGGTTTTTGACTGTAATCTGGTTCAGGGCGCGATAATCGATACACGTTCTTAGGTCACCTTCCTTTTTCGGGACGAAGAACAAAGCTGAGGAAGCGGGGGATTTCGAGGGGCGGATGAATCCGTTAGCCAAGCACTGGTCCAAGTATTGCCTGAGATGGAGGTTTTCTGGTTCAGTGAGGGCATATATTCTACTGCACGGAGGGGTGGACCCAGGTATCAGGTCTATCTGGCAGTCGTATGACCGATGTGGAGGCAGGGTGTTGGCTTGATCTTTCTGAAAGACGTCGCTGAACTCTTGGTATTCCAGAGGTAATCGGGGGTCCTCGGAAGTGATGGCTGCTAGCTTGATTTCGGGCTGAGGATAATAGGTTGAAGCGCATTCTGGAAACCGAATCACCTTGGCTCGCCAGTTTATCTGAGGATTGTGCTTTTCCAACCAAGGCATTCCCAGAATCACCTGAAACTGCGGGGCCTTGATTACATCAAACACGATCTTCTCCCGATGTCCGCCTTGACATAACAACGTTACCTCCACGGTGGTATGAGAAACTGGTCCGGAAGCTATTTCAGTACCATCCACTGTAGTAATTACGTCTTTTACGATCTTGGGACGTAGGGGAAGATCCATCCTGGTAGCCAAGTCGTGGTCCACATAATTACCGATTGCTCCGCTATCGATGTATACTTTGATAGCATGCATGCGATCTGGTCTATTGGGACATATGAGGACCATAGGCATTACCAAATGCGAGGTCAAGGAACTGGTTCTAACGCTCGGCAAGCGGACCTCTACGCTTGTCGGGCGAGGTCGTTTCCCGATTCCATTTTCTCAGCAGTTTTATCAGAAGCTCCTACGGTCTTCTTGACCGGTTTCACTGAGCAATCACAAAGGAAATGTCCAGAATTCCCACAGTATAGGCACAGCTGTAATTGCCTTCTTCTTTCCCGTTCTTTCTGGGTTAATGGTCCTTTTACTACTCCTATTTGCATTGGTTCCACGGAGTCATTCCCTTTAGCGGAGCTCTGAGGTCTTGGTAGTACCCGGGTTTCAAATCTGGATCGATCGGTCTTCCTGTTCTGTAGCCGATGATCTAATTGGACCACTAGGTCGATATAATCTGAACAGTCTTGCGGCGGATTCACCACCTGAGCTAAAACGTCTTTAAGTTCCCCACGTAGACCTCTGTAGAAGAGCGTGATTCTCTTATCTTCAGGCCACCTGGTCTCAACCACCAGTCTATTAAAGGACGCTATGTAAGCCAGGAGATCCTGATTACTTTGTCTGAGTGACAGGAGTTCATTGTCCAAGGCCTGCCCCTGCGAATGTCTTGCGAACAACTTTTCCATACTGGTCTGAAAGTCTTGAAAGTTATAGAGGAGCGGGTCATCCTGTGTCACGAGAGGAATGGACCAGTCTGCAGCACTACCGCTAAGATAGGAAAGTACAAACGCTACCTTGGCTTGGTCCGTTGGGAATGCGGCGGGTCTACACAGAAAGTGCAAGCGGCATTGATTGATGAATACTGCATATCGCTTTGGATCACCGGAAAAACGTTCGGGCGGGGCCAAAGGCACATTCCCTGGCAGATTAATTTGCACCGGATTACTTGAGGTTGTAGGAGGCAGTGGCGTCTGTCCCGCTTGAGCCTGTAGCAACTGTCTGGCCAGATCATCAGTCCGTTCCTTGGCCATGATCAACTCCCTTCGTAACGCGTTTGTTTCTTGGCGAGATGCGTGTACTTCTGCCCTTAGTTCTCCAAGCAATTGAGCCAGTTGATCTGTGTCCGAGGTTTCCATTGCGCCTGGGTGGGAATATTGCGGTAGGCTTCGCGTTCTGTAACGCTCACCTGAATCCCTCGGAGGCGCAGGCCTGGACTGGGGGTTCTCGGAGTCTTCTAGGGTCACGCGCAGGCCTCGAATGCCACCCTGGAAAGGCCCTCTCCTCACTGAGATCTTGATCTGAAGGGTGAGGTGTCTGCAATTGGGAGAGCAAGGGGTTAATAGGATATATAAGCCTGACTGGGCAAGCTGACTCCCCTTCCTGGTACTCCCCACTAGTTCGTAGGCTAAATGTGCTCACCTTATATAGGTGAAAGCGGAGCTCTCCATCCTGCGTCTGTGCAGGGGCGCCGAAGCCAGTTACTTCACTGGTTAATTGTCCAGCCTCTTGGTTGCAGAGGATGAAGATTTGGAGCTAGGCCATCGTTAGCAGCACGAACGGCGGTTGCTTGAATGGAGAGCGATGGAAAGGCGAAGGTATTGCAGGCAAGTAAGTAGAAAATGTCAATTCAAAGTTTAAAGCACTTCTTAATGTCTCTTTTCCTTTTTCAGGTTGCAGAAGCAGCTGGGTAGAAAAATAGATGTCGAGGAATGCGCCGAGGAGTGAGAAAGATGAGAGCTGCCCAAAACACGTGCGTATGGATGGAGTTTTGTATTTCTTAGTGATGTCCTTTTGTTTTGCAGATGCGAGTAGCAGCGTCGGCGGAGGCGAGAAGAATGCAGCGCAGGTAGGGAAAGTTGCTTCCACAGGGTGCCGAAAAATGGAAAGCTGCAGCCCGTGGCTTGAGATGCACCGATGGATTGGGTAAGTGCTGCGCTGGTTGTTATCTCATGCAAACCTGGTGTTCTTTTCCCTTCTCAGATGCTGCAGAAGACGAAGATGGTATTTCAGAAGGTAAGGTTACGGATTTCTCTTCCCTAGATGCAGAAGTTGAAGATTCTCTGGAGCTGACACGGTGAGCGTCTTGCTGCTATTGCAGAATAACGCGAAGCACGTTGCTCTGATCGGGCGTGGTTTAAATAGTCCTACTGGAGTGCTTAGGTGTCTCCTTCCACCGCAGCCTCGCCCAGGTAAGAAGCCCCAGCTTCCAGAATAGTTCCAGTATCCAGTCCCAGGGAGTGGTGCTGGCCACACCCAGAAGGTAAAGTAGTTCCAGCCATGGATGGATGAGTATTTCATCCTGCAGAGGAGTGAGCAGCATGGTCTGCAGCCGGTAGGTCCACCCAAGCACCATTCCTTAAATCATGAGCCCGGCACGTCCTGTGCCGGGACTGGGTCCCCTTATGAGCCTGGCGCCACTGGCGCCAGGACAAGGTCCATAAGGCCCCTATGGGAGCCGATGGGTGCCTGAAAATGAAGTTGTGACCCAGCTTCCGAGGCAGTTGGGCTAAACCTGACTCCTTGGAGGCTGCAGTCATGACAACAAGTCTGTGCCTTGGGTATGCTCCTTTTACACTCTACACCTCTGTGCTTGGGGCACTAATCTCCTCCTTTAAGTTCTTGTACTAACTCTTTGTGGATTACACCCAAATCTTCTTAGCGTTTCCTGATCTTGCCTCTGATCTCTCTATCAAAATTTCCAACTGTTTCTATGCCTTTCAATATTGGATGGCTTTCTTTGCACTCTCTGATGTTAAACTGTACCAAAACAAAGCTGCTCTTCTTCCCTGCCAAATGCATGCTCTCATCTCTAACTCTGCCTATCCAGTTCCCACCTGACAGTCTCCCCTATTCTTCTACAGCTAGAAGCCTCTGCATCATCTATGACCCTTCTCACACCTTCTCTACTTTCATCTCCAAAACAGCAACAGCAGCTCGCCTCAACCTCCAAAATATTAGGAAAATCAGGCATCTCCTTTCTGTCAACACCGCCAAAAATCTCTTAACCTCTCTTGTCTAAGCTGAAGTACTTTACCAGCATCGTCTTTGGTCTCCCCGACTATGCTTTCTGTCCTTGCAACAATATCATTAACTTCGCTACCAGGACTCACTTTGAACTTCTGCACTTCACACCTACTTCCTCGTATCGTCACCAGGTTGGATGGCCGACGATGCAAAACAGGGCCGGATTTAAATGTCTTCTCCTGGTTCACAAATGTATCCGTTAACTTTGAAAAGCTAAAGCCTGCTGACTTGGAAGAGTGTCTAATAGACATTTGGGGGTCATTACAGGGTTGGCAGTAGTCATGAATTTACCGGCACCCAGCAATCGTGACTTACCGAGGCATTACAGCCCCGCCGTTGCCGGTAAATCCCCATTGTCGGGTGCTGGTAATCATTACTTCCCATTCCCATTTGAGTCCCATTGGACTCAATGGGACTGGGGAGGACGGATGCACCAGCACCATTCATGAATCGTGCCGGTGCATCCGTCGAGTTCTGCAAGCAGGTGCTGTTCCGCCTGCCAGGTCAGACCTGGGTCAGACCTGGCGGGCTGAAAGGCACCCGCTCACAGAACTTGTAGTTTGCCGGTCCCGAAACAACGCTACCAGCAAGCTTACTGGTACCAATTTTTCCAGACTTGCAAACTTGTAATATGGCCCATTATGTCCAGTACGGTGTCCAGTCAAAGGATCAAAAACAAAAGGATCGAATTCAATAGTTGAGAGTCAAAAGGAGCGGAAAAAAAAAGGTTGAATACCTTTTTTAAAATGTTTTTTTTTTTGGTTTCCGTTTAGGAAAAAAGTGTTTTTTATACCAAAAACAGGGGTTTGGGGGGTGATCCCCCCCCAAAAAAAAACTTTTTTTTCCCGACCTTTTGACTCGAAACTTTTGCATTTCGATCCTTTGTATTCGATCATTTCACCTAAAACCGTCCAGTACATCTGACGTGGATATGGCTGAGAACTTAGTAGCCACCTATAAGAGCTCATTCATAAGACTACTCGATAGAAATTCCCCCTTCAAAACTAAGTCACAAAGGGAGAATGTAGGACACCAAACCTGGTTCTCTCAGGAACTGTAAACCTTAAAAAAGACTAAAAGGAAACTAGAATCAAAATGGCTGAAAAATCCTTCAGAAGCAAACACAACCGCTTGGAAAACTCATGAAAAACACTATGACAATACCATCATCTCCACAGAAAAGAGCTTGTTGGATAAACAAATCAAGGAAGCTCCTAATAATTGTAGGAAGTTGTTTGAAATTTCCAAAACCATGGCATTGTTCAGCTTTCAACCACTTTCTTTCTCACTGTCACCGCAGACTGTAGCAATGTACAGACAGTCTTCACTTCTAAGTGCCAAAATCAACCCATAAGATCAAAAGCTATTTAGCTATGGCTTCTGCCAATACCAATGTGGTTAATCTCCCTACCATAATATCGGACCTTCCCAAATTTAGCTTCTCCTTCATTTCTCCTACTGACATGGAAAGAACTCTTAGATCTTTGCACCTAGCCTCTTGACCAGGAAACATTCTTCCTCCAGAACTCATTTTTTAACACAAAAAGGTCTTTGCCCGTTTGCTGACCAGCTCAGTTACTGAATAAATTCAAGATAATCGTGTACCTGTAGATATTAAATCTGTTTCAGTCATCCCGTTGATAAAAGAAAAAACAGGCTTAGGCCCAAAGATGACCTCTAATGTACGACCTATTATTAACTCCAACTTTCTTCTGAAGGTTCTGTATAAAGTGGCCACCTCTCAGTTTCAGATCTTCATAGAGTCAAATATGCTCCTCCACAGCTGCCAGTCAGGGTTTAGGCCATTATATAGTACTGAAAACACGCTTATTGGCTGACAAACTCACCAGCTAAGTATCCTTGACAAAGGGAAGACTGGCCTCCTCATCTTACTTGACCTTTCAGCAGCATTTGATCTCCTATATCACAAACGCGTGATCAACACCCTGGGAGGACTGGGCAACTGCAGTGATGATGCAATGTCCTGGGTTGAATCCTTTCTGTACCATCGTCAACTCAGCATTCACTGGGGTGACTCCTCGTCCCCATCGGAACCCATCAGCTGCAGTGTCACCAGGGGGCATGCATTTCTCCAACCCCTTAATATCTACATCAAACCTCTTTGTACTTTACTAGAGGAAAAGGGGATTTTCTTTACCAACAATGCCGACGGCACACAACTTGTCATTGTCTTAGTGGTAACTACAAATCTGATAGATTCATTGTTGAGGATATATATCACCTGGTTGAACAATGGATGACAAACAACTGGCTCTGTTTGAATGGGAACAAAACAGAGCTTTTGATTTTCGTTTCCAATCAAGCAAGATCTAAATTGCATCCGGATTATCAAAGCTTAAAAATTCACAATAATCAGATCCCTATCCTTAACAAGGTCAAAACACTTGGGCCCTCATTACTACCCAGGCGGTAAGGGGTTTACACCGGCGTAAACTTTGCCGACCCTTACCGCCTGAGTACGAGTTCCCGTAGCGCCATGGTGATTTTAACGCCTGCTTTTTGCAGGCGTTAAAATCCATGGCGCTAAGGGACCTTGTTGTTAATTACGCCACCGTAATTTACGGTGGCGTAATTAACGCCTTCCCCACTCCCATTATGCCCTATGGGGCAAAAATGGGAATGGGGAAGGGTAAATGGGGATTGGGGACTTACCGCCCCGCCAAGGTCGGAATGGGGCGGTAAGTCCGCCAACCACCATGGCGGAGTTGGCAACTTAGCGCCATGGACCATGGTGCTAATAGCACCATGGTTCTCCGCCAAGGTCGTAATGAGGGCCTTGGTGTTTATGTAAAACCTGCACTAAGTGCTGAGAGTCAAGTAAGATAAATGGCCAGGACATGTGCCTACCATCTCAGGCTTTTTACGCAACATCTGACCCTTTCTCTCCAAGGAAAGCTGCGCCACAATAGTGAGAGCTACTATTCTATCCCGCCTTGACTATTGCAATGTCCTGCTGATGGGAGCCAATAAATCATGCCTTCAAAAATGTCAGTTATCCAGCACGACGCAGTACGCATTCTTAATGGAATATCGAGGAAAGAGCACATTTCTGAACATAGGAGGAATTTGCATTGGCTCCCGGTTCGTGTACCAATCCATTTTAAGATGACTATGTTAGTTCAGAGGTGCCTATATGGCCAGGCTCCTGTCTACCTTAAATCTCTTATATCTAGACATGCCCGGGCCAGATCCCTCTGCTCCTCTGACCTAGCCCGAGTGAAATGTGGAGGTTTTAAATGTAAGAATGGACTGTGCAGGTCCTTTCCTATCTGTGCAGCAAATTCTTGGAACCTGTTTTCCTGCGGTCTCTAAAAACATTCTTATTCAGGTGGAGTCTCCGTCCTCCTCTCCTCTTCTTTCAGGTCAGGGCGTGTCCTGTTCTTATCTGTCATGTCCACTGTGTTAATGTGCGCCGATGCCTGCGGGCTACCAGCGTGTTATAAGTAAATAAATAAAAAATTGTAAGGCACCACTGTATCTATCTTCCTCTATCCAACTCTACAAGCCTTTGCGTAATCGCCACTCTGTTTCCTCGGCTACCCTTGTGGCCCCTTGCCCTCCCTGTGGCTCCTATTGCTTCCTCTCTTCTTCTCTTCATGCTACACCTGCAAGGAATTCTCTTACCCTGGACATCCGAGAAACAGTCCACACGGATTTGTTCAAAACCAAACTAAAAGCCCACCTCCTCGCTTCCGAGTTACCCTCTTAACATACCTCTCATCTACCTTCTAGCTAAACGTTTTCCCTCTCCTCTAACTTGCCTCTGTCCCTCACTTTCGCCTCCTCCACTTTAGCATTTCATCCATCATGATTCAAACCCAATCACAGCTAGCTGTATTGCCTACCTGCACTTAAAAATGTCTAATGTTGGTTGTCCTTAATCTATGTATGTCTACCTATGTACTGTCCCTGGTGAATGTTCCATTTACTCACCTGCAAAACCTGGTCAGTATGTCCCTCTAACTCAGCCCATTGTTAGACACTCACTGCTTCCTGAAAATCTGATTTCTTACCTGTAGTACATTCTTTTGTGATAACAGGGCATTGTTCCTTCCTGTAAGTAAATAAACAAAAACAAAAAAAGGTTTGGTTCCATTTACCGTTTCAGAAATCAACAAGGAAAATGGCATGGAATCCTCACCCCAAAAATGTGGCCCAAGCACTAAAACATCTAAGGTTGTATAGTGTTTTACACAATAAGCCTTATACAGAAAGAGTCATTCTAATTGGGAAGGATTTTCTTTTTGCAGCTTTCCCACCATAGTTTCCTGTGGAGGCCCATTCTTTTTGCTCTGTTTTTGCTCCTGTCTTGACTTTTTGAGGGCAAGTAAGGCCTTCATTTCTTATCGAAATTGGCATCCCTGCTCTTCAATTAAATATACTTGCAAATATATGAATATACTTGAACTCCATTATACAGTGATACAATTACCCTAGGGCCACTGTGTAGAGAAGGAGCCAAGTGCCCCCACCTCAACCATCTCGCCCATATTGCCTATATGTTGGGAGCCAGAGTGTGAAACACATGCATTACCAGTGAAAATACAGATACCAAGGAGAATCCTGGAAGCAAGGTTCCCATTGAGAATACCATACCTGCATATGAGACAGTATGATGGCCATTTGAATGAGATCCGAGAAGAAGCATAACAAATGTCTGTAAGAGAATGGTGACATCACACAAAGCCAGACTGACGTACATTGAGTAGATGCAGGGATGAGAGGATGAAGATATTCTATAAGGCATCAAAAAAGTATTGAAGATAAGTGACATCTTGGTATCAAGATGAAGAGGCTTATGCTACAGAAACGATGAAGATATCAAGTAATTTTGCACGTGCAAATATGCAAAGAAACGCAAGCACACAAAGTATTCTTAAGGCTAGCTAAGTAGTGAATAGATTGCGGCATGCACCAACGTATACATATATAGGAGTGAGTAAAGAATGGATGTTTCCACTACATGTTATAGTAGAGCTGGACAAGAAAAAGAAGGTATTTTCCAGTGTGTCGCAGTTGAAAAGCAATTGAATTACAGGAGTGCATTTCAGAAGGGCGAGGCTGGATGAGCCTCAAGAAGCCAAGGCCATTCAGGGCTAGGATAAGCAGACATTAGTTACAATCGTGTGAAAGAACGAAACTCCTGTTCAGAAGGCATGGATAAAAACAAGGAAGACGTCAGAGGTCTATTAAATAATAGTATTTTAAATGCACTAGAGCTTAATGTTGTGGTCTTCAGTCATGTGGAAGGATGAAGTTGGACAAACATGACGAACCACACCTATGCATGGAGGCAGAGCGTGCCTCTACTCCCTGTAAATAGCAGAGCCAGCTTTTAAGATCAGCCTTGCAAGCGCAGGTGAGACAGGTTCCTCGGTTTCTACGAAATCCCCTCCCGACGTCTACAGGAAGCTAAACGAATGTAAGATTGAAACAGCTGATAAAGAGGTGACGATCTCGAGAGTCGTAAGTCTAAAGAGTGAATGGTGAGTAAAAACTGAGTGAGGTGGCAAAATTGTGAATGAGCAGTGAGTGGAGAAAGTGATATGGGAAAACGAGTAAGGAGGGAGGTGGGTGAAAACAATTCAAGACGATGAGCGTCGAGTTATTAAGTAATTGACTTGAGAAGAGAAGCCAAGCAATTGAGAAATCATGAGCAGTGGAAACATCACGATAGAGTAAGCCCAGTGTCCTGCGTCATAAGTACGTAAAAGAAGGAATCGTATGTAGAGTCCCATTTGCGGATGACATAGGCTACAGACTTGTTTAAAGACAGTCCAAAGAGAACAGTTCACATCCCAATCGGGGTATTTATTAGGGGCACGGATAAGTCTTGGGGATCATAGACTGAGATAAATGTGGCTGGTCGAGTACGTTTGTTTGTCTGATTGTTTAATGTGATTGTATATGGTGAAGAAATAATAGAGGAATTGAGAAACGTGAAAAGAAAGAAACACGAGATTCAAGAGTTCATTATTTATTTGTTGGGATTGAGTTGATGGTGTTTAGTGAATAAAGTAGATTAAAGTAAAAACGTGATATAGCGGGTTTGGAGCTGCGACAGTTGGTGCATGCTCATATTGTATTGTTTTTCTGAAACTTATTTCTTTTAAAGAAAAAGTGGAAAGGTGAGTATTGACAGTCGAAACTGACGTGTCAAAATGGAGGATGTTACTCCACTTACACATCTGTGCAAGCAGTTGCCAAAACATGCACCCAAGCTTAAGCAGTACAGTGCAGAATGGGTTAAAGGCACGGCAGATAAGATGTTCATGCCATGGCCACAAGGGGGATCACTATCGAAGGCAGTTTTGCAGCATATGATATATTTGCATGCAGCATACACAGGAAAAAAGTTAGACAAAAGGTTAGCAATTTTAGAGATCTGGAAAATGTACCAGAAGGAAAGGGAAGAGCTGCCTCCTGAAGATTGGATACTTAATATATGCAACGAGGGGGCTGAGGAGCCTTCTGCTCCCCCCGCCGCACCTGAAATAAATGGCAATAGTAAGAAAGATGACAGATTGTACCTATTAAGAGAGCTTAAGGCAACGACACGGTACAACAATCGGGCATATGAGTCGCCTGCGCAAATCAGCTAGGAGGATGCAGAGAAAATTTCCAAAAAAGACGTGATCTTTAAGGTCCCGAGGGACAAGGAGAGACGCGACAAGGAGAGAGGTGATCGACCAACTACATCCTTAGATTTAGGATGGGAAATAAAGAGATGGAAAGGAGAAAAAGATAAGGCTGATGAGGGAGCGCTCATTCAAAACAAATGGATGGGTGGTCAGATTTTGCTCAAACTCGATGGTAAGAGCATCAAGGACGTGAGACAAAGGGAAGACTGATACGAACAAGACAAAAAAAGATAGAGACAGAGAGGAACGATTAAAGGAAGATGGGGTGAAAAGGAAAGCTACACAAAGACGGGAACAGTTGCATCAAGACGAACAACTGAAAAAGCAGGAAAGGGCAGAGGAACAAAGAAAATATGACAACAGACAGAGGACAATTGAAGAACGAGAAAAGCTAGAAAGAAAGAGAGAGGAAGAGGAAGAACAGAAGTTAAGTTAAAAGAATACAAAGGCAAAGAGACAGAGAGACAGAAAGGGCAAATGAACGAAGAGAAATGAAAAGAAAGGAAGAAGACAGGGTGAGAGAAGAAGCAAGGAAGCGAAGTGAGCTTGATGATGAAATTAAAGGAAATCGGAGGCAGAGAGCATGCAATGTTGAACGTGTAGAGAAAGAGTTAATGGATCCTAATCCAATAGTGGCATGGGAGGACATAGAAGAATTCTTCCAAGCACATGAACCAAGGCCGGTCCATCTAGAGCAAATCTAGATGATGAGTTTGACTCTAGAAGCATTGGGAACGCAATCGATAAAGTTTATCATGATATGAGGACTAAGAAAGAACTGAAAGGAAAGGGTAAAAATGATCGACTGAAGAGTACGCAGCTGTACGATAAAGAGGGAGGCTCTTGTAGTTTTGAGCCTAAAGAGTTGTCTTTAGATAGACTAACTCTAAATAGAGACGAAGTGGAGAGAAGCCACACAAATTGGGGACAGGATATGTCAGACGAGGATAGAGAAACCTTCCGTGGGGAGGTAACGTATGTGGTGCTGAAGGATGTTTTTCAATGGACATGGAAGTAAGATGGCTGGATCCAGACCAACCTACATCTCGGGTGTCAGAATCTCTGACGCTGCTAGATCACTCCGAAGGGGGCGATCCCATGGTGAGAGGGGGACTCGCCACCTTATGTGAGCAGGTTAAGGTCACTGCCAGGAAGAAGGTGGTGCAGAGCCATTGTCCCTGCTATGGACAGACAAACGATGGGGGACAAATGTGAGTTTGGGATTTCACAGTTTCCTTTGTTAGAGAAAGGAGGAATCCGACCACAGTATATACCGTGGCCACAAATGGATAAAGACAATTTGAGGTGTAAACTCCTGAGTTTAACTTCTGCTGCTGGGAAATGGATACACGAGTTGGAAAAAATGATAGGTGGAAATACGTTAGTCATAGGGGACGTTAAAGGTCTCCTAATCGCTATCCTTGGGGAAAGGGCTGATGACGTTTCGTCAAGAGCAGGATATTCAAGTGTTACTGCATTGAGCACCACTCATGATGGAGCACCGTTTAACATTTGTAGGGATGCAGTCTGGAAAGCGCTTAGAGTACTGTATCTTGACACGTCAGATATGGGAGCTATAATGGCAAGAAAGATGCAGGAAGGGGATGATCCACTTGTTTACATTCAGAATTTTCAAGAGCAGTGGGCTTTGGCGACACACAAAGCTTGGGGGAAATCAATACCTGTATTTTATCATAAACTATGCCAAGAGCTGCCAGAATCAGTGCAAAAGCAGCTCAGGAAATTGGCAGGCATGGAAGCAAAGCCATGGTCAGAGATACAGCTTATCATCGTGCATTATTGCAGACTGTTGCAAGAGAAGAATCGAAAGAAAGACGATGCTAGGAAAGGTGAAGAGGTGAAACTAGTGCAGAAAAAAGTATCAAAGTATGCCATTGACGGGGCGATGTTGACTAGCGGAGAAGGGTCAGGTTCACAGCAAGCAGCAGGCATGCCATAGGTGAATAACCAAAGGCAGTTTGATCAAGGTAATAATGGATTCGTACCACAGGGAAGGGGAGGCTTTCGAGGTAGAAGCTTTCAGAATAATCAGGGACATTTTCAGAATAACCACGGTGGGTTTCAAAACACACAGAATTATAGTCAAGGCATGCAGGAAGGACAAATTAGGAGACCTCCTATATGTTGGACATGTGGTATGTCAGGGCACTTTGCTCACATGTGTAGAAGTCAAGGATTTATGCAAAAAGGGCAATTCTTAAGAGGGGGCACCACAAACCCGCCTGCATACACTCAACAGAATGAAGAGGGGTTTGCCCAAAATCAGACAGTGCAGCAAACACAAGCGCCGAGAATGCAGCAAGATTTACAAACAGAGCAGACAACAATGAATCCGCCGCAAAGGCAGTCACAGCATTCACCCATGCAGATACAGCAAGGCAAAGCACAGGAAAATTGATGTTTTCTAGGATAGGGGGTGTCACTGTCGATGGAGGGAATACTTTCACAGGTACAGGTATGAGAATGTATCCACAATAGGACAGCTCACTGGGAGACTTGATGTGTTCTCTACTATCACTGAAACCCAATCCTCAAGAGGAAGCGAGGATTGACATCAATATAGGAGGCAAATCATTTTCTTTTTTAGTTGACATGGGTGAAACACGCTCAATTTACATGTCTGGGAATGCCATGGATACTCAAGGTTTCAAAGGAGCTTCAAGTAGAGTTCCTTTTACTGAAAAACTGCCAGTCTCTATAGGAGAATGTGACATGTCTGTGCCATTATAGTATTCGAGACAGACACCTGTCAATATATCAGGTTGAGATTTAATGACAAAGCTGAATATGACAATTTCGTTCCCTGATGAAGGCATAAGGTGTTCAACACCAGGAATGCATTATTTAAATGTGAGTGAATTCATTATGGCGTTTGCAGGACACGTGGCCATATGAGGAGTAACTTTATAACCAGAAGTTTTTCACTATGGAGTGCGCAATCTGTTAACATGGCTACCAGGTTTAGTGGGTAGAACTATGAGAAATGTTGATGAATTTCTATTTAGGCCAAAGATACCTATGGATGAAGAGGAAGTATGAGTCTTTCCTTTAGAATTACAAGCCACCATAGTGCGAGGAGAAATTGCTTTGCTTGATAGAACTGATTATGAAGGCAGACGAAGGTGCACAGTGATTGCCTTTGGGGAAGGTTATAGATTGACTGATGTCACTGATGAGGATATGTTTGGGAACGAAGTGATATTTGAAATTAGTATTATTTATTGGGTACGAGCAATTAAATGTGAGGTTCCTCAGAAAAGGCTTCGTGGAAAGCCCATTACTTTAAGACTAATACGGAGTGCCACTCAGCAAGAATCCATTTTACAGCCTGACTCCTAATGCACTCTGCTTTCTGTTGCACATGTCCATTTCACACTTTACTCTATCCTCCCTGCCAATATGATTCCAGGTGATCTACTGCCTGTGTACTCTGAACTATTGCCTTACTGGCCCACATTACTAAACACTTCTTCATCATGTGTGGTAGCCAAGGTATCTGCCTAGCCCCCACAGTACAGTGCATGGTTCTTATGCACTACCAGAATTGTTAGTCTCACGCTGCCACATATGCTAATTGCCAGCAGCATTAGACTACAGAATTCTAATGTTTGTACATGCATTTTTAGCCCTAGCGTACATTTCGTATTTTGGTACATTGCGCTGTACCCTATGGTCACCAACAGACCACTTTTATGTCTGTGTGGCATATTATGGCACTAGTAGACCACCTCATAACTGTATTGTGCCTCATGGTCACTAGTAGACCACCTTATAACTGCATTGTGCCTTATGATCACTAGTAGACCACCTCATAACTGTATTGTGCCTCATGGTCACTAGTAGACCACCTTATAACTGTATTGTGCCTTATGATCACTAGTAGACCACCTCATAACTGTATTGTGCCTCATGGTCACTAGTAGACAACCTTATAACTGTATTGTGCCTTATGATCACTAGTAGACCACTTCATAACTGTATTGTGCCTCATGGTCACTAGTAGACCACCTTATAACTGTATTGTGCCTTATGATCACTAGTAGACCACCTCATAACTGTATTGTGCCTCATGGTCACTAGTAGACCACCTCATAACTGTATTGTTCCTTATGGTCGCTTACAGACGACCATTTTAATTGTGTTGTGCCTCATGATCGCTTAGAGACCTCTGATCAATTGTGTTGTGCCTCATGGTCGTTTAGAGACCACTGCTCAATTGTGTTGTGCCTTATGGTCACTTAGAGACAACCGTTCAATTGTGTTATGCCTCATGGTCGCTTACTGACTATTGTACTACTGTGCTGTGCCTCGTGGTCGCCTAGAGACTACTGTACTATTGTGTTGCAAATACGCCTTTTTGATTGCCCCTTAGCGCGTCTCATAGCCTTTAACAAACTACATTCCACGGTATTCCGGTAGTGAAGTGATGACACAAACATAGTTACTGCCACAGGGCACTGTACTACTAAATGTCTTCTTGGATTACTGTATCTTGGGCTAGAAATGCTAACTTAAACCTAGATATCGTCATAGGGCTCTGTACCAAGTGACTCCCTAAACTAATGTACCTTGGACTAGAAGTGCTGATTCCAACCTAGATATTGCCATAGGGCTTTGTATTGCCATTGTACCTAGTACTCCTAAAATGTACACTACCAGGAGCCCATTGTCCTGCATTACCCTTATCCTAGCTACTACTCTGCTAACAATTACATTGGTAAACTATCACCCTCCCACCATCACACTAGTATCATACCCACTTGGGATTAACACAGAAAGGCTCTCCAAATCAACTATGCAAGAATTACTGTTATCTCTACCATGCATGACTACTGTCAGAAACAGCAGACTCCGGGCAAGACTACCTAAATTATATGAACCACTTGCCAGAACACTAGCACCTAGCAACAACAGATCCCAAATCTCACTTGCCACCAATACTAGCAAAGCCAAAGGCAACCAACTACAAACCACACAGACGATAACACCAGCCAGCCCACCTTGCCATGTGCTTAAAGGAGCTTTAATAAATGCTAGATCCCTGATAGCACACGCCATTGAGATATCGGAGATCATACAGCTAGAACAATTAGACCTATTAGCAGTAACTGAATCTTGGTTGCACGCCGCCGCAGGCCCTGCACTATCCCTAGCGATCCCTAAAGGTTACACCATCCTCAGATCAGACAGAACTGAGGCACGAGGTGGTGGAATTGCACTCATTGTAAAAGACAACTTACCAATCAGACTTATACCACACTTGGATACCAACTCGTGCGAGAATTTATCAGCCAAACTTAATCTAAATTGCACCCAAACTCTTACAATCCACCTTATATATAGACCACCTAATTCCATAGGGACTTTCGAAGATGACCTATCCAATATCATAGCAAATAACTTAAAAAACTCCTCCCAAGTTATTCTATTAGGAGACTTTAATTTAGGATATAATGACCCTAAAGACGTACATGCATCTTCTGTGGCAAATATCCTCAGAGAACAAGGTCTCACCCAAAAAGTAGTGGACCCTACACACTCAAAAGGAAGAACTCTGGATTAGATAGCGGAACATAACTGTAATGCGACCATCTCCTCCAATTCACCTGTGTTATGGTCAGACCACCATCTCATAACTTTCACCCTTAACATTGAGAAAACTATTGCCCCGCCCGCTCCACTAGCTCCCCCAGTCCCTACTCGCAACAAAAAAAGCATCACTTGTGATAAACTACTCCCCCTCATCTTACCTACCCTCAATGCCCTCCCAGAAAATCTGGGACCAGATGCCTTGATCAAAGTATTCAACAATACTATGACCACTTCCTTGGATACTATTGCTCCATTTAAACTTAGGAAAAGCAAAGCGAAGGCGCACCTCAACTCTTGGTACACACCCCATCTAAAAACATTACGTACCAAAAAAAGATCATGCCGACTACGATGGACAACTCACCCCTCTGAAGAAAATAAAACAAATCTGCGCGTTATCTCTGCCCTCTACAAAAAAGAAATACTCCTTGCCAAACGCAAATCCTACAATTCAAGAATAGCCCAAGCTAATTCTAGTACTAAGGAACTCTTTTCTATCCTGAAAGAACTTGAAGTACCCATCCCTGTACCTGACAACTGCATTAAGGACAAAGCTTGGTGTGTAAACATTCAACAAGCATTGACAGGTAAAGTTGCTACCCTTCAAACAAAAATTAAGAATAAAAAAGCCTCACTATCAACCAACTTGCCTAACAATACTATTATATCCCCCCCACCACTTCTGACACACTAACACGATTCAAATTTTCAAAAGTCACTATCCTCGAAACAGAAAAGACAATGCTCTCACTCAAACCGTCTAACTGCCACGGTGATCAGTGCCCGGCCCAACTTATAAAGGACGCAGCCAGAGAGCTATCACCTTTCATTACCAAATTGATCAATGCTTCATTTAGGACCAACTGCATCCCTACTAACCTCAAGGAATCTTGGGTGCTCCCCTTACTAAAGAAACAAACCTTAGACCCTCTAATTCCTACGAACTACCGTCCCATTACTACGGTACCGTTCCTCCTGAAAATCTTAGACAAAATAGCCTATCTACAAATTCAGAAATACTTGGAATCCAATCATCTGCTGGGATCTAGACAATCAGGCTTCCGGCCCCAACACGGGACTGAAACTGCCCTAATTGATTTGAAGGCCCAGATTGACGACCTCAGGGACAGGGGCGACCTAGCTCTCCTCTTGCTCCTGGACTTATCAGCCGCATTCGACCTGGTCGATCACCAGGTCTTGTGCAGCCACCTGGATTCGGCAGCACACTTCACCCCTGAAGCTATTGCTTGGATACAATCCTTCCTTAGTGATCGTACCATGAGAGTATTCTCTCCTATTGCTTCAGCTGACCCTATCCCTATCACGTGTGGTGTCCCCCAGGGTTCTTGTGTCTCACCTACCTTATATAACATTTTCACTAAGCCCCTTTTCGATGATCTGGATCATCTAGGTATCACCTACACTAACTATGCAGATGATACACAGATCCTCCTACCAATTACCAGTGATTATGAAAAGGATTTGGCCTTGGTAAATAAGGTTTACCTCATCATCCAGGAATGGATGGCCTCCCATGGACTATGTCTGAATGATGACAAGAAAGAGATCATCATCCTGGGTACACAACTATCACTAAAGAAACTAAGCCCTAATTATTCTGCCTTTAGCGTCGATAACAACATTATTACAACTGCCAAGGATGTAAAAACACTAGGATTTTACCTGGATTCTGCCCTATCGTTTAACAAACAGGTAAACACGCTGTCCTCGGCCACAGCCTATACCTGTAAACTAATCAGAGCTGGTAGAACCTTCCTTTCCAATGCTAGCTGCATCACCCTTAATAGAGCTCTTATATTATCAAGACTCGACTACTGTAATGCCATGTACATTGGGGCGAGTAAACAAACCACTAAGAAAATCCAACTCCTGCAAAACAACGCCCTTAGAGCTGCGCTGGGAATTGCGAGGAGAGACCATATCTCGGACACTAGAAGAGCTCACAACTGGCTCTCTACGATTGACAAAATAAAACTTAAAGTTGCTTCCCTGACTCATAAATGTGTAAACAAAGCAGCCCCTCGCTATCTTATGGACAGAATCATCACTAAACCTAAGACAAGACTAACTAGACATTCAAATACTAACTGTCTCCTGACCCCCAGATTCAAACTAGCCAGAGTGGGAGGCAACAGCTTCCAGGTCAAGGCCACCCAATAATGGAACTCACTCCCCACCTCACTCAGACTAGAACCATCCTACACAAAATTTCGCCACACCCTTATAAAAATGCTCAAAGTCTCTGATGACTAAGTGGTCCTTGGCGTTTACCCTCGTCACCTAGATCCTATCCTCTTTTACTTCAGACTCCAACTGGTATGCCGTCTATAAAGACTGGGCATAATCTTTTCTTATACATATTGTATATATATTCTCTGCGCTATTTTTATGTAAAATGTAAATAATTGTAAAAATGTTATCCTTACTATGTTTGTTGACTATACTGTAATTTCTATTTATGTACAACTAAGCTGTGAGTAATCTTATGCGATGCGCCTGACTACCTGTGGGTTTGGTGCGCAATACAAGTAATAAACTAAACTAAACTAAACTAAACTAAACTAAAATGATGTTAGCACAGAAGTGCCCAGAGTATTTCGATGAAGACATGGCGAAAGTGCCAGTTTCATTATGGACAGCGGGCCCCTATGACGTAGGCCTATTGAAGTGTGCTGGAGAAGTAAAGATTAAATTGAAACCAGGAGCAATTTTACATCGAGCATGACAGTATCCCATGTCTCGAGAGGCAGGTGAAGGTATTTTCAAGACGATATCCACCATGATGGAACAAGGTATCTTAGTGATGTCAGAGTCACTGTGTAATATGTCAGTGTACCCGATTAAAAAAAAAGTAAACAGGGTTGTGGCGTTTAATACAAGATCTCTGCCCCATTAACCAGATTGTAGAGGCCGAGTTCCCTCTAGTTCCTAATCCTGCAACAATTTTATGTAGCATCCCTGTTGAGGCACGATATTTCACTATGATTGACATGAAAATGCGTTTTTCTCAATCCCATTGCATAAAGACTCACAAGATCTGACGTCATTCACTTTCCGCCAAACTCGACTGAAAAGTACTCAAGGGTACTGGGAGTCTCCATCGATTTTCAATAAAGTCCTACAGATGGACTTAAGCAATATTGATTTAGAAAGTGTTGTGTTGCAGTACGTGGATGACATATTGGTCTTTAGCACCTCATAGGAAGAGTGCAGATGCGATTCAGTTCAGCTGATGACCATTCTCGCAGAGAAAGGATATAAATCTGTGTATCATCAGCTTATCAGTGGTTTGCCCTCTATCCAGCCGTACCTTATTTGGGCTACGGTGGGTCATCGCAGTTGGCTTGTTACCAGGGCTCGCTTTGATTGCCTGCGCTTGAGGTGGAACACGGCAAAGTGGACAGGTTATTCGGACGATCCAAGCTGCCCTGTCTGTGGTGCCCCTCTTGAAGACTTGGCTCATTTTATTTTGTTCTGCCCCGGATATGGAATCATCAGAGAGCAAACCATTTTGCATGTTTGAGATGTACTGACCTGCGCCAGCATTACTTTTGCAACTAAAGGCAGAAACAAAATTCTCAGCTTGGGCTCTGTTATCGTATCTGAAGGTTGCAATGTCCCTGAGAAGGGGAGCTTTAAGAAGGCGGGTTTCCGTATTTTAATCACCTTGTAATGTGTGGGTATGAATCATGCTGAACACTTTTGTATTCTAGAAGATGAATGTATTGTTTTACTGTGATATTCTATGTGTGGATATGAATTATACTGAACACTTTTGTATTGCAGAAGACTAATGTATTCTTTTACTGTGCTATGTTATGTATGCGTTTAATGGATATTTTATCGTCCGAATAAACTTTTTCAATCAATCATATAAAGTAGACAAGGAGAAATTGCAGTATTGTCAAGAAGAAGCATTGTATATAGGCCAGTTAATTTAGCATGAAGGAAAGAAAGTCACTCCTGAGAGGGCTGAAGCTATTTTAAAAACCGTAAAGCCACACACGATAAATCAAATGCAGAGAATTTTGGGACTATGTAATTATGTGAGAGCGTGGGTCTTTGACTACAGTTCATACATAAGGCCCTTGTTGCAAGGTGTGGAGATAGCACAGGCAACTCAGGAAAAGATTGTCTGGACAGAGGAAATGGAAGAAGGGTTTAATGAGTTGAAAAAGCAATTTGCACAGCTCCAATTTTAGTGATTTCCAATTATGCCGAGGAATTCTTCTTATTTTCGCACACAAATGACAATTTTATGACAGCTGTACTCATACAGAGAACCACGTTGGGGTATAGGCCCCTTGCATATTACAGTGGGATTCTAGACCCAGTAATAAGGGGTTCATTTTCCCTGCAAACAATCTTTGGCAGCCGGTGCATTCGCCATGGAGAAGGCTACCAGCATAGTAATGGGGTGTTCCATGATGTTATTTGTTCAACATGCTTTGTTTGCCATTTTGGAAAAGCCTAAGGGCAGGTTGACTTCTCAAAGGGCTTCTGCCTACGAGGTGGTTATAGCAAATCTAGTGATTAAAACAGTTTGATGCAGAATAGTGAATGCCATGTTTGTAGCAGAACCACTGGCAGAGGACGAGCATGCACATGATTGCTCGAACTGTGAGGAATTTTATGATGAACTTCCAAGGGTGAAGGAAAATGCATTGGCAGCTGGGGAGATTCTTTTCATTGACGGTTGTTCTAGAATTGATCGAAATCATGGACAAAGATACGCATGTGCCGCTGTGGTGAAACACACGGCTAATGGAGAGTTTGAAGCATTGATATGTGCATGACTACCGTCTCACTTTTCGGCACGGGCTGCAGAAATAGTGGCGCTGATTGTCGCGCTTGAGAATCACGCAGACCAGGAAGTAACTGTGTACAGTGACTCCGCCTATGTGACGTCGACAGTACACACAGGGCTAGCATGCTGGAAAAGGAGGGGCTACCTCCGAGCCGATGGCACTCCAGTGCAGCACACAGCCTTATTGGACAGACTCCTTAAAGCACTACAACTCCCAGAAGACATCACAGTTGTGAAATGCGCAGCACATACTAAAAGGGCAGACTTAATCTCACATGGAAATCAAGCAGCAGATGAGGCAGCAAAACGTGTTGCATGCTCAGAAGACAATATGACGTTTGACACGCCTGATGCGAATGAAAGCATGGTGGTGATGATGAGTGTGTCTAACTGTTATAGTAATTTGTCTAAGACTCACCTGTTAGAAATTCAAAGGGAAGCGCCTCAGGATGAGAAAGACCTGTGGACCTGGAGGGGATGTTCTTTAAACCCTTCCAAAGCATTGTGGCGACAAGACAGCACTGGTAAACCAGTGATGCCTATAGCCATGTTAAGGGTGGCGTTGGAACAGCTACACTACCCTGTGCATGTCAATAGAGAGAGCCTTGCCGAAACAATTGCGGAGGATTGGTTCGTTCTGAATTTGATAGAACACGTTACAGTTTATGAAGTAAACTGCATTGTATGTCAACATATTCCGCTGGGCACACACTGCGTACAGTTAAAGGAGTCATTCCGAGACCTAATGGTCCTTTTCAGCATTGATACATTGACTATGTCGACATGCTGCAAGTCTGTAATGGATACAGATATATGATTATAGTGGTATGTCCCTTTTCAAGGTGGATTGAGGCTGGTGCATGTACACATCCAGACTCCACCTGCGCAGCGAAATCTTTAGTATGTGAAGTGTTTCCAAGATGGGGAATATATGAAGTATTGAGATCAGATAATGGCCCTTATTTTGTAAATGAAGTCTTTGAACAGATAAGCTTGTTGCTTATATAAAGCACAAGTGTACGTCGGCTTATCACCTGCAGGTGAACAGGTTCTGTGAGAGACTCAACCGCCTGCTTAAAGAAAGAATAGCCAAATTGAAGCTTACCTTGAAGAAAGAATGGTTGCATTGCCTACCACTGGCATTGCATGTGTTGAGAAGTCAACCAGGTTCCGACCACCAACTTACACCCCATGAAATAGTGACAGGGAGGCAGATGAGGACACCCCTCACATCTCCATCTAGAACTAGAAGTGATGCCCAGACGATGACAGAATTGTTAGGAAAGGAGTTACGTGATTACTTAACATGTATGACTACAAGTATCTCTGTCATTTCAGATCAGCTCAAGCGGAAGGGGTATGGGGCACAGAACACAGAAGGAGATAATACAACAACCGTATGACAAGAACTATGTCTTCCCAAACTTTTCCCCATGATCAGATCCTGATCTGCAATTTTACACGTAGATGGCACGAGCCACGCTTTAATGGGCAATTCATCATGGAAGCCGTAACACTGTCACCAGTGATCGATCTATCTATCTATCTATCTATCTATCTATCTATCTATCTATCTATCTATCTATCTATCTATCTATCTATCTAAGTTCTTGTATTGCGCCACTAACCCAAAGGCCTCAGGGTGCACATAGGAGAAAGAAGAGACAGACAACAGATAACATAAAAAGTTCAGGAGAAGAGGGAGAGAGAAAAAAAGCATAAAACACGAAAGAACCATGTACATCTAGTACTCACAGTAAACCTGATGTAAGGGTACATACAGTGAGGTACAGGATGCAGTACGCCAGCACTATCAAAGGAGGATAATTAACCTTAACCCTTGTCGAACAGGAAGGTTTTTAGTTGTTTCTTAAAAACATACAAGGAACCACTGTTAGCAAGGTGTTTAGACATAGAATTCCATAAGGGCGGGGACCAGGAATCAAAGCTTGTTCCTCCAAATCTTTTTAAGGTGAACAAGGGTTGAACCAAGATAGTGTTGCTGTTTGAGCGCAGAGGGCGACCAACCGATTTCTTTTTTAACCTGGCAGTAAGACATGGTGGAGCTTTACCATACAGGCATTTATACACAATGGCCTTTATGTTGTAACCGCTGTTAGACTGGCAACCAATGTAAACTGTGCTTGGCGTCGGAAACATGCATATTGTGCTTGATTCCCATTACAGCTCGCACTGCACTGTTCTGTATTACCTGCAAAGTTTTAAGATTGGCCTGCGAAGTACTGATCAGAAGACTATTGCAGTAATCCAACTTGCAATTCACAATCGCAGCTGCGATCAAAGCAAGATTTTCTTTAGACAAGTATGGACGTATCTGGCATAAAAGCTGAACATAGTAGTGACAGGAAGATTTAAGATAATTAGTCTGTCGAGTAAAAGACAGTAGAGAGTCAAAAAAGACCCCTAAAGTTTTTACAGATTTTGATATAGGAATAACATGTTGACCAATCAAGAAGTTGTCATATTTTGTATCAGTTTCTTTAACCTCTGCTGAGTACCTAGGATCAATAACTCAGTTTTGGCATTTTTAAGAGCCAAAGAGTTTAACACCATCCATTTCTGGATTTCAGCAAAAATGTAGTTAATATGCTCCAAATCTTTTAAATACTCACCAGTGAGTTTAATAACAATCGGCGTATCGTCAGCATAATTGGCGAAATAAATGCCTATAGCTGACAGAAGAACGCAGAGAAGATGTGAGTAGATATTAAAAAGCAGGGGCAAAAGACATGAGCCCTGCGGGACACCACATAGTAATAGAGATGCCATGGAGTGAGCATTGTCCTTAGTTACCTTCATATTTCGTGGACCCAAGAATGATTTGAACCAAGCTGATGCTTCAGACGAGCATTTACCAATTGTAATCAGTCTATCCGCCAAACGTTGGTGATCGACTAAATCGAACGCGGCGGATAGGTCTAATAACAGCAGTAAGGCTGTATTACCTTCATCAATAAGACCAGCAATATCAGATTTTAGATCCAACAACGCAGTCTCAGTCCCATGGTTCGGTCGAAAACTGCACTGTTGGGTGGCTGATATATTGTATTCCTCTACGAAGATTTGATATTGACAATACGCAATGTTGTCCAACATTTTCAATATGAAGGGAACATTTGTGATAGGACGATAGTTCCCCGCCTCAGCAGGATCTAAGTTTTCCTTTTTGAGCAAAGGTGTAATCCAGGCCTCCTTTATGTTCTCAGGAACATATGACTCCTGAAAAGATCGATTAACAAAAGTAGTGATCCATGGAGCAAGAGTAAGGATATGTTCTTTAAATAGGGTTGCTGGGAAAACATCTCCCAGCCACCCTATTTAAATGATTAGATTGCTCAGTGCCATAATAGAGCAAGTTCTTCAACTTCCTGAGTACAATGGGGAAAACACAAATGCCCCTTTCGGCTGATAATGGGCGATGACTGGTTCTATTATTTGATAGAGAAATGCCCACATCTTGTTGGAAGACAAAGTGACATGCACTTTCTTGAGAGATCCGAGGAATACAGTGGCACTTAATTAATTGTTATGAGATATAATAACACAAGTTAACCTATATTCTTTTTTTTTTCGCAATATATTTTTATTGAATTTATACATACACTATGTCACATGTGGAATTATACTTTAAGAGCGCTGCAAGCAGTGAATAGTGCTTAAAAGTGCATGTAATAAACAAAAAGAACATAAATGACAACAACAGGTCAGAGAAATGTTCGTGGGGGGAGCCAAGAGGGGAGGGGTGCCAAGATAGTAGCTATTAGTTGAGTGAAGGTGGTCAAGGGGAATTGTTCATGCTTCGGGATCAAGGAGTTAACCTATATTCTGAGAGAACACTAAGAACTGAATGAGACTTTTGGAGGAAGAGATCCAGAGCCTACAAACTGTAGTCTTTTACTTCTTGCTGGAGAGGCATCCACATTTCATCTGGTGAAAGAACGATTCCTTTGTCTACATTGGGAACTTTTGTTAATCGTCTAGCAATCAGCCAGCTGATCGAGGAACTTGTGGAGCAGTTTCAGCAGCTTCCTGAGTACTGCATGATGTTGCCCGAATAAAAATAGATTTTTTCTTCCTTAAAAAAGATTAAGAAGGGGCAGCATCAATAGCAACAATATTATGGCAGATAACTAGAGACGTCCACGATGTGCAAGAAGCTATTGTTGTAAGAAGTGGGTTTACCTGTATGTTATTTACACATGCATTTTGTTTAAAGTGATACTTCTTACACTTCAGTGCGCACTGCTTACTATCTAGATCCAAATAGAGCAAAGATTCCTGTGTATCTTCCTATGCAGAAGGAGGGTACAGATATAGCAACTAGAAGGCAGCCGAGACTTTATGTGATTGTTCCTACTTTGGAGGTACATGTGAAAGTACCTAGTCCTGAGATAGATAGGCTTCCTTTTGGAGGAAGGTCAGCTTTGAGGGTTTTTTACGATAATGAAATATCTTTGTATCATGCCAGAAGGAGGAAACTTGATGTGAGCAAGCCTATACAGGTAGTACATGTAAAAACACTAAGTCCACTGACCAATTTTTCTATGATTGGTCCAGTGAGGAGGAATTATGCTGACATACTTCATGAGATGATTATAGAAACTCATAAGAAGAGAATGAGCCCTAAGAGAAGTGCTAGGGAGGATGATCATGAGTTACATGGTTACCTGGATAGTACAGCACACTTGGGGAATAACATATGGTATCAGCATATGAAAAAAGTGGGAAGGAGTACCTCAAAGGAGGAATGCTTTGTATGTGCACTCCTGCCTTATAGCATGGGGAAGTCTAAAATCTCCATAGCTATTGAAATAGACGTCCAGACAGCACATTGTCTATCACACATAGCACTTTGCCATACAAGAGGCCAGTTCATGGGTCGAACAGCCTATCTCAAATGGGCAACTGAATGGACAGATCCAGATGAAGAAGACTATGTCCAAGACACGAAGACAAGAAATAGGGTGCACACTAAGAATCACGTGATCAGATATGAAAAGCCTGGAGTAAAAGGAGCTAACATCATATGGGAAGTAAACAGAAGAGTGGAGAGTCTGGGAAAATCTGCAGAAGAAATTCGTAGATGGAAGAATAGAGACCAGATGGAGATTTGGGGATCAGTGCTATCACCAGATGGATGAGAAGAAGGAGTGGTCATCACCAGAGCCTGGGTGATAGTTGGTCATCCTGAATCAACTATTGGCATTATAGAACATGGATGCAAGCCTCTATGGCCAAGATTTGCTAAACTACTGACATGGGTCGAGGATAAAGGAGGACCCTTGCAGGTAGTACCTTTGTTAGGTGCAAAGCTGTCCTTCAGAAACAATGGCACAAGAAATGTTGGAGAGAACCAGAAATGTGGTCAAATCTTTGCTGTACCAGGAATGAAAACTGGAACAGCAGTGATAATGGATCACTAATGGGCTTGTGGATCCAGAGCTTATTTGAAGCTACCCAAAGACTGGGGAGGACGATGCTCACTAGTAAATGTTCATGTTTCAGCATTGGTGATTCCTAAAAGTGACTTAAGTCTTGACAGCTTTCCTAAAGCAGATGCTCACCTGAGGAAGAAGAGATCTGTCGAGCTGATTAATCGAATGAAGAGGGAGAACTATTTATTAGCCAAATTGATAGAAGCTTTTCATTCCATTCCATATGAACACAGACTGTTCAGCCAGACTTCGTTGATATTCACGATGATCTTCATGCCAAGGATCCAGGTTGGAGCAAATACCAAATGGCTGCAGATTACCAGATGGGAATTGCTGCAGACAATCAACATTACCATAAAGGGATTCAATGGTATCAGGGAAGAGATGAGAGCCATATGACTGATGACTCTTCAGAATAGATATGTCCTGGACATGATCACAGCAATGGATGGAGGTGTTTGTGCAAAAATTGGTGAATCATGTTGCACGTTCATACCTTCTAATGATGACGAGAATGGGACATTGACAGACGCCATAGAGATGCTGATGAAGCTACATGTCCAGATGATAGACGAAGTGGAAGACATTGCTGATGATAGCTGGTTTGTATCAATCTTTTCTTGGGTTACACAATTGATGGCAGGTATGTTCAAGTTTCTTGGAGCCCTGATCGCGATGTTGTTGCTTGGATTCTGTGTTATTCAGATAATAATCTCACAATGCAAGAATACTGCAAAGAAAGCCATAGGGATGAAAATCATGATTGATGTTGAATTAGGCTGCAAGGCCAAAGACTTGACAGATGAAGAAATCAGAGATTTCATGAAGGCCAGCATTCATGCACCTGAGGGAACGTAGTTCCTGTATCCGAAGAACCATAAAAAGCTTGTGGTAACATTGATCTATTGCAGTCCAAGTGGACAGTGCATGCCCATGACTTGGAACAAGGATGAGCATGTGAAATCAGCTGGATGCCTGAAAGGAGTCATAAAGATATGGATACCAAAGAAGCATTTCTTCAGAAGAGGATGTCTAGGCATAAAGGATGATGGGAGAGTGGTCGATGAATCGCCCAGTGAGGGGAGTGTAGAGAAGGAGCCAAGTGCCCCCACCTCAACCATCTCGCTCATATTGCCTATATGTTGGGAGCCAGAGTGTGAAACATGTGCATTACCAGTGAAAATACAGATACCAAGGAGAATCCTGGAAGCAAGGTTCCCATTGAGAAAACCATACCTGCATACAAGACAGTATGATGGCCATTTGAATGAGATCCCAGAAGAAGCAGAACAAATGTCTTGATGAGAAGAATGGTGACGTCACACGAAGCCAGACTGATGTACATAGAAGAGATGCAGAGACAAGAGAATAAAGATATTCTATAAGGCATCAAGAAAGTATCGAAGATAAGTGACATCTTGGGATCAAGATGAAAGGGCTTATGCTACAGAAACAATGAAGATATCAAGTCATTTACACGTGTACATATGCAAAGAAACGCAAGCAGATGAAGTATTCTTAAGGCTAGCTAAGTAGTGAATAGGTTCCGACATGCACCAACATATACATATATAGGAGTGAGTAAAGGATGGATGTTTCCACTATGTGTTATAGCAGAGCTGCACTAGAAAAATAATCCCTTTTCCAGTGTGTCGCAGTTGAAAAGCAATTGAATTACAGGAGTGAATCTCAGAAGGGAAAGGCTCGATGAGCCCCAATAAACCAAGGCCATTCAGGGCTGGGATAAGCAGACATTAGTTAGAATCATGTGAAAGAACGAAACTCCTGTTCAGCAGGCATGGACAAAAACAAGAAAGACATCAGAGGTCTATTAAATAATAGTATTTTAAATGCACTCATTTTTGTGGTCTTCAGTCACGTGGAAGGATGAAGTTGGACAAATTATGACAAACCACACCTACGCATGGAGGCAGAGCGTGCCTCTACTCCCCTGAATTCTCCAGAGCAAATAACACTCCCAAGTACAAGTTCAAACCCTTAATTGACAGTAGACCACTACGGTGATGATAGATGATATGCTAATTGGTGGGAAGCTCTGGTTATGACCAGCTCACCAGCCTGCGTGCTGCTAACATAGGTGGAGAAGTACTGACAGATGTAAGATAAGATGCCAACCAATTATAGGGGGCCACGTGTTTAAGGGTCCTATATTTTGTGTAACCAATGGGACGTTGTGTATTTAGTGATGTTCATAGTAACCTGTTTGAGGGGAGGACTTAGTTGCCCCACCTGATGTTAAGAAGTCTATCACATTCTTAGACTAGTATCGAACGTATACTTAGATGTTCCCTTAGACCCAATCACATTTGCCAACAGGTTTTTGTAGTTTACCACTTATGATGACGTTAGCAAATACGCAGGTTGATGTCAACTATGACGAATTTCTGTTATAAAAGTAAGCTGTTTTTAAAGATGCATTGAGAGACTATGCAGTGAGATGTCCGTTGATGTCCGTTGTACTCCCTGTTTTAGATAATTGATATTAAAACAGTCAACCTTTTTGCCAACTACCTGAGTCGTTTCGATTATTGATGTTTGAGTAACTTCTGCATCCCCATTCATCTCATAATATTGCTACCTCTTCTTAAAGGGCCGGATGTCCCTCTCCCTGTTCAAAAGCGTGGTGCGTAAACACCTGCCATTGGGGCCTTGAATGGCAGTGTCTCTACAACAATAAGATCCCAGAGCCAGAACACCCAAGGGGGCAGGGAGCACACTCTAGGGGTCCCATAAAAGAATTTTAAAAAATTGAATTTTCTCCTCCTTCTTTCAACCCCCACCACCCTGTCCTCAAGTGGAATTTTGCTCGAACATAGTCTTCATTTCAGATCAGGCACAATCACATGGATCCATACCTGTGGTGGGTGAACGTGGGCTGCCAAACTATATCGGTTACAAAAGTCTGCTATTTGTGGCAGCACTGGTCTCCAGTTATTCAGAGCCTTCTCCGGGAGTGGTAAGATGCTGTTGGCAAGCAGGATGATTAGGCTAAGAGAAGTGGTGAAGCCTGCTCAGGGAAGACCGAATAGCACCCTGTCGTGAGAATCATGGGGGCCTTAAACCTGCGTGTTGATGTTTACTCCCATCTCCTCCTAACTCCTTTTTGCATTCCTAGTAAAACGTTTCCCTACACCCGCCCCCCGATAGCTGCTGGCTGTAGCATTTCATTTGAAGGTCCTAAAATGGTGGGGACCAACACATCATTTGGCAGTGCAGCTATTCCTCTGTTCCCTTACTTATTCCCAACCATCACCCAGTATCGTCTACCAAGGTTGCTTCCTAGCACAGCACAGTGCAGAGCATGCCTGGAAGCTGCTCCTTACAAACTTGAAAAAACAAGTTTGCTGAGAAGCGCATTCCGAGTAGCCAAAAGAGCTAAATAGAAAAACGACACTTGCATTTGGACACTGGGATTTACAAGTACGCTAGCACTGAAAACCCACAATGCCCAGACCCGCCTAACTCCCAATATCCCCTAGACAACTTATTACACACACAAAAAAACCATACATTTGTTCATACAAATCACAATCCATATACACATCATCAGCTTATTCCATGAATAGGAAATCTAAGGATTTCATTTAAGGAAAATATGACAAACATTTTCTGTGTTAAAAACCTATCTGTTATATTCATACTAATTATAGCAACAAACCTGTTCATCCTCCCCTAATACAATACAAAAGGTACAACTATAAAGTAACTCCCAGTTCTTTGAACATTTCTTTTAAAAAAGTTACTACAGCAACAATCATTGAAATGCTACTCCCTTCATTTAATCTTGACCAAATATTTAATGGTATTAATGCTGCAACCAAATTCACACATTTTATCAGATGAAATATTCTCTTCTGTATAAGTGTGGAACATTACATTACCAAATTAAACAGTGGTTCCATACAGGTAGTTTTACACAGCCTGCATGTGCGTTTTTCTTTTTGTAAACCAATTCTGGGCCCCATCACTTCCAAGGTACGTAGGCAATTAAGCAGAAACTTCAGGTACCACATACAGATAATATCTGATGGAAACTTCTTAAGGTATAACCTCAAGTCACTTTGATTGGTGTACAATATCAGAGAGTCCTTATATAATACAGAAATTTATCTGGAGAATTGGGAGTATCCCAGTCTACTGCGCTGCAAATGTGGAGATTTAAAAAGACGCTGGGAGTCATGCCGGAGAAAGACACACCCAAATTAATTTAAATATAGCGCAAACACACTCTGACACCAGGCACCTCACACAAATTAAACAAGAAATTATTACTTCTATTTGCAATTGATATCATAGAATGTTAGTATTTATATTGAAATCACAAAGAATAGCCTTTTTCCATTTTGTATCATCTAACGTGACTTTGGAAACGTGTTGGTACACAAATAAATGCATTAGAACTATGACAATTGAATTGCGTTAATTGGGTTGGCTAATGGTAAACCTCACAGTCAAACATATGTGCCCAGACGTTAATTGTTTTGGCTAATGTTAAGCCTCTCAATCAAACTTATATGCCCAGCCGACACGTGTTTCGAGCATCCGCTCTTCTTCAGGGTTGAAGTATAAGCTGTTTTCCAAAACTACGTAGATTGCTTCATCTAGTGAAATGGGCTAGATGGTGATGACTCGTTAGGCATCCTGCAAGAAAGCCGCTACCTGGGTCAGTAGCCTTCTGATGGTTGTGGGAACTTTGCCGGTAAGCTGACCACGAAGCAGCTATCATACTGTCGCCCTGCCGAAGCACCATCACGGCACTGCATGCCATCTGCACTTGCAGCCAGGTGGATTGCAGATACAATCACACTTAACTTGTGATGTCTCCTCGTTCGCAATTTATTCAACGTGCACGGCTTACTTGCAAAGTTCCCACAACCATCACAAGGATACTGACCCAGGTAGCGACATTCTTGCAGGATGCTTAACGAGATATTGATTGATTGATTGATTTATTGATTTATAAAGCGCTTTACACCAAGGCACTGTACAGTGGAACAACATAATACATAACAACATCAACAATATAACAGTGGACGCAAAATTACATTATGAATGATTCAACAAAGCAGTGAAAAGAGCAATTAACTGAAGAGGAGAGGGGGAATAGGGAAGTGGGACTGGGTGGGGGGAGGGGTGGTAATGAGTTGGAGGAGGGAAATGGAAGGGAGAGAGAGGGGAGGTGGGAGAGGGGAGAGAGATAGTTAGGGGAAAGAATAAGGAGGGAGGGGAGGCAGAGGGGGGGGTTTCAAGGAGGAGAATGGAGGAGGAGGGATTTAAGGGAAGTGCAGAATGAGGTGAAGGTCGGGGTGGAGCGGATTGCGAGAAGGAGTGAGTTCCAGTGCAGAGGCGCTAGCAGTTGAAAGGAGCGAAAACGGGAGGAGGCACAGGGGGATGGAGGTACAGTGAGAAGGAAATGGTCAGCGGATCAAAGGGAACGGGAGGGGGAGTAGAAAGAGAGGAGGGAGGAGAGATAAGGAGGAGCAAGACCAAGGAGGGATTGGAAGACAAGGCAGAGAAAGTAAAATTTTAGCTGGGAGTGAAATGGTAGCCAGCCAAGGTAAGAGAGCGAAGTAGAGATGGAGTCACAGGAGGTAAGGGGACATAGGGTACGAACAGCAGAGTGGTAGATGGATTTAAGGGGGGCAAGATGAGATGTAGGTAGTCCAAAGAGTAGAGAAGAGCAATAGAAGAGGCGGGAGAAGATGAGGGAGGAGATTAGGAGTTTGGTATCGCAGAAAGTGAGGGAGGGATGGATTTTGCGAATATTGTAGAGGTGGTATCGACAAGTGCGAGAGGTGAGGGAAATATGTTGGGAGAAGGAGAGAGAAGAGTCAAAAAGAATGCCTAAATTACGGTTGCTTGGGGGAAAGATAGGGAGATTAGAGGGAGGAAAGTGAATGAAAGGGGGAGGACAGGGAGGGGGAAGAGAGTTGGAAGGAAAGAAAAGGACTTCGGTATTGTCAGTGTTAAGAGAGAGAAAGCGGGAGGACATCCAGTTCTTAATGGCAGTAAGGCAGGAAGAGAGTTTTTGGTGAAGGTCAGTTGAGAAGGAGGAGAAAGGGAGAAAGAGTTGAGTGTCGTCGGCTTAGAAATGGTGGGAGATGCCAAACGAGGAGATAACAGGGGCAATGAGGGAGGTGTAAAGAGAGAAGAGGAAAGGACCAAGTACAGAACCTTGGGGTACACCGTAATCAAGAGGAAAGGTAGGAGAGGTCCGGCCACCCCAGGATACAGCAAAAGAGCGGGAAGAGAGGTAAGAGGATAACCATTTGAGAACAGAGCCTTTGAACCCGAAGGAGGAAAGAGTGTGGAGAAGGAGGGGATGATCGACAGTGTCAAAGGCTGTGGAGAGATCAAGGAGAATAAGGATAGAGGATTGCCTGGCATGGCGAGCAGAGAGGAGGGAGTTCAGGATAGAGGTGAGAGCAGTTTCAGTGGAATGTTTGGGATGGAAGCCAAATTGGGAGGGAGGTAGGAGAGAGGAAGAAGTGACAAAGGATGAGAGCTGAGAGTAGGCAAGGTGCTCGAGAAGCTTAGAGAGGAATGGGAGAAGAGAGATAGGTCTGAAGTTAGAGGTGAAAAGTGGATCAGCAGAAGGTTTCTTCAGAATAGGAATAATCGTAGCATGCTTGAAAGCAGAGGGAAGGGTTGCTGAAGAGAGGCAGATGTTGAGGAAGGAGGTAAGGTAGGGGATAGGAAGAGGGTAGATCTTAGGGATAAGAAGGGAAGGGAGAGGGTCAGATGGGGCTTTGGAGAGAAGGGAGGAGACTTCGGAAGGGGAAACGGGTGAGAAGATGGACATGAAGGATGAGGGAGGAGAGGGGGAGGAGGAGAGGGGAAATCAGAGGGGGTGTTGGTTTTTTGCCAAAGGGTGAGAATTTTGGAGGCAAAGAAGTTAGCAAAGTCAGAAGGAGAGAGTGTGGAATTGGAGGAGGGATCAGGAGTGGGAGGAGACAGAAGACGAGAGAGAGTTTGGAAGATACGACGAGGGTGGGTGGTTTGAGATTGGAGTCGGTTAGAGTAGTAGGGGGATTTAGCCGAGGCAAGACAAGAGTTGTAGAGTGCGTGGTAAGAGAAGTAAGAGGTTTGGTTAGAAAGCGAGGGAGTTTTGAGCCAGAGTCTCTCCAGATGTCGGAGAAGGCACCGCATAGAGAGGAGATGAGGAGTAAGCCAAGGTTGAGAGGGTTTCCGGGTTGGACGGAAGAGAGAAAGGGGGTAAAGTTGATCAAGGGCAGAGGAGATAGAGGAGGAAAGGGAGAATAGAGCATCATTCGCAGAAAATAAAGTGAAGTCTTGGAGAGTTGGAAGAGAAGAAGAGCAAGTGTCAATAAAGAGGGTAGCGTCGAAGTTACGAAAGTCACGCCGTGAGTAGATTGGTGGGGAGGGATTAGCAGTAGAGGAGTGTGAGAGAGGAGAAAGGGAGAAAGAGGGTAAGGCATGATCAGAGAGATAAACAGGAAGACATCACCATCCAGCTCATTTCACTAGATGCAACAATCTACATAGTTTTGGAAAACAGCTTATACTTCAGCCTTAAAGAAGAGCGGATGCTCGAAACACATGTTGGCTGGGCATATACGTTCGATTGAGAGGCTTTCCATTAACCAAACCAATTAACGGCTGGGCACATAACTTTGATTGAGAGGCCTACTGCGAAGCCAATTTAGTCAATTCAATTGTCATAGTTCAAATGCATTTATGTGCGTTCGAACACGTTTACAAAGTCACGTAAGATGTTACAAAATGGAAAAAGACTATTCTTTGTGATTTCAATACAAATTCTAAAATGTCATGATATCAATTGCGAATGGAAAGTTATTATGTCTTGTTTAATTTGTGTGAGGCACCTGGTTTGACGCTGTGCATGCACTATATTTCAGTTATGGTAATTAGCTGAGCATTCAGAGAGTAGACACTGTATTGAATCTAGGTGCACTTTTTAGCATAGCCACCAGGCTTTAAGTCTGCTGTTATTTCTGAGTATAGCCACCAGATTGAATATGGTACTGCTGCCCTCTGAATTCTTCCTCTGTTTTGGAAGCCTACAACAATCTGATGTTTTGCCAATGTATTAACCATCCCTGCTCCTGCTTCTCTCCTGCATACTACAAGTATCACACACTCCCTAAAGGGCCAGCCACACTAGACATAAAACACACAAACCACACATGCACCACAACAAACATCTGCAAACAACCCAGACACTGAACCTTAATCAAGCGGACACAAGCCAGTGCACACAATAAAAGCACACACAAAGCCAACACGCACAGACGCCAGTTTCTCCTGGTTCTGTAAGCATCAACAGAAGTGCACAGCCTCTTTCCTATCCCTCTTCCCTCACTAACCTACCCTGTCCTCTTTCTCACAGAGCCAAGTGAGCACCTGGAGAACATGTAAATGGTATTGGCGCGTGGCACAAATCAACATAACATACATTTAGTCAGTTCAATTAACAATTAATGTCCTAACAGAGCATCCTCCAACCTTTGAGGACATGGCTTTACAGCATCATTTGAGACAATTCTGCTCGGGTCAACCATTTGGTACAAACCCCCACTTCTAGTGGATCTTTCCATTCCATGTAATTATTCCCATTCTCAGGCAGCTAAGTATGCCTTCATGTGAGAATGTGGGGTGATTCGATGGGCACATCTTTAACATGGACGTAGGCTTAAATCATTCCGGCATGGCCAGCAAATCAAACCTTTCACCATGCCAACTCCCTAAACATGGCTGTGGTTACCCTGCTTTCTCCTGCCCAGTAATGGCTGCAGTTTCGACGGTATTGTACAAAAATGTCGCCCTCATTTGTGCGCCACTGCAGTCACTGCGACTTTGGAGACGCACAAAATGAGGGTGACATTTACTGTACCCAAGCAGAGCAGGGTTTGCGGGGGTGTCCCCCTCTCTACCTGGGTGCAGTAACGGGGGTCATGAGTTGCGGTGGTGTCCCCCGCTTACCATTTCGGAAAGCGCGGGACACGTAAAAAAAAGAAAAAAAATTAAAAAGCTCCCTGTGGCGTCAGCTCCAACCCAAGTTAGTGGGAGGAGCTGACACCGCAGGGATCGCAGAGTGGGCGGCACACTTCTGCGTGGGAAACACACTTCTGCGTGTGCCGCCCTGAAGGTTAGTGGAGTGGGGGGGTTGGGAAGGGTAATGCAGGCCAGGGGAAGCGGGCCCAGTGTTCCATGTGATCACTGCACCGCGCCATAACTGGTGTCTGCATTTTCGGCGTTCCAGTTACGGGGGCACAGTGATCACATAGATCCCAGTTTCATGGCTCATCAGAAATAAGACACTGTCGCCTGTCACAGTTCCCCTCCTTTTGTGCTTTCAGCAAAACTTACACACTTTGCTTATCTGAGCAATATATCTTTCTTATCAGCTAATTCCACCCAGTGCTCATTGTGCCCTTATTCCCTACACTCAATCGTGTACATTGAAACGTAATTATTGATTGTGTTATTCAATACTGGAGGGAGTGAGGGTGTGTGTGTATTTTTTAACTTGCGTAGGAACAATTTAATTAAGAATATAAGCACATCATCAAGAATAATCAAGCTTCATGATCCTTTGCATTTCAGTTAGTACATTTTGATCTTCTACATCACTGTTATCGGCAATAGTAATTGCTATACTAGCAACTAATATCAGAAGTATCTTTTCATTCCTGATAGGCAAAGAGTGTGCAAGGCTTTTGCGACCACAGCTCCATTAACGGAGAGAGAAGGGAGGATAATGGCAGTTTCCACTCTAACCAGTACTGCATATTTTTATGATTCTGCCTATTATAATCATTTTGTTCCATGACACATTAAATCTATCATGTAACCTAGTGTCACTGTGCAACTGCTAATTCAAAGGCATTTCTTTCCTGATTAAATGTTGCTTCAGTAAAATATCGTTTTTTTAAAATACCTGACACTCTACTCACACCTGGCAACAGTTCTAACAAATTCTGAAAATGATAGGGGATAAGAGAAAACAGTTACATTTAATTTCATACTTTGAATGGATTTAATTTTCGCTCAGCAGACTAAAACATATTGTGCCATTCAGCCATGGTTATTAGAACGAAAATCCCATCAAGATCTACCACTTCTTTTGGCTTCTCGCAGCCGCCATTCATGACACACATTTGAATTCCATTTGGCACCAATCCTTTTGCTTTTCCCTCGGAACAGATTCAGCCTTCAATAGTCAATTGGCCTCATTACACGGATGGCGGTAAGGGTTTACCGGTACAGGTAAGGGTACCAGTGCCAGTAAACCCTTACCGCCTTACTACGAGGTCCCTTTGTGGGACCCTACCTTAACGGCTGGTTTTACCAGCCGTTAAGGATGGGACCCGCAAAGGGACCTTGGGGGTAATTACGGTACCACAATTTGTGGTACCGGAATTACCGCCTTCCCCATTCCCATTGAGCCCTATGGGGGCAGAAATGGGAATGGGAAAGTGCCATGGTGAATGGGGAATTACCGCCCCCACACACCTTGGACTAGGGCGGTAATTCCGCCATTCACCATGGCGGACTTAGTAAAATACAGGCGGCAACCATGGCGCTAATAGTACCATGGTTACCGCCGTCCGTGCAATGAATATGTTACCTTTCTTCACTTTCTTCATACAATGATTTTTTAGGGGACTCTTTCAGCCACAATGTCCAGTCATTTCCAGTTCTGATCCACAAGTCTAGCTTCGTTTTAGGAAAGTTCACCACATAGCGATTCGTTTTTCAACGAACTTGGATGATTTACCCACTCCCTTATACAGCTGGCCCAGATTCCTGGCATTTTCTGATCTGGTGGGGTCCACATTTGTCAGACCACTTGCATTGAAGGAACATCTTGCTGTTTTGATGTTGCAGAAACAGTTGGCAAACAATCACAAGTTCCTCCTGGGCTATAATGCTGCCGGGACTCATGAACATCTCCACTCAACTGCACTGGCCACGATTGGTGTCTGACACAGTCACGGATTCATCTCAGCTGGTAGTTTAGGTAATCTTGATTTTCACTGCAGGCAATGTCCCATTCGATCCTTGGACCTACAACAGTGATGCTAAACTTGAAATTCGTTAAGGTGGTTTGTGTGAGACAGCTTAAATCGTTGATGATAAGTACTTCTCCTACACTTGCATCTATGTTGGTTGGATGAAATCTCGATATTAACCCAGCTACTTGTGTTAACTGCTCCAGCCTCTCCTCATGAATTCTTCCTTGACAGATATTCCATGTTGAGGCTATTGAGTTAACTCCATTCCACACTCTGCCTTCTAAGCTTCTCCATTCGCCAGTCTCATTGGTGCTTCTGCTGAACAATTTGGAGGACATTCCTTCAAAGTTCAGTATTGATAGCCTAAAGCACATACAACCAAGTGTAGTATTCAGGATGATCCAATTTGTAGGACCAGTTCCAATTTTGGGAGTTTGGAACCGCAGGGTTGGTGCTCCATCACAATCACTTTCTTTATAAGAGGTGCGTTAGGATAGGGTACTCGTTAAATGTGTGTGCATATAGGTCGATTGTCTATGCACCGTATTTCGTAATTCTTTATGAAATAACAATGTGACGACAGTTCAGAATGGACCTAAAACATGCAATTATAGCTATTACCCTCTGAATATATTCCCTTATCAGTGGGTACACAGAGACTTGGAGATATTTTTGGGCGAATATTCGTTTAGTAATGCAGCAGCTAACCTTTCAAGTATTCATGCAACATGACCATGTTCTTTACCTCTCACATGCTGCAGTCTGTCATCTATTGTATTGCTTATCAATTCTGGTTCCCATAATCCTGAAAATACAGATTTGTTGAACAGTCGGATGTTAAATTAGTTCTTTGCTTTGGCCTCGACCATCCTGATTCAAGTATTTGTTACACATGGATTTTTAGCTCACTCTGTGTCAGGTTCTGCTTTTGCAAAAACATTGCATTCCGAGTCATTTGGCATCCACTCTGGCAGAGCCCTGCAAATAGACTGCACTTGCCCATTCACTTGTGAATACGAGCTAGATAATTCTTCACTCCACACTCTCATGAAGCACTTCCACAATGTCCTCCCTGCCACACCACTATATTTCTCCTCGTCCACCATAGCCAATTTCTAATTTCTGTAGTAGTTAACTTTTGTGTGCTCCTGTGACAAAGTGACTTCTGTCCTGCAGAAGTATAAGAACGAGTAGAGGCTAAACTGCCTATGCATCCATCACAATTCCCAAAACAAGAGTGAACTGAATTAGAAAGTTTAAACAGGCACAGTTAAGAGATTCACCACCTTCGCCTTTTGTAGTAATGTGTGCTGAGTGAAGGTGATAGTCTCAAAAGGGGTGTGAAAGTGAAACAGTAGCAAAACAAAGAGCAAAGTACAACAGTCCAAAATAAAGGAATGTCCAATCAAGGAGCTATATAAAAGATATAGGGCCTCATTACATGGTAGGTGGTAAGGGATTACTGGCACTGGTAAGGTCACCGGTGCCGTTAATCCCTTACCACCCTATTCCAAGGTCCCTCAGCGGGTCCCTTCCTTAACACCTGGTCTGACCAGGTGTTAAGGACGGGACCCGTTAAG
This sequence comes from Ambystoma mexicanum, assembly GCF_040938575.1. Taxonomy (NCBI): domain Eukaryota; kingdom Metazoa; phylum Chordata; class Amphibia; order Caudata; family Ambystomatidae; genus Ambystoma; species Ambystoma mexicanum. Next base: position 969,180,554 of record NC_090939.1, read on the forward strand.
GGACTTCAGAGCTAATAATGGTACCGCAAATTGTGGTACCGTTATTAGCTCCATCCTCATTCCCATTGAGCCCTATGGGGGCTCGAATGGGAATGGGGAATGGTACCCGGAATGGGGACTTACCGGGTCCTCCAAGGTTGGAATGACCCGGTAAGTCCCTATTTCGGGACCCGGACCCGGAATGCGGTAAGGGGGTAGCCATGGTGCTAATAGCACCATGGCTACCTCCTACCGCGTAATGAGGCCCATATACTTGAATTCAACACACCATATGCAAAAATAGCTGAATAGAAAATACTACAACAACCTACCCCTGCAGAAAGAACACAGAATATGCAAAGATAGCAAGATGCATCACTCTGGGCAATCAGACAAGGGGGAAGGTAATACAAACCACAATGTTCTTAGAAAAGGATATGTCCTTGTAAGCTAAAGGGATTAAAGTGTTTCATGGGCCGGTCTCTGGGGCCCATAAATGGACCAGGGGGCAGTTATTAGTTAATAATAACTTTGCAGTTCTTGGGGGTTCAAAAACAGCAAACCCGGCTTGTTACAGCAGTGCTGGCGATTCAATTTGTGCTTGAATGCAGCAGTCATGTTAGTCCAGTCGACAAGCAGCGGTCGAGTCGGGATTGAACTAAAGGTCATGTGCGGTTCGAAGTGGTGCTCGAGTGATGTGAATTGTGGAGACCACTAGGCTCAGTTTGATGGTCGAGGTTTGATGGTGGACAAGCTGGTGACGGGTTGCAGTTCGATGCAGTGCTCAAAGAACACAATTCAGGGAAAACACCAAGGTCAGTTCGATCACCGACTGGATCGGAGGAGAATAGGCTGGAGTTTCTAAAAGCGGTTTGAGCAAGCAGGTGCAATGATGCTTATTTGTCGGAGCTGAGGCAATAGTGCACTTCAACTGGTGAAGTGCAATGGCAAACTTGTTTGAACTTTCTGCCTTTTGTGGTTCAAAGATCAGTGAGTGCCAAATGCAGCTCCGGAGGGTCCTGTTGGTTTGAACTCGGTTGAAAATATTCTGTGAGTCCCACTCCAGAATTTCAGGGGCAAGAGTAGTCCTTGGTATCAGGCTCCCAAACACAGGGGAGGCTGGCGCACACATGGCAAGGGTCCTTCAGCACAATGCAGCTATGGTTACCAGTGTGATTGATAGAGATGGAGGTCTTGCCCCAGCCGCAGGCAACCCCCAATGTGCCCTGTGGATGGTTAAGAATCAGAACTTACCTCTGACCTGGATTAACTGTCTTCAGCTCACAACTGGGGGACATTGCAAAGGACTGCTATTAGACTTATTTATTTATTGTTCACTTGTTAGGCGCCTGTACAGCAAGTAAATACCGTTTCAAACTGCCCAGGTGATGTGTGGTGATATGGGCAATAGAGCTTCTGCTGAATAGTCAGCACCTTACAAAGCTTTTTTGTCCGTTTTTTCTGTGAAGTGCAATCCTCGGTCATTGTTAATACTCACTGGCACAATGAGGGATAGAAATCACATATCAGAGATATCACTATGGTATTTTTATTAGCCATACAGCTCAGATTGCTTCATTCATTTGAAAAACATGTCAATAACATCAAAAACATAAACATCAAAAATAAATCCTAGGTTCCTTAAGCACACTCCGCAATCGAAAAAATAAGTATTAGGTTTAGAGTGCACAAGTATCAATACATACATTTTTGTTTGAGTTTTGTTTTATATGTAATTCAAAAACTTGTTTTTTTCTTGAGTCACAACTGAATTACAAATTGAAATCATGCTTGAGCCTAAATTCCAAATTATAATCCTGATTGAGACAACACGTGTTTGGAGCGAAAAGGGCTCTTCCTCAGGGGTCTCAAATTGAAATGCAATCAAAATTGTAACTTAGTATTGTTAGTAAAAAATAGTGACAAATAAAATAAGCATTTTTTTTTAAAAAGGTATTTTGAAACATTTAAATCAAAGTAAAACCAAATGGCAAGTAAACAACAAATCATAGTAAATCATGCCCAGGCCCAGGATTACATGTATGGCCATAGAAAAAGTATGTAATTATCAACATTAAAGACAAACATAAACGAAAAGAAAACAAATAAGGAAAACATAATTGGTCAATATATATTAATGTATGCATCATCCTCATTCTAGGCATCTCATTTAACTCTTGATTATGGGACAGTATTCAATCATTTCTGTGTGATACTCTATTAACGTGCTGTAGCGTAGCGCAGTGGGGCTTGACTCCTGCTGGCTGGACTCCACCCGCAACTTGGGTCACTGTTTCTAAAACTAAACCAAACCCAGAGTGAAGCCAAAGTGAAGCGAAGCAGCTGGCGGTGTTCTGCCATCGATTATTTGGTGACCCTGATTGTGGCAGTGGAGCCGAGGGGTTGTGGTGCCTTTCCCCGCCTTTCACAGCGCAGTGCATAGGTCGGGCCTCGCAGTGCTGGAACCGAGTTCTGGATGTATGGTATGTCAGCTTTGAGGGCGGCAGAGGTAAGCTTTGTGGTAGGTTCAGCGGGCTCAGGGGTCTGTGCGATGGGCTGAACGGCGGTGAGTGCAGTCCGCACCTCGGTGTGCGCTGCCCGGTTTTTGAGACTCCCTGGGCTTCCTGCCCTGCCATGCTCTGCTGTTACTAACTAATTACTGGAGCCGTACTGCGTGCTGCATGCACTTAGTGGAAAACTCTGGGGAAAACGTCAGAAAATGGCGGAGGGCACCGTAGTGTCATAGTTCCAGGCACTGTTATCTGTGCAGGCTGGTTAGCGGGAGTGGGCGAGGAACCATTTGGACCCATGACCAAGACTTGTGGCAGAGACTAGAGGCTGCTGGATACGGTTGATTACAGATCAGGGGGAGTGACGGCCTGAATTGGAACGCGACACTGTCCTTTTGACCCCTGAACACCTGTTTTTTTCTCTCAGACCGGCGTCAGTCCCTACATTTGGACTACAGTCTTTAGGTCCCCAGGAGGAATGTTTTATTTTTTTATTATTGCTCGTTCAATTGGGGGGAAAATACATTACAAAAGTCCTTAAAACATTTTTAAAAGCAAGGTGTAGGGGTAGGGTCAGGGGTGCTGGTAAATTGAAAGCAAATGGAAAGTCTCCTAGAGTCTTCTAGAGTGCCTTAATGAATTACTTTCCTAATGTTTTATAATTATAGTACCTTATACCCACAATGATTCAGTCCTGTTACAGGGTGTGGTGCCGCCCCGTGAAGGGGTACGCACGCGGCGGCGTGACGTTGCACGTCGCCGCGTGCGCCTTAAATAAACGGGGCGTTCCCGGCCGCGTCAGAGCGACCGGGGAGCCCGAAGCGTACAGACGTGTTGGTGTCTGGTCTGTGCGCGCATGGGCTCGCGGGCACGCAGCGGGGGCACCCAGAGACCCCCAACAGTGGCGACGAGTGTCGGATGCCCGGGCCCGGCGGTGAGCGCGATCCCGGACATAATTTTTCATTACAAGTGAAGCATCCGTGGATGTTTCGCATCGCGCCGAGGCCGCGGACCACACGCGGCTGGCGGCCATTTTACCCACGAGGTGGAGGATCTTCCAACAGCTCCGGTTTGGAGCAGGAAGGCCATCCAAACCTAATTTTTGGAGTAACTGACTGCGGGCAGTACAACCTGCAGGCCCATGCCAGAATTTTGTCATTTTGGTGAATTTTCAGGCGGTGACGTCGTGTTGTAGCTGGAAGATGGACTGAGGTGGCTGGGCCTTCTCAGCCCATTCCTTTTGAAGCTCAATTTTTGGACACTCTCATCCACGGATCCTTGTCAGGAACCTCTTCAACCCCTTCATCATCATCACGTGGGGGATGACGCTCCAGCTTCTGCGGCCCACGTGGACATAAGGCGTCTTGAGGTACTCTCCGTCAACCCTTTCATCATCACGTGGGTGGTGGCAGTGTGGGGAGTGGTGCAAGTTGCGGCCCTCAGAATTGGAACAAGGGTGCCTGTGCGCTTGCGCCTGTGAGTGATCCTGATGCCCTGGAGGGTGCGACTGCCACGGCTTCGGAGGATTCGCTGGATGAAGATCTAACACACCTGTTCCAGCAGAAACCCCCACGCCCGACGACGTCTGGACTGCCTGCACAACCGGTGGGTGCCGCCCCCCCCCTCCGATCCAACCACCACCCCTGGCCATGGCCCAAGCCAGAGCGCAAGCGGCCCTACAGCCAATTCCGGAGTTTGATGCTACGGGCCCCCCATCCAGCCTGGGGCCCCGATGGAGGAGATGGATTGGAAGGCTAGACATGTACTTTCGGGCCGCCCAGGTCACGGACGATGACAGCATGGTGGCCACGATGCTCTACTCCGCAGGAGTGACTGTGCAAGAGATCTTTGAATCGTTGACTCCAGCGGGTAACTCATATGATCAGGCCAAAGCAGCCCTCCTGGCACATTTCGTCCCCCTTGCCAATGTCGACTTTGAAAGGTTCGTCATGCTGTCGGCCAAACAGAAGGAAGAGGAGACGCTTGACACCTTCTATGGCCGCCTGCGCCGCCTGTCACAAGGGTGTGCGTGGGGGGATGCGGAGGACATGATAAGGACCATGCTGATCCAGGCATGCTCGTCAGGCAAGCTGAGGCGACAAGTCCTAAGAGAGCCCGGACTCACGCTGGCCAGGATCCTGGAGCTCGGGAGGTGCCATGAGGTGGCGGAGGCTCGAGCCAACAAAATGGAGGCCGGTTCCCGCGCTGTGAAACCGGAGGAGGTGTGCGCCGTCTGGCGGGGCGGCAGAGGGGTGCGAAAACCCGGTATACCTCCCAGAGACAGGGCGGGGAAGCCGGTAGAGTCGTGCCAGAAATGCGGTTATGATCTCCCCCACTCATCGGAGTGCATGGCCAAAGGAAAGGTTTGTGGACGCTGTGGGGTGCCTGATCACTTCTCGAGGGTGTGCAAGGCGACTCTGCCGGTACTTATCCCGAGAGGACAGCCCCGTCTATGGGCCCCGCGGCAGTACCGCCCGCCGAAGGTAGCTCAGGTGGAACAGGTGGAACCAGAGGAGGCCCTGGCGGAAGAAGTGGAGGAGGAGGAGGACGAGGAGAACATCTTCTTCGTCTCCAGCATGGAGGTCCTCAAGGGAAGGAGCAGAAGACAGCCGAGGTGTGTCGTGGAGGTAAACTGCTCGCCAGTCCCAGTGCTAGTCGACACGGGAGCCTCTGTCAATGTCATGGCGAGAGGACATTATGCTGCGCTCAACCCAGCCCCGAGGCTGGCGACGCCAAGGGCCCGTATCTTCGCATTTGGGGGGCGGGAGCCCTTGCCACTCGATGGGGTATTCGTTGCCAAGGTGGAACACGACGGGTCGAAAATCAGAGCCCGCTTCTATGTGACTCCAGTGAGCAGCAACACCCTGCTCAGCTGTGCGGCAGCGGAGGCCCTGGGAATAGTCAGCTTCGCCTATTCAGTATACTTGGAGGACATCAACGACCTGCTAGACAAGTATGCTGACATCTTCAAAGGGATCGGGAGGATGAACGGCGACCCCGTGAGGCTCCACATCGACGAGTCGGTACAGCCCATAGCCCTGAAGCACAGGCGAATCCCATTTCATCTAAGGGACCAGGTGGACAGGGAACTCGATAACCTGGTGAACCTGGACGTAATTGAAAAGGTGGAGGGCCCCACACCCTGGGTATCCCCCATTGTCGTGGCGAGGAAACCGAAACAACCGGACTCCGTCCGAATCTGTGTGGACATGCGGTTGCCCAACAAGGCCATCAGGAGAGAACGACACCTGACCCCGACGATTGATGACATCATTGCGGAGGTGCAAGGGGCCCGTTTCTTCTCGAAGTTGGACTTACGGGCTGGGTATCACCAAGTTGTTCTCCACCCAGAGTCCCGTTATATAACGACTTTCACCACCCACAGGGGACTCTACAGGTACAAGCGTCTGAGCTTTGGAGTGTCGTCTGCAGCTGAGGTATTTCAGAACTTGATCCGAGGCGCTCTCGCAGACCTGGAGGGCGTCCTGAACATTAGCGACGACATTCTGGTATTTGCGAGGACTGAACCAGACCACCTGAAACGCCTAGCCAGGACTCTCGAGAGGCTACAATCGCTGGGGCTCACCCTCCACAAGGACAAGTGTGAGTTCCTCCGCCCGACCATTGAGTTTTTTGGTTTCATCTTCAAGGAGGGCGGGGTGTCTCCTGACCCCAAGAAGGTCCAAGACATCAAGGCGGCACGACCCCCTGAGTCCGCATCAGAGGTGCGGAGCTTCCTCGGAATGGTGACGTACTGCGGGCGTTTCATCAAGAATCTCGCCTCGAGGTCGGAACCTCTGAGGGCCCTGACGAAAAAGGACACCGTCTGGCAGTGGGGCCCGTTAGAACAAGCGGCATTCGAGGACATTAAAGGTGCCCTAACAGCAGAGGACACCGTGGCTTTCTTTGACCCCGCCTTGGAGTCGGAGATTGTTGTGGACGCCAGCCCGTTTGGCCTCGGGGCAGTCCTCACCCAGGTGAGCAGAGATGGGGGAATGAGGCCCGTGGCCTATGCGAGCAAGGCCATCTCCGAGACCGAGCAGAGGTACTCACAGATTGAGCGAGAGGCCCTGGCGGTTCTGTGGGGGTGCCGGCATTTTCGGCTATATGTGCTGGGGAGACCCGTGACAGTGGTAACAGACCACAAACCACTGATTCCAATCATGGCCGGATCCTCCTCCAAACCACCAGCCAGGATCGAGCGGTGGATGCTGGCCCTCCTGGAATATGGCGTCAACCTCATCTACAGGCCAGGGGCCAACAATGCGGCGGACTACCTGTCCAGGCATCCGGTGGGCAGGGATGGGCCCGCACAAGAGTCGTGTGCCGAGGAGGCCGATGATCACGTGAGCATGGTGGTCGAGAGTGCCACCCCCAATGCAATGCCGCTGCCCGAACTGGAGAGCGCAGCAGCCAATGACGAATGCTTCCGCATCCTGAGAAGCTCGATGCAATCGGGGTCCTGGAAGGCCGTGCTGGAGTTGGTGGCCGGGCGCACTCAAGAGGCCAAGGTGACCCTCGAGCAACTCTGGAAGGTGAGGGATGAACTGTCCTTCACGGAGTCGGGTCTGCTGCTGCGGGGTGATCGCCTGGTGGTGCCGGGCTCCAAGGTCCACGAGGTCATCAACCTGGCACACCAGGGACACCAAGGGGCCGCCAAAACGAAGGCGAGGTTGAGGCTGAAGGTGTGGTTCCCCGAGCTGGAGAGGAAGGTGGACGACTTCATAGCGGCCTGCGTATGGTGCCAGGCGGCTTCCCCTGTACAACGGGAGCCCGAGATCGAGGTAATGCCACGGGGGACCCGCCCGTGGGAAGTCGTGCATGCGGACTTCGGATCCACAGCCGTGGGTACTCACTTCCTAGCCATCGTCGATGAGTACTCGCGATACCCGGAGGTGGAATTCGTTGAGTCGGTGGCATTTGAGCACGTGGTGGGCGCTGTGGAGAAAATCTTTGCCACCCATGGGTTCCCCGTGACCCTGTGCTCGGACAATGGATCCCCATTCCAGAGCGCGAGGTTCTCGGAATTTCTCGAGAGCTGTGGAGTGGCCCACCGAAAGGTGTCCCCATTGTGGCCCCGCGCGAACGGGGACGCAGAAAGGCTGATGAGGACATTAAACAAGACTTTCCGGATAGCTCAGGGACAAGGCCAGCCTCTCCAGCGGGCGCTATACCAGTTCCTGAGAGTATACCGCACTACCCCCCATGCTTCAACTGGGGTGGCCCCGGCTGAGGCTCTATTCCGCAGGTGCCCCCGAGGTCTCCTCCCGGAGGTGCAGGAGAAGGTACCCGGTGTAATAGACGACCAAAGGGTGGAAGCGGAGCGACTGGCAAGGACCCATCAGGAAAACCTACGGAGGGGTCTTCGTCCGCAGCGGCTGGAACCGGGCGACGAAGTGTTGATTAGGAATCGGCATCCCCATGGGAAACTCTCGCTTCCATATGAACCCGAGCCGCTGGACGTAGTGGCAGTGAAGGGGTCGATGGTGACGGCATCGGATGGGAAGTCGGCCGTCACCCGAAATGTGAGTTTCTTCAAGAAACTGGGGGACTCTCGGACTGAACTCCCGCCTGACCCAGATGAGACGGTCCTCCCGGACGATGACACCCCCCGGGGGGAATGCGTGGGGTCACCAGCACGAGACACTGGAGCGGCCGGGAGTCCGGCGACGGAGGTAGGTGGGAGGTACCCCCAGAGGGCTGGGCGAGGGAGACCTGCCTACCTCGGAGACTACGTGCTGGGGCCGATTGACTGTGTTCCGGAGTGAAGGGGATCCGGGAGGCTGTTAATAAAAGGGGGCCTGGGGTTTTGTGAGTTCACAACTGACAGTGTGTGCAGTGACATGTTTTGATGTGTTTGTTTGTTGTTGTTCCTCCTGGGAAAAAGGAGGAGTGTGGTGCCGCCCCGTGAAGGGGTACGCACGCGGCGGCGTGACGTTGCACGTCGCCGCGTGCGCCTTAAATAAACGGGGCGTTCCCGGCCGCGTCAGAGCGACCGGGGAGCCCGAAGCGTACAGACGTGTTGGTGTCTGGTCTGTGCGCGCATGGGCTCGCGGGCACGCAGCGGGGGCACCCAGAGACCCCCAACACAGGGGTGCTTTGTCATGTTGTTGTGCGCTTTTGTCTATGAACACACTCTCATCCACTTCTTTACTTGCTAATAAGTTAAATACTTAAGCATCTAAGGTTCTTAATCTATTTATTGTTCGCTAACAGGTCTTTTATGTATCGTTTTATCCAATTCTTTAAAAAGTGTTTTTAATATTCCTTCCTCTTTGCATATGTGGCAATTAGGTACATAGGTACATATGTAAATAGGCACATAGGCATTTGGGGTATGGTGTGGGCTGGCTACTTTCTTGCTTTCCCCACTGCTGTGAGTATCCTCAGAGAATCGGAGCAGTTTTAGCACATGGTCGAAAAACTGAACAACATCCAGGACAACTGTGAATATAGTGAAAAGAAAAACCAAGGATGAAGGCTGCCTGGGAAAAATGGCCACCAGTGCTAAAAACCCAAAACCATTGAGAGCCCCCAAACCCGCAGCTAGGTTAGGGAGGGTGAAACTCCCAACCTTCCAACTTTCACTGGATATATACTTAAAGAACATGGCTGGGAACCTTGACGATAGGATCAAGGTCACAGAAAAGGCCATATGGGAAGCAGCCTCCTGTACTGGGGGTGCTAAATGAGAGAGCTGTGGGTGGGGGTTTGCCTACAGACCCAAATGTAAGAATTATTGATCAATGTACTGAGGCGGAGGTTTGCATAGAGCCCATTTCCAGAACTATGGCAACATCCTTGTCAGGCCCCATTTCCGAGGTTCCAGATGTAGCTGTTATGGGGGGTGAGGTAGGGGGAAGCGGTGTAACAGTGCAAAAAGGGGAAGTGAATGTGGTGGGGGTAAAGTCTGGAGTGGGGGAGATAATGAATGCCTCCCTGGAGTCAATCACAATGGAAGATGAGAAGGCCCGGTCGGAGTCATTGCTTGACAGGAAGCTTAAGTAGATTGCCCCAGGCACCGGGCCGTATGAAATGCGGGCCGATGGAGGGCCTGGGAGTTTAGGAGCGGGGTGGGGGGAAACGGCGCAAAAGCCGTAGGGAGGGGCGTCCAGATAGCGCCCGAAACATAAAAGGCCCAGGAAGGGCAGGAAATAGCCCCTGGGAAAGGTGCGTGGTGTAGCAGCAGGGGGCCGGGGAAAGCCCGGCCCCCAAGGGAAGAACAAAAGGGAGTAGGGGTATAAGTAACCCCAGAAAAGAGTAAGCAGGACAAACCAGGTAAGGAGCTCACCTCTCTCGGGTTAGCTCCTGGGGCCTGGAAAAGGGAAGAAGGAAAAACGTTTGCTCTTGCGGGCTCACAGTTTTTTCATACTTTCTCTCATGCAGCTGGGTGAAGTCACGTACCCTAGCCGGAGCAGTGTGGAGAAGACCGGCGAGTGCAAAGGAAGAAGCGGGCAGCAGCACAGAAATCAGGTCGGGAGCCGAGTCGGAGTGGAGGGACCAGCCGGCATGCCCAGAAGAAGACGTTGCAGTGCGCCGCACCACGAGGCCACAGCTGACCCAGAGCTCCATCAGCGTGTCCAGGCGAGGCGGAGAACGAGGCAGGCATCGGGGAGAAGACACGCTAAGGAAGCCCGGGAGAAGCAGAGAGCACAAAGCGGGCAGGAGCAGCAAGACGGGGCTACCCTCTTCGCTCGTGGAGAGCGAAGAATCAGATACATTTCCCCGGACCGTTACCTGGGAAAGGAGGAAACTCAACGAGGAGGGGAAATCCCAGGATTGAAAGGGGCAGGCACGCACGAAAAGAAAAGGGAGGAACAGGCACAACTCGCCTTAAAGGGGCAGGTGAAATAGAAGCCGGCAGCTGAAAGTGGCTCTGAATTGTGACAAAACCTGATTTTAAGACGTGCTTACAACAAAGCACGGAGGCAAAAGCAAAAGAAGCACAAAAGGGGACACGACTAAGAAAGTGCAGGACAAGGGAGGAAGAAGGGAAGAAATCAGCCCTGCAGAAAGACGGCATTCAGACAAGAAGGATGGCAGAAGAAAGGGCAAGAATGGCCCAGGAATTCAGTGAATGGGCAAAGAAGGCGGAGAGTGAATATGGGGCACAATGGGTGCTTGACGTTATGCAAAAGGAGGAGAGGGCAAAGGTAGTGTCACTTTTGTTGTTTATAGAGCCCAGCAGCAGCGAGGTAGAAGATGAAGTGGTGCCACAAGGACAGAAGAGGAGGAGAGAAGAGCCAAGGAGATTGCAGGCCCAGCCAGAGGCACCCAGGAAGAAAACGAAGAAGGAGAAAAACAAAGGTACTGTGAATATTGATGTGGGGGAGAAAATTGTCAAAATGTTGAAAACTTGTGTCATGGGTATGGGTAAGTCACCCAGAACCAATGGCAGAAGGGGCAGAGGCAATAGGGGAAACGGGGAGGAGCAGGGGTGGTCTCCATCAGAGGAAGGGAGCAGCGAGGATGAGGAAAGGGATCACCTAAGGGCCTGGGTAAAATGGAGGGGGGTTGTGAGCAAGGAGAAGCGGAGGGGAACAGGGGGGACAGGGGCAGAACCCATGGAAACCCCGGTCCCAACACCACAGGGGGCACCGGTAGTGCCAAACACAGGAGAGGTACCACAAGGGACCATTCCACAACCAGTGGCTCCAATAGGGGCAACAGCAGCACCAGTCACTGGGAACCCACCGACGGGGGTGGTACCGCCAGCGGTAGAAGCAGCAGGTACAACGGACAAGGAAGTGGGCCCAATCATGACGAAGTATGGCAGACCAACAATGGGTAAAGATGCGCAGGGAAGGTCCATGAAGGCAATGGCTTGGTACATAAATGACAAAGTAAAGGAGAAAATATGGAGAAAGGAATTGAATGATATTTATACGCTACTAGATTGTCAAAAAAGAGGGATGAATGTAGCACTGGTGACATAAAGGAAGATGAGAAAGGCCTACTATAGATGGGACCAGTAGTGAGAAATGTTGACAACTGGATGGCAGCCTTTAATATAATGTCCACAATTATATTGCAGAAATTTCCAGAAGACGGGGTAGCGTTAGTTGCATATCAGCAGAGGGTATTAAAGGTACACACAGCGTTCGGAGGGGATGCATGGCAGGAATATGATCACGAGTTCAGAAAAGAAATGGACTGTTTTCCGGATATGGGATGGGATGAGGAGAATTTTAATCTCTACATATTTAACGTACTGAAAGAAAAATGGGAAACCAGGGAGCGAAGCTCAGGAGGGCAGCAAAGGAGGCAGAATTGGCAGAATGATTACAGAGCTGATTATAGATACGGTAACGCAAGATACGATAATAGTTATGACAGAACAAAGGATCAAAACTTTCGGAGCAGGAGCTATGGGTCACAGAGAGGGTGGCAGAGCAGTTTGCTGCCAACCACGCAGGGTGGAGGCAGTGGGAGCATGGGGGCAGCATGGGCAGAGCCAGGACAATGTCGACATTTTGAGAAGGGTGTACCATGCAGCTGGGGATGGAAGTGCAAGTTCAGCCACAAGTGCGAGAGATGTAAGGGCGACCACAGCAGCTCCAAGTGTACAATGGCAGTGGTGCCAAGCAGCAGGAACAATGAGAAGCGGAACTAGGGGCTGGGATGAGAAGGGAGCCACACCAGTAAACATTGAGAGGATGGAAGGGTGGCTCAGTAGGTACCCAGATCAAGAAGCTGCAAATGTTATCAGGCAGGGTTTTTTAGATGGTTTTAACATACCGTTTACAGGGCAAGGAGCACAGGACATCCCAAAAAACCTAAAATTAGCAACCGAGAAGAAGGAGATAGTGACCAAGAAAATCCAAAAAGAGGTAGAACTAGGTAGGGTAGGGGACCCCTTTTCCACATTACCATTTAAAGATTTTATATGCTCACCACTGGGGCTAGTACCGAAAAAGGAAGAAGGGGAATACAGACTGATCCACCACCTATCATACCCCCCAGGGGCTTCAGTAAATGACGGCATTGCACAAAGCGATGCAACAGTAACATACTCTGATTTGCAAGAGGCAGTAGAACTGGTCAGGAAAGCAGGAAAAGAAGCATGGATGGCAAAGACGGACATTAAGTCAGCATTCCGGCTGTTGCCGGTCAACAGAAAATCCCAGAAGTGGTTGTGTATGCATTGGGAGGGAGAATATTTCATAGACAAATGTCTTCCTATGGGTTGTGCCATTTCATGTGCATACTTTGAAAGGGTAAGCTTGTTTCTGCAATGGGCAGTCACAAAAGAGATGGGGGAGGCCAGGATAGTGCACTACCTGGATGACCTCTTGTTTGTGGGGCCCAAAGGTTCTAATTTATGCAAGGCAACCCTGGATAAGTTTGTAGAGATAACAAGTGTGTGGGGTTTCCCACTAGCAGGGGAAAAGACAATGGGCTCAACGCAAGTTATCCAATTCCTAGGGATAAAAATTGACTCAAGCATGGGGGTATGCCGGATCCCAGAGGACAAAGTGACAGATCTACTGAAAACAATAAAAGAGCTGAAAGGAAGGAACAAGGTGACAGTGAGAGAATTGCAAGCACTAGCGGGAAAGCTAAACTTTGCAGGGAGGGTCATACCGCAAGGGAGAGTGTTCAAAAGAAGCATTAGCTGAGAACAAGAGGGGTCACGATGGGGCACCACAGAGTCAGGATAGGGGGAGGAATTAAGAGAGACATGGAAGTATGGGCAGAATTCCTGAGACATTTCAATGGGTCAGTCATCTGGCGCTCACCTATGAACAATGAGGAGAAAAGGGTATTGTTCACTGATGCAGCAGGTGGTTTTGGTTTTGGCCCAATATTGGGGGAAAAGAGGTGTGCAGAAAAAAGGCCAAAAACGTCACAAGTGGCAGAATGGACAAAGAACATAACACTGCTGGAACTCTTTCCAATCTTGGTAGCATTGTGTGCATGGGGGGAGAGGCTAAAAAACAAGGAGTTGGCAGTATGGTCGGATAACATGGCAGTGGTACACGTGTTAAATAAAGGGAGTGCATCGTGCCAAATAGTGTTGGAATTGATGAGGGCAATCGCACTGGAAAGCCTAAAAATGAATACATGTATAAGGGCAAGGCACATCGCTGGAGAAGTAAATGTGGTGGCTGATGCGTTATCTCGTTTTCAGTGGGAAAGGTTCAGGGAACTGAGACCGGACGCTGACAGGGAAAGAACGCCCACGCAGCAGAAGGCATGGGTCCCATTGAAAACATTGGAAAGGAAAGAATGGTTGGCTACAAGGTCAACTCTAAGGAAATTGGAGAACCACAGAGAACGGAAAGGGTCTTTGACAAGCTGACCAGGAATGCCCTAACGTACAAAACGGATAAGCAGTACGAAAAACATGTAAAAGATGTGTTGATTGAAGCAGGAGTGCAAGATGTGGGTGAAATTTCAACAGAAAAAATGTGTGAATTTTTGGAATGGGCATTTGCCAAGGGGAAATAAAAAGCTGGGCGGCAGCACACCTAGCCGCAGTGGCATACACCACAAAAGTGGCCGGCATACCGGATCCAACTGACAGCCCTAGAATAAAATATGCTATGAGGGGTTGGGCAAAATTGGAGGGGAAGAAACCAGACAGCCGAAGGCCACTGAATTTTGGGAAGCTATTGATTCTGTTAAAAGTATTGGAAAAGACATGCAGTAGCATATACGAGACAGCTTTGTTCAGGGCAGCATTCGTGCTGGCATATTATGGGGCCTTCAGGGTAGGGGAGCTAGTGGCCAGTAACACGGTGGCAGGGAATGGCCTGGCAAGGAGTGATATTAGTATGGGAAGCAAGGGTATGTCTATAATGTTAAGGAAATCCAAAACGGACCAAGCGCGGAAGGGGAGAGCAATAGACCTCAATTGCATCAAAGAGAAGGACCATTGTCCCAGATGCATCACCCAAGAATTCCTAGATATCCGACCAGAGGTCAACGGGCAACTATTAATACATAGGGACGGCAGCGCACTCAGCAGGTACCAGTTTCAGGCGGTGCTGAAACAAGCAGTGTCCAAAGCGGGATGGGATCCAGCCAAATTTGGAACACACTCATTTAGGATAGGAGCTGCAACCTCGGCATGGGCAGGGGGCCTGGGAGCAAAAGGGGTCGAGAGGATTGGGGGATGGAAGTCTCAATGTTTTAAAAAATACATACGGGAGGAACTGATATGAACGCTTATCTCCCCCATTTCCACAGAGCCAGGCCACTACAAATTGGCATGGATAGTGGGGCACTCCTTCGTGACACAGGCAGGCAGGTGGATTGAGAAAGTGAAGCAAGGACTGCACTTCAAAAACGCAATTAGATCATGGTGGGGCCTCCCAGGAATGCATTGGCAGGACATCAACGACATGCTGTCGGACCTAATCGGCTTCAGGGACCCCCCTGAGTACTGGTTATACACCTCGGGGGGAACGACTTGGTGAGCACGAATAGGGGAGAGTTACAAAGAAACATTTGCGAGTCCCTGCATAGCATAGCCCACAGTTGGTGGAAGACTGAAATCTTTATGTCCGAGGTAACATCACGAAGGGTCTGGTACGGGGCGCATAGGAGGCAGTCAATCGAGACAGCCAGAAAGAAGCTGAATAGAGCAGTGGAGAAGTACTGCAAGAGCACGGGGCTCCACTTCATAAAACATGGGCTCTCCCAAAACAACCCGGAAATGTTTCACCAGGACGTGGCGCACCTGTCAACCAAGGGGATGGGGGTTTTCTCTGACAACATTTTTAGGGCACTCCAGGAACGTGGTTGAGGGTAGGGGTTCTTTTGGGGGGGACCTGAGCGGGTGGGGTAGCACCCACTCAGGTGTGGCGGCATGTGCCCAGGAACGGAGGCCCAAGGGTAACAAAGACTCGGGAGGAGACTTGGACAACTCCAAAACTGGACACAAGGTGCCCAAAAGCAAATGATTGGTATTGGTGTTTTTGTTATGTATTTTCTATAAGCCCCAAGATTAAATGTATGGCCATAGAAAAAGTATATAATTATCAACATTAAAGACAAACATAAATGAAAAGAAAAAAATAAGGATTATTAGTATTGGTGTTTTTGTTATGTATTTTCTGTAAGCCCCAAGATTAAATGTATGGCCATAGAAAAAGTATATAATCATCAACATTAAAGACAAACATAAATGAAAAGCAAAAAAATAAGGAAAACATAATTGGTCAATATATATTAATGTATGCATCATCCTCATTCTAGACATCTCATTTGACTCTTGATTATGGGGCGGTATGGGATGTTCTGACCCACTAGTCTATGCCCTGCAACATCACTGTGTGCTGTTTTCATCAAAAACAACAGGATGGCCACCAAAAAGCTCTATGCGCTAAAATTCTTTGAGAAGTGCGCAGGGAAACCTGAAAAATAAGCTGCCAAATCTATATTTGCCTATGTCAGTGGTAAAACAGGAGACCACAATGCCAAAACCTATCATTGGCTGCCCACAGGGTAAAATAGAACTGCTTGAAAAGGCAGTGCTACATCCCAAGGAAAACCCAGAAGTGCTTTAAAATCCATTTTTCCTCGGCTGTTGAAAGTGCAAAATCATGATTCCCAAACAGCAGAGAAGATCCGACATCCTCGTGGGGTTTTCACCATCACATTATTTAAGGAATTCCCATAAGCACAATGTCAGGAGAAGCACCTTTCATCATAAAAAAAATCCACATTCAAAAGGTGCTTGCCTGGGAAAAATATGTCAGACATGGGCACAGTACCGCCGCACGCCTGTGTCCAAGCTGGCATTAACTTATACTGTCAGTTTAAAACTTGTGTCTTAAAATCAAATTGTTGAAAAGAATAGACTTGCCATCAAAAGCACTATAGGTTGCTACAATTCAATTTCTATGTTTTAAAAAGACTGGAATTAAGAGATCTGTGCGTATATTCGTTGAAAATGTAAATTGTATTTTAGAAAAGACCATTTTAAACAGTGTTTTAAAAGTGAACAAATGCCAGCCACACTGGACTTCAAAGACATTCCACAGCTTCTCCCAGAGAAAGGAATCTTCCTCCTGCTCTCTGCTTGGGAACTGGCATTGAGTTGCTAATGGAGGTGGGAGGAAATTTTGGCCTGTTGCTCTGAGTAGAGACAAAAGACTCCCTTGACTGAAAGGAAATGCAAATTAGTGTGTCAACAGAAACCAACTGCCAAAGGAAGAGAGGCTCAGGTTGCTCTTGGCCCAGCCAAACCTTGGAGGCGGGACTAGACTGATATGTGTATCTTACACTCCAAGGAAATATCTTTTTGGAAAAAGACTCATGGAAAACTGTGTAAAACTTGGAAAAATCTGTATTTTATAGTTTGTTAATATGAAAATGATGCTCACAGTTTGAAACTACTCTGAACCCTGTGCGATATTCAGAGACCGGACGACTAAAATGTTGATGTTGTAGCAATTGTGATAAGGTTAGGAATAAGAAATTTCACAGGATTATGCCCAGATGTCATGCGCAGGTATGTGGAAAAATGTGTACAGATCTGAAACTGGGTAACCAACCAAAAGCACAAAAAACTGTCAGTTTTGAACTGAAACTCTCAAAAGATGGTACTCGGACGGATACGTGGTCTGTTAAATCTGTCATGTGAATATGTATTATTGGCAAGCAGGCAATATTGTAAATATGCTTTATATGAAAAATAGATTTTCTGTGTAGAAACAAAGGGGAGGTTTTTCCCTGGATTGTAAATTGCAGCATCACTATGACACTAGATTTCCTTCTCAAATCAGGAGAGGGGAAATACTCTGACCAATCGGATCCCTAGAGGTTGGGATTAGTATAATCAGCCTATCCACCCCTTTGGGAAATACATAAATAGGGAGTGTTTAGGACCTAGCGACAGACACACATTCACCCATAAACTGATTTACTGGTGAATCGCTCTGCAGGAGAACCCAGATCCAAGACTCCAGAACTCTGAAAGCAGAAGGCCCAATTCCAAACCTGAACCCTTCTCAGCTGGCCTTTAAAATCTTGCAACCTGATTTAACCCCCAGACTTCCAAGGGGCACATCAAAATTGAACAGCCTGGCTGTGCTGTTTTCTGCTTCTTGCCAAGAACTCTTGCCAGAACTCAGAGATCCAAACCAGCAGAGCAGAGCTGTAACCAGATAGCTGTAACTCCAGAACCCACCCGTCAGATCCAGTCCAGAGTGCCGTGCAGAGACCAGAGTGCCGTGCTGAGTGCAGAACCGGGTGCCTGAATCCTGTCCGGTGGGCTAGCAGAATTCCAGTCCAAAATCTTTGACCAGATCCTGATGGGCCTATTCCAAACCATAGTTGTGAGTATCTATAGCATAGAATTGCCCATAGCCAATCTCTTATTCTTAAGTATTCCTATCCAACCCATTCTAACATATCCAGAACTGCATTGTAGAATCTCTTTTGTTTTTTTGAATCCTTCCCTCACCCATATAGTCCTTTGATAATTGTAGTGATAAATTCATTTTTGCGTTAATATTTTTGCTGAAGAAAGACAAGTGTCTTGTCAGGCAAAAGTCAGAGCGGAGGCGCCGCTGTTCTGGTGGCTGTCCGTTGGGTATCTTGTGTCTTCATAGCCTTCCTTAGTGTAAAGAAAATATCTGTTGGTAGATTCAAAAGGGTATCCAGTGAATAAGTCGAAAACATTATGTCAAAAGACATAATGTCGAAAAAAAAATGTCGAAAAAATAAATCGATTGTTATATTTTTTTATTTACATGTTTTTTTTGGGTTCCGGAGGTAAAAAAAAGAGGTAAAACAAAAAAAATTGCAAAAAAGGGGGATTAGGGGGAACCCCCCATTTCAAACAAAAAGCAACCAAAAAAAGAAATTCAACATTTTTTTTCAACTTTTTTTTTTAGACATTATGACTTTCAACATGATGTCATTTGACTTTATCACTATAAAACATCATTCAAAAGCACATCTTTCATTTGAAAATATTGACTCTTTTTGAGAAAAATCAACCTCTACTAAAACCTTCATAATGAAATTTAAGTGTCAAATTGAAGCTAACATCCCCAGCTTTCAAACAAACCTAAAACCGCATTCCGACTCCTTATAGTTTTTCTGTAATCGCGTTTCTCGCGCGCTAAAACGTTTGCAGCAAATCTGCATTTGGCTCAATTTCATCACATGTAAAATAGCTATTTCTTGCATCCGACCTCAGAATTCAGTTTCCAATTTGCTAGTCATTCAACCATCATTGCTAGTGTTTACCTGAAGCTATCCAAAGCGGCTCCCAATAGTTTTGAATCCAAATTAACAAATTAAATCAATTTTCAGTGTTTTTCCCATTCATACAAAACCACATTCAAAAGCATTTGACCTGTTTTAAAATCATTCCTGTTTCTCTCTGCTTGCTGGGGGAATTGGGATTGAAACTGCATTTGTTGATATTGTATATTCCTGACACCTGTTTCCTCACTCACCTTCCATCTCTATATTGCATATTAGGGGGGATTGAGTATTGTAGTGCTGGGTTGAAATCACTTAGAGATTGGGGGCTCGTGCGCGGGATTACTGAATTAGATATACCACTTGTGACAGCTTAATACAGTGTGCTAACCGACAGAGTAAATAAATCCTGTTGGGCTACCACCCTGTGTTACACTGTGAAAAGCACTCCTCAAAAGGGAACGCTCTAAGGAATCGGTCTGTTTTGCAAAAATAAAAGAAAACTTCTGTAAGTCAGGAAGGAAATTAATATTTGCAGAATAATAAAATAATAGTTTTGCACTTATATAGCACTACAAACCCTCAGGTATCTGAGCGCTGCTTATTATTACCCACGGTGTGTGGTGCTCATTTATCTACCTCGGAAGGATGAAAGGCTGAGTTTGGTCCCACCAGGATTAGAACCTGCGTTAGCAGGCTCTGCACAGATGTCAAAGCGAGCGCTCTACTCGCTGTGCCACTTGACCGGCACTTTGGTAGAGATGAATATGGCTAAACAACACCTATTGCATAAATTGTTTTTAAGGGGTGAATGGACAGAGCAGGATCAGAATGTGTGGTTGCAGGCAATCACAGAACAGATCACTGCAACAGGATTAGATAAATGGCAAGATCAGGGTCCATTACATATGGCCCTGAGTGAACTGTGTATGGCCCCTAAGGCAAAGGAGGAGCAAACCAGGATTGCCAAAATAGTGGCATATCTATACCTATATATTGGAGCCATACAGGATAAATATGCTGAAGGCCAAGATCTGGCAAGTAAGCAACTGCAGGCATTAGGAAAGGCCCAAACTGATCTGGACTCTGCTGAGCAGAGGCTACAGAGGAGCCAGGAGTCCGAAAATGAAAGTAGGCAGTACATAATCAAAATAAAAGAGGACATGGGTATCCTGCAGCAGGAAAAGGCAGACCAGGATACCAGAATGCTGGCCCTGCAGCAGTGGTACCAAGAAAGTTTGGACTCCCTACTGCAGAACCAGAAAAAGCTGGAACAACAAATACATGTCAACAGGGCATGCGCAGAGCAGGTAGTCATCCTGCAAAGTCACTTAGACAGAGAGAAAGAAGAGAGCAATAAATTAATCCTGAAAGACCTGGATACCCAGGCAGAATTTGATGAAGAGCGCCAGAAAGCTGGTGAGCTTCAAAGACCAAGGGACGACCTGGTGGCACAGAGGCAGGCTCTTGCTCAGGAAATGTGACACCTTAGGCCAGGAAGTCTGTTATTTAAAAGAGAAACTGGAAGAAAATCACCTGGCCCTCCAGGGACTGGGTGACCTCCAAAAAGACCATCAAAAATTGTTAGAGCACACCAGGAGGGTGGAAGAGGCTCCAGCAAGGAAGGACCAGGACAGTATGGACAGGACTTAGGAGGTAACCCTCCTGCAGCAAAGACTGGCCCAGTACTCAAAAACAACCCAGGAAGCACAGAGAGAAAATGAGGCTCTCTGTGAGAACAATGACAGGCTCCACAGACAGGTAGCTATGCAAGAGAGATTGATAGAAACCAGCAAGGCATTGATAGAGGAACAGAAAGCTCAGGTGCTTGCATGGCAACAGGGAGCAGGGGCTGATAGAAATGAGGTTCGCTGGGAAAGGGAAACACCTCACCATAACCTCAGGATCCCTAGTACCAGAGGCCTTCACCTCTTCCAATCCCTGGACTCTGCCACCCCCATGTCCACTGGCGCACATGAGCCAAGGGCCACGGGGATGGCAGATTTCAATCTAATCAGAAATATGGGGCTCATAGACCAGCACCTCCCAGGAATGGATGGGCGGGCATCTGGGTATGGGCACCCAAGTACTGTGAAATTTAGTGGGGAACTCCATGAGAGTAGGCCCACTAAGGGCATCCTGAAAACCTCTGTCCAATTCAGACAGTGGGGTGGGGTACCCATCAAATCCTGGCAGCAAGGAGGAATCAGAAGACTCCTCTGAGCGCCCCAGGACACAGGAGACTAGGTCCCCACAATCTGCCAGCCATTCCCAGGCTCGCAGAATCCGGGAAAACCTAGAAGATCGGACGGGCACCTCTGGGAGCAGTGCCTCTGAGTCAGAGGAGGAGTGGACCAGGGTTACCCGAACCAAGAAGGCCAATAAGGCAAAAAGGGCCTTGCTTAAGGACCCCTTAAAGCAAATCAAAGTGATAAGGAGCGTCATCACGCCCTATCATAAGAACGCTAAGTATTCTGTTTGGGAGCACTTAGAGCTCTTTGAGCAGATGATGGAAACTTTCCATTTGAAGGAAGCCAAAGCTGTATTCAATATGTAAAATGGACTTTCTCACCAGAATACTCCAGCTTCTTTGCGGGGCTGGAGGACCAAAATCATTCTAGATGGTCCACCTATAGGGTGGCCATCTTGAAGCATTTTTCTGTTCACAGAAATCCTCAGGAGGCTCGCAAGGCAGCCTACAACTTGCAATGTGGGGAGGATCAGGCCCCACAAGAATTTGTGCAGGAATTAAAGTGTGCCTTTGCGTAGACCACCAGAAGGATGCGCACGGACAGCAAAGAATTTGTAAATACTTTTTTCCACGCTCTACCAAAGTACATCATGACCCAGCTGGTGAGAGATTTTCATGAGAAAAGATCACTAGACTGGGTCATTGAACAGGCCACCCGAATTTATGAGGTGCAAAAGCCCATAGAAAACAGAAATAACCCAAAAAGCCCCAAATCAACCAACACCCCTGCTGCTGCTAAGGTGGCAGAGGTGAAGGTTTCCCCCATTTTAGATTTGGAGATGGGGGGCCTAAAAACCCGCCTGCACAGCAAAATAATCCCTCTGGCCAGTCACAGAAAGGGAGCCAAGGAGGTAGTCCCACAAATGGGATCCCTCACTCCCCTGACTACATAAGTCCCCGCTACTAGGGGAACAGACCTATCCTGTGTTATGTGTGGACTCCGCCAGCCCAAGGGGGGATCCAACCAAACAGCAGCTAACACAGGGAACTTCCCTCCTCACTTCCCCCAGGGGGGCAGACATTCCCCAAATCCTGGACAGAACTTCTTCCCCAGGTACCTACAAAACTTTCAACCCCAGAACAATCCATCCTTCTTTCCCCACTTTCTTGAGCTCAGACAAGCCAATGCGGGAGAGGGGAGGCCAAGGATGTAGGGGTACCCAAATTTTCCAAACCCGGGGTATTTTCAGAGAAGGGAAAGCTACCCTTCCCGGGATCAGCCCAGGGGAGACAACAGAACCCCGTATCAGCCTGAGCGGGTGTCACAGCTAGAGCACCAGGTCCAAAACATGGCACAGGATCTGGGCTGCATGCTGAGGGCTCAA
The DNA here is from genome assembly GCF_040938575.1 of Ambystoma mexicanum. NCBI lineage: Eukaryota > Metazoa > Chordata > Amphibia > Caudata > Ambystomatidae > Ambystoma > Ambystoma mexicanum. Next base: position 969,202,783 of record NC_090939.1, read on the forward strand.
CAGAACCCTCAGATGAGCATGCTGGCACAGAATGCCCTAAAATCCGGACCTTGTGCTCCAGAGCAATGACGGGGGCAGAACCCCGACAACCCACCGGTTCCCAGGGAGGAGGCACAAGGGGAAAGGGGGTGTAAAACCTTGGAGGAAGCCTTCTTCCCCACTTGTAAAAAGCCCCTGGAAACCCAGGAACCTGAACCAAAATCTCCTTCCCCTGAAAGTCTGCCACCCAAGGAGCAGAGGGGGGTAGGAGAAACAAAGGACCCAAACAGACCCATTTTGAGGAGGAGGTACAAATCCTCCAATTTGAAGCAGAGGGATCCTGAGAGGATCCTGGGAAAAGGATTTTCTCCTTCAGAGATGGGGGAACTCCTCCCAAAGAAAAATGGGTCCCAAAGGATTCAAATCCAGACTGGGTGGATGTGGGGACAGAGCTAGCGCCGCCCATCATCCAACCCCAGACGGGCACCTCTGGGAGCAGTGCCTCTGAGTCAGAGGAGGAGTGGACCAGGGTTACCCGAACCAAGAAGGCCAATAAGGCAAAAAGGGCCTTGCTTAAGGACCCCTTAAAGCAAATCAAAGTGATAAGGAGCATCATCACGCCCTATCATAAGAACGCTAAGTATTCTGTTTGGGAGCACTTAGAGCTCTTTGAGCAGATGATGGAAACTTTCCATTTGAAGGAAGCCAAAGCTGTATTCAATATGTAAAATGGACTTTCTCACCAGAATACTCCAGCTTCTTTGCGGGGCTGGAGGACCAAAATCATTCTAGATGGTCCACCTATAGGGTGGCCATCCTGAAGCATTTTTCTGTTCACAGAAATCCTCAGGAGGCTCGCAAGGCAGCCTACAACTTGCAATGTGGGGAGGATCAGGCCCCACAAGAATTTGTGCAGGAATTAAAGTGTGCCTTTGCGTAGACCACCAGAAGGATGCGCACGGACAGCAAAGAATTTGTAAATACTTTTTTCCACGCTCTACCAAAGTACATCATGACCCAGCTGGTGAGAGATTTTCATGAGAAAAGATCACTAGACTGGGTCATTGAACAGGCCACCCGAATTTATGAGGTGCAAAAGCCCATAGAAAACAGAAATAACCCAAAAAGCCCCAAATCAACCAACACCCCTGCTGCTGCTAAGGTGGCAGAGGTGAAGGTTTCCCCCATTTTAGATTTGGAGATGGGGGCCTAAAAACCCACCTGCACAGCAAAATAATCCCTCTGGCCAGTCACAGAAAGGGAGCCAAGGAGGTAGTCCCACAAATGGGATCCCTCACTCCCCTGACTACATAAGTCCCCGCTACTAGGGGAACAGACCTATCCTGTGTTATGTGTGGACTCCGCCAGCCCAAGGGGGGGATCCAACCAAACAGCAGCTAACACAGGGAACTTCCCTCCTCACTTCCCCCAGGAGGGCAGAAATTCCCCAAATCCTGGACAGAACTTCTTCCCCAGGTACCTACAAAACTTTCAACCCCAGAACAATCCATCCTTCTTTCCCCACTTTCTTGAGCTCAGACAAGCCAATGCGGGAGAGGGGAGGCCAAGGATGTAGGGGTACCCAAATTTTCCAAACCCGGGGTATTTTCAGAGAAGGGAAAGCTACCCTTCCCGGGATCAGCCCAGGGGAGACAACAGAACCCCGTATCAGCCTGAGCGGGTGTCACAGCTAGAGCACCAGGTCCAAAACATGGCACAGGATCTGGGCTGCATGCTGAGGGCTCAACAGAACCCTCAGATGAGCATGCTGGCACAGAATGCCCTAAAATCCGGACCTTGTGCTCCAGAGCAATGACGGGGGCAGAACCCCGACAACCCACCGGTTCCCAGGGAGGAGGCACAAGGGGAAAGGGGGTGTAAAACCTTGGAGGAAGCCTTCTTCCCCACTTGTAAAAAGCCCCTGGAAACCCAGGAACCTGAACCAAAATCTCCTTCCCCTGAAAGTCTGCCACCCAAGGAGCAGAGGGGGGTAGGAGAAACAAAGGACCCAAACAGACCCATTTTGAGGAGGAGGTACAAATCCTCCAATTTGAAGCAGAGGGATCCTGAGAGGATCCTGGGAAAAGGATTTTCTCCTTCAGAGATGGGGGAACTCCTCCCAAAGAAAAATGGGTCCCAAAGGATTCAAATCCAGACTGGGTGGATGTGGGGACAGAGCTAGCGCCGCCCATCATCCAACCCCAGACGGGCACCTCTGGGAGCAGTGCCTCTGAGTCAGAGGAGGAGTGGACCAGGGTTACCCGAACCAAGAAGGCCAATAAGGCAAAAAGGGCCTTGCTTAAGGACCCCTTAAAGCAAATCAAAGTGATAAGGAGCGTCATCACGCCCTATCATAAGAACGCTAAGTATTCTGTTTGGGAGCACTTAGAGCTCTTTGAGCAGATGATGGAAACTTTCCATTTGAAGGAAGCCAAAGCTGTATTCAATATGTAAAATGGACTTTCTCACCAGAATACTCCAGCTTCTTTGCGGGGCTGGAGGACCAAAATCATTCTAGATGGTCCACCTATAGGGTGGCCATCTTGAAGCATTTTTCTGTTCACAGAAATCCTCAGGAGGCTCGCAAGGCAGCCTACAACTTGCAATGTGGGGAGGATCAGGCCCCACAAGAATTTGTGCAGGAATTAAAGTGTGCCTTTGCGTAGACCACCAGAAGGATGCGCACGGACAGCAAAGAATTTGTAAATACTTTTTTCCACGCTCTACCAAAGTACATCATGACCCAGCTGGTGAGAGATTTTCATGAGAAAAGATCACTAGACTGGGTCATTGAACAGGCCAACCGAATTTATGAGGTGCAAAAGCCCATAGAAAACAGAAATAACCCAAAAAGCCCCAAATCAACCAACACCCCTGCTGCTGCTAAGGTGGCAGAGGTGAAGGTTTCCCCCATTTTAGATTTGGAGATGGGGGGCCTAAAAACCCACCTGCACAGCAAAATAATCCCTCTGGCCAGTCACAGAAAGGGAGCCAAGGAGGTAGTCCCACAAATGGGATCCCTCACTCCCCTGACTACATAAGTCCCCGCTACTAGGGGAACAGACCTATCCTGTGTTATGTGTGGACTCCGCCAGCCCAAGGGGGGGATCCAACCAAACAGCAGCTAACACAGGGAACTTCCCTCCTCACTTCCCCCAGGAGGGCAGAAATTCCCCAAATCCTGGACAGAACTTCTTCCCCAGGTACCTACAAAACTTTCAACCCCAGAACAATCCATCCTTCTTTCCCCACTTTCTTGAGCTCAGACAAGCCAATGCGGGAGAGGGGAGGCCAAGGATGTAGGGGTACCCAAATTTTCCAAACCCGGGGTATTTTCAGAGAAGGGAAAGCTACCCTTCCCGGGATCAGCCCAGGGGAGACAACAGAACCCCGTATCAGCCTGAGCGGGTGTCACAGCTAGAGCACCAGGTCCAAAACATGGCACAGGATCTGGGCTGCATGCTGAGGGCTCAACAGAACCCTCAGATGAGCATGCTGGCACAGAATGCCCTAAAATCCGGACCTTGTGCTCCAGAGCAATGACGGGGGCAGAACCCCGACAACCCACCGGTTCCCAGGGAGGAGGCACAAGGGGAAAGGGGGTGTAAAACCTTGGAGGAAGCCTTCTTCCCCACTTGTAAAAAGCCCCTGGAAACCCAGGAACCTGAACCAAAATCTCCTTCCCCTGAAAGTCTGCCACCCAAGGAGCAGAGGGGGGTAGGAGAAACAAAGGACCCAAACAGACCCATTTTGAGGAGGAGGTACAAATCCTCCAATTTGAAGCAGAGGGATCCTGAGAGGATCCTGGGAAAAGTATTTTCTCCTTCAGAGATGGGGGAACTCCTCCCAAAGAAAAATGGGTCCCAAAGGATTCAAATCCAGACTGGGTGGATGTGGGGACAGAGCTAGCGCCGCCCATCATCCAACCCAGAACCAACAGCATGAAAATCCCCTGGTTCAAACCCAGCCTTGTGACCACCTCCAAAAAGGGGGGGTGGCCCAGAACCGGAACCAGGGGAATCCAAAACTTCTCCCATATCTAGTTGTCACCTTTTCTTTTCAGATTCCCAAGACTCCCCACAGAATTCTGCCCAAAACTCTTCTCTATCAGTGTCCAAAACTAAAAAAACTAGCCCACCAGTTGTCCAAAAATGTACATTATCTGTGCCCCCTTGCGGAGAAGGAGGGAAGGTTCTATGCCCCGGTCCAAATGCAGGGGCAGGGTACAATTTTGGCACTGGTGGACACTGGCTCCCAAGTTACCCTTCTGTCCAAAAAGGCCTTTGATAAACTGAATTCGGGAAGGGGGGTGAATTACCAAATTCCTCTCACCCTTCTTCCTGGACGACTTCAGAAGATTGACGGGAAGGAAATTCCCATCGAGGGGACTGCAGATTTGGACATTAAAATTGGGCGACACAAGGTGAAGCACCCGGTCATAGTTGTAACTCCAGAGGGAACCCCTTGTTTACTATGGAATGACTTCCTGCGAAGGTTGTCACCCCTAATAGATTGCGTAAACAAGGTCCTCTGGACACAGACGAGCCGACCAATAAAATTAAAACAGAGTGTCAACCATGTTAGTTTAAACGGCACCTGCCACATGGTTGAACAAAAATCTGACCAAGTAGAATTTCACTTCCAGAACAACCAAATACCAGACGTGACAGTAATAGCAGTAGGACAACAAACTGGTGATGGGAGGTCCTCTCTATTTCTGAAAATCAACCTTCCTTCCAGTCTAAGGTGGCATTCCACACTGGAAGGAAACACTTTGAAATTCTTTACCAATCCACAATCAGACATTCCTACTCCTATAGTCCAGAAAGATGAGAAATCAGCTCAGAGCCTGGCTGATATTCAGCAAATTGGACAGCAGTTGTTCATCCCTGTTCAGTTAAATGAAGGGAAGGACTCTGTTCTCGCCCGAGTGTGTATGAACAACGGTAAGAGCTTCATCAGTGAAGCCATGTTCCACAAACTCCCAAAAGATCCAGCCATTCCCACATTTAAACTGATAGACAAATGGGAAGTGGATCTGGAAACACCCAATTCCAAACATCTCCTGCCAAGCAGGTGTATGCTCAAAATCTCCATAGGAAACAAGATCATAGTCAATAATTGTTGTGTCGTGCGAGATGTCACTGCCGCCTTTTACTTAGGCAGTGACATTCTCAATCGCTTTGCCATTAGTTTGGACCTAATAAACTTCAAAGCTTGGTCCCGATTAGCGGATAATCCCATGGGCTTTGATGACCCAGAGAAAGCATTTAGGTCAGCTCAACTGCTGCCTTATGCAGTTGAAATTCAGATTGGAGAGAAAGTCACCATCCCAGAAAGGACTCGACAATTCTCCATGGAAGTGAAAGTTAAAAGAGGACAGAAATTGAAAAGCCTTGATGCCTATATTCATCTAAATGCTTCTCTCCAACAGCAAGGGTTGGGGGTAAACCCAATACCACTAGTCAGTATAGAACATGACACCATTCCAATAGAGTTGGATAACAGCGACTTAAAGAGTATCACTCTAGCCACAGGCACCATTATTGGAATGGCGGTTGATGACCGACATTTTTCATAGATTTAGGCAATGAACTGTTAGGACCAATCCCCAAGGACTGCTTTCACAGTGATAGTGATGACAACACAACACCAGACAGGATCTTTACCAGGCATGGGGGGGAACTTCCCGGTGTACACTTCCTGCTCTTATGGTAAGGAATATGTGTCCTGTGACTTCAGGAGGGATGAGGTGATTTTCCAGGTCCATGAGGGCTGCCTTCCCCACCTGAAGCCATCAGTCCAAATCAGCACTTTGACCGGGGACTTCTCCACCCAGCTGGAGGAGGCCGCTGAGATAGCAAAACCAGAAGTCTTTCCGGCCTTCAGGCAGATGGTTGAAGAGAGAGTCAACCTAGCTGATGCCTGTGAGACTCTGGAGCAGAAGCAAAATTTGAAATAAGTTTTCTTGGATTTTCAAGATCTCTTTGTGGTGGACTCATATGACTGTGGTCGCACCAACATCCACACAACAGAAATTCCCATGGACCCTGGCATGACTCCAGTGTTTGTGAAGCAATATCGCTTGCCTCTCACATCAATGGAGTCCCTTACTGAAATAATTAAGAACCTTGAGTCCCGTGGGATAATCCGTCCAGTCCATAGCACCTTCAATAATCCAGTGCTGGGGATTTTGAAGCCAAACAGCCAGTGGAGACTCTGCGCCGACCTTAGGGAGCTCAATAAACGGGTCCATACATCCCGATGGCCTCTTCCCTACATTGACCAAGGGCTGGCCCAGATCCAGGGGTCACAGGTATTCACTGCAATAGACCTGGCCAATAGGTACTGGACTGTACTTGTCAGTAGGGAGGACCAATACAAGCTGGCCTTCACCTTTGGGGGGCAGCAGTACACATGGACCCGGACTCCCTTTGGATACATCAACTCCGGCAATGAATTCCACATTTTTCTACATAAGGCCATGCCCGACCTGGGTGAAAGGGGTAACCTGGCCTATGTAGATGATGTTCTCATCAAAAGCTCAACTGTGGAGGAACACATAGCGGAGATACGTTATGTTCTGACACAGTTGAGGGCTGCCGGAGCAAGGCTTTCCTTTCAAAAGGTACAGTGGTGTAGAACCCGTGTCAATTTCTTAGGGCATGAGATTACTCCTCAGGGTCTCTGTCCCCAGGAAAAGGAAGTGGAAGCACTCCAGAAATTGAAAGACCCCACAACTCTGCGGGAACTAAGGATCCTCCTTGGACTGACTAATTACAGCATAAAGTTCATTGAGGACTACGCAGAGATCACAAGACCCCTGATTCATCTTTTGAAGGGGGGTTCAAGTGGGAGTGGGGTCCAGAACAAGCCGAGGCAGTAAGACAACGCAAAATAAGCCTCTCACAAGCACCTTGCCTAGCTTACCCTGTCAAAAACAACACATTTTTCTTGGAGACAGGGTTCTCTAATACATGCTTGACTGCAGTATTATACCAAAAGCATGACGAGGTCAATAAAGTAATCTCCTATGCGAGTAAAGCTTTATCCTCTGTGGAGGAAAAATTCAACGATTGTGAGAAGGCACTCCTGGCAACGGTGTGGGCATTGAAGAATTACTGCCCATTTATCCAGGGGGAACGAATCATAGTGGAGACTCCACACCAGCCTCTGCAATATCTCCAAAGTGACAGAATCCGGGCCGGAAATGTGAGTGACTCCCGAATTACTTCCTGGATTCTGTCAATGCAAGGCTTTCCTGTGGAGGTCAGATATGGCCAAAACAAGAAGAGTCCCCTTGCGCAAGGTCTGGCTGACTTGCATGATTGTGCCAGAGAAAACTGTCTCGAGGACGAAAGCCTAAAAAATCAATGACAACATGGAGGCATACCTCAATTCCCCACACAAAGTCTTTGAAGAAGACAAGTGTGAGGGAATGCCCACTGTCTATGTGGATGGATGCTCCTACCATGTTGACAACAATGGGGAAAAAGAACTTGTGGCCGGCGTAGGGAATGTATGGGTGAAACGAGACCCCAGAACCCTCCGCTGGGTACAACATTGGTCCCCGAAGTAGTCAAGTGGCAGAGTTGATGGCTGTGCATCTACTCCACAAACTGGTCATAATCACAGATTCGGATTATGTACGGAAGGGATTCGTGGAGCACCTGGTTAAATGGAAAACCAGAGGCATGTTATGTGCTAATAACAAACCATTGAAACATGGGAAATGAATTCAAAACATATATAATCTGGTCACCTCGAATGGGATGACTAATTACTGGAAAAAATCAAAGGTCATTCCAAAGTAGAGGGACCAGACAAAACTGGAAATGACTTAGCTGATCAGCTGGCCAAAACCGGAGCCATCCAAGGGGATCTACTGGAGATCGTGTCCCTGTTGGGGGAGATCCAGGTCACTGCTATTATTAGGTCAAATGCTCACAATGAACTCTCAACTGCACAATGGAGTAAGGAGACCCCAGATGCTGATTTGATTACGGCCCAAAAAGGGGATCCAATAATTGGTAACTTCTATCAACACATTGAGGACCCTGAGAACATTCCCCTGACAGATACTGATTACATTGGGAAAGAGGACCTCAGAGTGTTGATGAAATGTCCAAAAATGTTCCGAATCTAAGACGGTTTGTTGGTAAGGAAATCCGTAGCTGGCCATGATCAGTGGGTGGTCCCTACCTCATTCCGAAGCCTGATGTTAAGTCACGGCCATGATGCGGCTACAGCCGGTCATAGGGGGTTTCATACAACACTTGAAATCATAAGAGAGGTTGCATACTGGCCTCACATGGGTCAGGACCTCGACCAATACTTGAAGGGGTGTCTTGTGTGTACACAATTTCAGCCAACATCCCTCACACACCGTGCGCCTCTCCAAAAGAGGGGGATGACACTGCCATGGCCAGATTTACAAGTTGATTTTATCGGTCCCGTGATTCGGTCCTCTAGCGGAAACAAGTACATGTTGACTGTGACATGCTTGTTTACTAAGTGGGTGGATTGTCTCCCAGCCCCAAACTGTAAGGCAGAAACAGCAGCTGTCCTGATGATCAACCACATCTTCCCGCGTTTTGGACTACTCCAAAGGATTGAGTCAGGCCTAGGTAGCCACTTCATTAGCGAAGTAATGACAAAGATGTGGGAGATACTTGGGGTCAAAAGGAAGCTACACATTGCTTGCCGGGCAGCCTCTAGTGGTGCAGTAGAGAGATACAATAAAACAATTGTGAGCATATTAAAAAGGTTTGTGGCAGATTCTGGGCCAAGTTGGGATATTCGATTACCTCTTGTCCTAATGGCCATCAGATCTACCCCTTCATCTGCAACTAAAATGTCACCGTTTGAGCTGATGACTGGATGCAAGATGGTGCTTCCCCAGCATCTGCTCTACAGAACCCAAGAGCAGGCATTGATCAATACCTCCACAACTCATGAGTATGTTGAAAATCTAAGAAAACACCTTCAACATGCTTTTGCCTATGCTCAGTGAAATCTAGAAAGATCTGCAGACAGCATGAAGACCAACTATGACTTAAAGACTACTTGAAAAGAATACAATGTAGGAGACCGGGTCTACTTATACAATTTTCAAAGGAACCAGGCCAAACAGTGCAAATTCTTGCTTAGCTGGAGGGAACCTTTTGAAATTGTAGACAAAATCTCACCAGTCGCCTACAAAATCTGCATCCCCAAAGGCAGTTTGGCAGTGGGGGAAAATAAGTGGGTCCATATTAACCAACTAAAGTGTTGCCATCCTAGGCACACTCTGCAGCAACTGGAGGAGTCTTCTGGAACCCCAGAGGGGATCACTCCAGCTCCCTAGAAATGTCCACTATAAAATATTCCATCTATATAGTCCATAAATTACCGTAGAAAAATGTGTCTTGATTTGTCAAAATGCATGTGTCCGTCCCACTACATCAATAGTGGTGGGGAAATGCCTACAAATATGTTTTTGCTTTGTCATCCTAGAATTGGAAACCATGGAGACTAAAACCAAGGAGGACCACCCAGGGACCGGGAGGAAAGATCCAAGGGGCCCGGAGTATCACTAAATACTCACATCAGGACTGGGCGAGGAGAACTGGTCGATCCACCCCTAATGGAGGAAAAGATGATGGACTTTGCCATTTTTGGAATCAAAGAAAAGACACTGATCATCCCAGTCTTGTGACTTCCCATTGATGGACGCTCAATGCCAAATCCCAAGGAGGGGCTTGTGGGATGTTCTGACACACTAGTCTATGCCCTGCAACATCACTGTGTGCTTTTTCCATCAAAAACAACAGGATGGTCACCAAAAAGCTCTATGCGCTAAAAATCTTTGAGAAGTGTGCAGGGAAACCTAAAAAATAGGCTGCCAAATCTATATTTGCCTATGTCAGTGGCAAAAGAGGAGACCACAATGCCAAAACCTATCATTGGGCTTCCCACAGAGTAAAATAGAACTGCTTGAAAAGGCAGTGCTACATCCCAAGGAAAACCCAGAAGTGCTTTAAAATCTGTTTTTCCTTGGCTGTTGAAAGTGCAAAATCATGGTTCCAAACAGCAGAGAAGATCCAACATCCTTTTGGGGTGTTCACCATCACCTTATTTAAGGAATCCTCATAAGCACAATGTCAGGAGAAGCATGTTTCATCATAAAAAAATCCACATTCAAAAGGTGCTTGCCTGGGAAAAATATGTCAGATATGGGCGCAGTACCACCGCTCGCCTGTGTCCAAGCTGGCATTTACTTATACTGTCAGTTTAAAACTTGGGTCTTAAAATCAAATTGTGGAAAAGAAGAGACTTGCCATCAAAAGCAATATAGGTTGCTACAATTCAATTTCTATGTTTTAAAAAGACTGGAATGAAGAGATCTGTGTGTATATTCCTTGAAAATTTAAATTGTATTTTAGAAAAGACCATTTTAAACAGGGTTTTAAAAGTGAACTAATGCCAGCCACACTGGACTTCAAAGACATTCCACAGCTTCTCCCAGACAAAGGAATCTTCCTCCTGCTCTCTGCTCAGGAACTGGCATTGAGTTGCTAATGGAGGTGGGAGGAGATTTTGGCCTGTTGCTCTGAGTAGAGACAAAAGACTCCCTTGACTGAAAGGAAATGCAAATTTGGGTGTCAACAGAAACCAACTGCCAAAGGAAGAGAGTCTCAGGTTGCTCTTGGCCCAGCCAAACCTTGGAGGCGGGACTAGACTGATATGTGTATCTTAAACTCCAAGGAAATATCTTTTTGGAAAAGGACTCATAGAAAACTGTGTAAAACTTGGAAAGATCTGTATTTTATAGGTTGTTAATATGAAAATGCTTCTCACAGTTTGAAACTACTCTGAACCCTGTGCGATATTCAGAGACTGGACCACAACAATGTTGATGTTGTAGCAATTGTGATAAGGCTAGGAATATGAAATTTCACAGGATTATGCCCAGATGTCATGCGCATGTATGTGGTAAAATGTGTACAGATCTGACACTGGGTAACCAACCAAAAGTGCAAAAAACTGTCAGTTTTGAACTGAAACTCTCAAGAAGATGGGACTTAACGGAGCATTAACGGATATGTGCTCTGTTAAATCTGTGATGTGAATATGTATTATTAGCAAGTTGGTGATATTGTAAATATGCTTTATATGAAAAATTGATTTTCTGTGTAGAAACAAAGGGGAGGTTTTTCCCTGGATTTTAAATTGCAGCATCACTATGACACTAGATTTCCTTCTCAAATCAGGAGAGGGGAAATACTCTGACCAATCGGATCCCTAGAGGTTGGGATTAGTATAATCAGCCTATCCACCCCTTTGGGAAATACATAAATAGGGACTGTTTAGGAACTAGAGACAGACACACATTCACCCATAAACTGATTTACTGGCGAAGTGCTCTGCAGGAGAACCCAGATCCAAGACTCCATAATTCTGAAAGCAGAATGCCCAATTCCAAAGCTGAACCCTTCTCAGCTGGCCTTTAAAATCTTGCAACCTGATTTTACCCCCAGACTTCCAAGGGGCACATCAAAATCGAACAGCCTGTCTATGCTGTTTTCTGCTTCTTGCCAAGAACTCTTGCCATAACACAGAGATCCAAACCAGTAAAGCAGAGCTGTAACCAGATAGCTGTAACTCCAGAACCCACCCGTCAGATCCAGTCCAGAGTGCTGTGCAGAGACCAGAGTGCTGTGCTGAGTGCAGAACTGGGTGCCTGAATCCTGTCCGGTGGGCTAGCAGAATTCCAGTCCAAAATCTTTGATCAGATCCTGACGGGCCTATTCCAAACTATAGTTGTGAGTATCTATAGCATAGAATTGCCCATAGCCAATCTCTTATTCTTAAGTAATCCTATCCAACCCATTCTAACATATCCAGAACTGCATTGTAGAATCTCTTTTGTGTTCTGGAATCTTTCCCTCACCCATATAGTCCTTTGATAATTGTAGTAATAAATTCATCTTTGCGTTAATATTTTTGCTGAGAAAGACAGTTGTCTTGGCGGGCAAAAGTCAGAGCGGAGGCGCCGCTGTTCTGGTGGTTGTCCGTTGGGTATCTTGTGTCTTCATAGCCTGCCTTAGTGTAAAGAAAATATCTGTTGGTAGATTCAAAAGCGCATCTTTCATTTGAAAATATTGATGCTTTTTCAGAAAAATCGACCTCTACTAAAACCTTCATAAGGAAATGTAAGTGTCAAATTGAAGCTAACATCCTCAGCTTTCAAACAAACCTAAAACCGCATTCCGACTCCTTATAGTTTTTCTGTAATCGCGTTTCTCGCACGCTGAAAAGTTTGCAGCGAATCTGCATTTGGCTCAATTTCATCACATGTAAAATAGCTATTTCTTGCATCCGACCTCAGAATTCAGTTTCCAATTTGCTAGTCATTCAACCATCATTGCTAGTGTTTACCTGAAGCTATCCAAAGCGGCTCCCACTAGTTTTGAATCCAATTTAACGAATTAACTCAATTTTCAGTGTTTTTCCCATTCATACAAAACCACATTCAGAAGCATTTGACATGTTTTAAAATCATTGCTGTTTCTCTCTGCTTGCTGGGGAAATTGGGATTGAAACTGCATTTGTTGAGATTGTATATTCCTGAAACCTGTTTCCTCTCCTTCCATCTCTATATTGCATATAAGGGGGGATTGAGTAGTATCAGGGGGAAAGAGTGATTACATTGAATTTGATTGAAACCCAAAAGTATTATTTCTGTACTGCATTAATTTCCCACCATTGCATTTGACTGAACCCACACAAAGTTGTGTTCTATGCTACATTATTCTTGGTTCAGTGAGACAGGGGGGGGGGATTCAAAGAGAGGGGCGTGATATAAGGGTACATCATTCAGAAATAAAATAACTTTTAGACATAAAAATATATATAATTAAGGGTTTCAATTGTGCATCCCACGCTAGTCATTGACTTAGGTGTAGTGCTGGGTTGAAATCACTAACAGCAGTCTTCAATCATTTCTATGAGATACTCTATCCCACCAACTCCTACCCAGAACGAGGAGCAACACTGAGTTCGTGCTGTGACCAAGTGAATCTATGGCATGGCTTTTATAGATGTGTCCACACTGGTGATTGGCATGCAATCTGCTTCCAAGTTGATATCACACTATTGTACAAGTGTGCAAGTGGCGTTCCAATTACAGTGGAGCAATAGTGAATAGATTAATATGGCATTCCTTTAAAAAAAAAGTGATGTATTGACTTGCTAAAATTTGTGTTCATATTGTCTATTTTTCACTTTTAAGAAAACCCATTAGGGGTCCTGCAATGAGGTGAAAGGATTTTCTTCATCGTATGGCTCACCCTCCAACTATTAATGTTTGCATAATGATAAAGTAAAAAATACCTTGTTTGATGAAATCAGTTCCTTTTGAAACCGTGCCACTTATTGGCCAAAACTAATAAACATTGGTGCAGACTTATTTGAAAAAGTACATGATAATTCACATACGATGATTGCTCCTAAAAATGGCAAATGAAATCAGAGTTGACAATTAATGATGTATGTATTATTCAACCAGTTTAAAAGATTCAGACTCCTACTCACTATAAAGCATTACCTTAATAGCCGAGAAGCCTAAACCTGCCGCTGCGTAATGAAGTGCTTCGTTCTGACCTATTGACATAGAAAGGGAACTGAGAGGACAGCGCCATTAATTTGGTAGAGAAATACATGCATCATCTTAATGCGGCTAATATGTTCCACATATGTTAGTGCCAATTTCTGTGTTGCTCTTACTTTGATGGATCTATTATGATGTTATGACCTAATATGTACGGATTCTTAGAGGGCATTCCTGACCCTCTCATGAGTAAACTACGTGGTGCTCGTGGTTAGACAATTGTGCTATGATGGAAGTCGTTTCTAATTTTGGATGCCAAAATCCATGTTTATAAAAGTGTACTTTTCTTACTACATATGTGCTTTAGGTGGTTTGTCTGAACGCTATATACGAATTGAGTGATCTTGATGTGACCACAAAAAATACATTATTTATAAAGTCTAAATTAAAATGTGTTCCACTAAATATTCGTGAAAACTGCAGGCAGGTTATGCACATTTTTCAATCCCTCCAGCGCAACCTCTGTTTGTGGGTGATACAGGCAATAGAAGGACTGCTGAATAATCAGTGTCTAGTTCCTATGGGTTCTTTCAGCTTTAATTCTCAGTAGAGGACAACATACAGTGGGAGTGGGAAAATGCAGGCACACATATACATATAACAGGCCCAGGCCTGTAATGAAGACAGGAGCCTTCAGTAGATTAAATCTCCTATATGCACTTCCTGCAGCGAAACGCCACTTCTGGGCTCCCTACTGCGCATGCGCGATGTAAGCCTGAGTAAATAGTAATAGTAACCTGCAGAGTTCTTATGGTGCGGGCTGAATTCTTTGCGCAGTCTGTTTTCACTTTCCATTTGCCAAAAGGAGGAGCACTTCACTCAAAAGCCCAGCAGGCTAGCCGAGCGTGCAGAGTCCTGCAGAGTCCTTGTGGTCGGGCTGAATTGTTTGAGCAGTCTGTTTTCACTTTTCCTTTGCCAGAAGGAGGAGCACTTCACTCAAAAGCCCAGCAGGCTAGCGGAGCATGCAGAAATCTGCAGAGTCCTTGTGGTCCGGGCTGAATTCTTTGTGCAGTCTATTTTCACTTTCCATTTGCCAAAAGGAGGAGCACTTCACTCAAAAGCCCAGCAGGCTAGCGGAGCGTGCAGAGACCTGCAGAGTCCTTGTGGTCCGGGCTGAATTCTTTGCACAGTCTGTTTTCACTTTCTATTTGTCAGAAGGAGGAGCACTTCACTCAAAGCCCAGCAGGCTAGCGGAGCGTGCAGAGTCCTGCAGAGTCCTTGTGGAGCCGGGAGCAGGGAGCGTGAGTCCTTCCCTCTGCTCGTGTACCCGAGGAGCGGTTGCCATTCTGTGCAGGAGTTTGGACTTGCAACTTGCAAGGTAGCAAGGGAGCAGTGTGGAATCGTGCAGAATTGAGGGAAGTAAGCTCATCTCACATCTGCATTTTTCCATTGCATATCATTGCACTAAATTGACAGTTAATTGACTGTTGATGTCACTGTCGCTGGATTAGTGTTGAAGCAATATTGCTCTGACGAAATTCCACTAATTCCATTAAAAGGCTTAGGGAGACTGGGTGGGGGAGTCAGACTCTTGCAGCTCCTTAAACTGCTGGCATGCCCCGCACCCCTGGCCTGTCTTCATACGGCTTTACGTTCACCATCATACCGCCTAATGACTGCAGGTCCCTGAGAAATGCTATATATCTGCTAATGGAACGCACACCTGTTCTGGTTTGCATTATTTAAAACTACTTACAGCGTTTGGAGCGTTGTGGCACAGCCAGTGTTTGGAGTCCAGCCAGTGCCACTGTTCACCGCCCATCGTCTTTCCTTATTGCCAATTCTGAATAAACCACAGCCCACAGCATTTTTGGATTGGCAATTGGACAGCCCGTGGAAAACGTTTGCTATTTGGGCAAGTTTTCTTTGCTAACGCTGGTAAAGTGGGGGCTCCGAGTGCTTACTCTCCCCCATGTTATTAGGAAACAATTCCACTTGATTCTTTGGTGGGTCTTAAGACTTTGGGCCTCATTACGACCCATTCCAAGGTTGGCGGGGCGGTAATTCACCATTGGCCCTTCCCCATTCCCATTTTTGCTCCCATAGGGCTCAATGGGAATGGGGAAGGCGGTAATTACGGCACCGCAAATTGCGGTACTGTAATTACCTCCAAGGTCCCTTTGCGGGTCCCTTCCTTAACGGCTGGTAAAACCCCTTTGGTAGGGAACCGCAAAGGGACCTCGTAATTGGGCGATACCAGTGCCCTTACTGGTACTGG
Source organism: Ambystoma mexicanum (assembly GCF_040938575.1). Lineage (NCBI taxonomy): Eukaryota > Metazoa > Chordata > Amphibia > Caudata > Ambystomatidae > Ambystoma > Ambystoma mexicanum. The sequence continues at coordinate 969,218,631 of NC_090939.1, forward strand.
TAATCCCTTACTGCCCGGGTCGTAATGAGGCCCTTTGACTTTGGCTTTGGTCACATTGCTTTCCTTTGTTTTGTAGCGCTTTTTAGTGCCTTTAGTGCTCTGTTGGAGCCCTTGTTGAGCCACTGTGTCATACCTGATATATTGCTGCTTAGACTCTGCACCTCGCACTTTGACTGACCGCCTTTGCAAACTCCTTTTTATTCAATATACATTTGCATTTGTATTTCTATTTGTATTTTATTCTTACAGACAAAACCCTTTTAACACTGGTATTTATTGCTCTTCTTTTTAAATGTGGAGCAAATGAGTTTAATGAATTTTTTAAAATGTTAAAGTTCTTATGTTAATAGCAAGGTTGCCAATGTTGCTATAGGAGGCTTTTCTCTACATTTTGCCAGTTTTTGTGAATTTCACCTTTAACTTTTAACCCTGCAGCGTTCCTTTTATCTTTGGATTTGTTTTGTTTTGTCCTTTTACTGTTCTTCTCCTTTTTCAGGTTGTCCCACTCGGCGGCATCAGGGTAATCTTTTTCGCAGGTGCCTTCGAGGGCTAAACCAGTATCTAGGATTAGGAATGGTAAAAAGGAAATTATGCGAGGAGGGCCCTCTGGCTTCCAGTGCCAAAAAACCCAAGCAAATAAGAGACCCTAAGGTCATCAGTAAGTCTGTGCCCCTGACCCCCAAGTCCAGGTGAAACGTGAGCCAACTTTCACTAGATATTTACCTAATAACAATGGCGGGGACCCTGGCGGATGGGATCCAAGTTACTGAAAAGGCAATCTGGGAAGCTGCCTCTTCAATCGGGGCTATCGATCTAATTGAGGGTGGGGGCCTGGGAGAGGAGCCTTCAGCATTTGGCACCCCTTCCATCATACGTTCCACAACTAGTTCTCAAAAGACTGCTATTGGTGGGGGTCTGGGGCACTGCCACCTAGCCAGTCTATTGGATCAGTGGGCACGGTAGGCAAAAACATTCCAAGGGACAGGGGGGGTTTCGAGCGAACGAAGGTTGACTTCACCATTGGGGGATGAAAGTCGTTTCTTCAAGAAGCTTCTGGGATTCCCAGGCTCCACCTCCTGTGCCTCTGTGCATAGAGAATTGGGGATGGCCTTCTGGGAGGATGATTGGGCTGTAGCCCCAAGCATTTTATGGCTTAGAATATGGGGGAGCCAAAATGCCACTCTGTGTCACTTCATTAGCAAAGCCACATTGAATAAGGACCTGTGGCATAATATACCCTGGCTGAGGTCTGTGAAGGAGATACTGTGTATGGCGAATGTGCTGGTTAGGCTACCTCCCACTGTGATGTTTCTGCAGCATGAAGTCAGTTTATTTAAGGAAGCAGTAACCAGGGAAAGTGTGGCTAAAAGCACAAATGCAGCACAGGCGTTGCATGGGGATAGCGCTCACTTGCTCATATGTGGGACACCAACCCTACAGCCGTACCTTGTGTGGGCGAGGAAAAAACATCATAGCTGGTTCATCACAAGGGCACGTTTTGATTGTTTAAGGATGAGATGCAATGCAGTGAAATGGGCGGCCTATCCTGATGACCCAAGCTGCCCTGTGTGTGGCGCCCCGAATGAAAACTTTACCCCTTTTATTCTGTTTTGCCCGGTATATGCGAAAATAAGAAAACTGACGATTCTGCAAGTAATAAAACGCACAGATTTGCGTCAGCATAGGCCAGCCAACTAATGGCAGAAAAGGAATTGACGGCTTGGGCTCTGATGTTGTATTTGAAGCCGCCATGTATTTAAGAAGGGGGCTTTTAAGAGATCATGATGCTGCAGTTTAGAATCATGTAAATTATGTGTTTTTATTATTGTAGTTTCTTGGAATTTCATTTTTGTCTTTGTAAATAATTCAATGGTGTTTGATTTATTTAATATGTGCTAATGAATTATTTAATAATTGTTTGTTTTGTTACATGTATGTGTTTGATGAATATTTTCTGTTCGAATAAACATGTATATCATCAACTGAGGACTCTTGAAAAACAGCCTCTATGTTTGGGTTCCATAGTGTGTGAATCCCCTGCCATATGCCAGGGACTATTTGGGGGTGACAAGGGTTTCCTCCTCACACCTGCCCTGATGCATCATTCACTGACTCTGTGAGGTATGTGGATCTCTTGGTTACTTTACTGGTCGTCCCTACGGAAAATCCATTCAAATATGTGTTGTAATAATCCAGTCAATTGTGAATATGAGCACAACATGATTCCTGCTTCATTCCCCATCATCGAATGCTGTCAATAAAGCACAAAACATTTTTCATCTTTCAAAAAAGTTCTACCTCAAGGCCTCTTCAATGAACTGGTACATATGCACCATTAAAGCATTGTGTGACTTACTAATTACTATGTTCAAGTCTCAATGCCTCACGAGTCAGCTGTTTTACAGGTAAGGTTCCTTTTACCACCTGTTGAAATAGCGGTCAATGCGCAATGTTCCTTCTGGAAGTTGACAAACCTCTTGTCTCATTGAGTGACCTCTACTTGATATATATATTGTTTCCTGTCACTGATAGCCCTTAAAATGAAGTAGCTAAAACTAGATCTCTCCACTGTGATGAAATTGCTACTGCTCTGCAGGGGTACACGGATGAGTAGTGGCGAAAGTGCCTACTTAAACCCACACTACTACTACACTAGCAGTAATCCAATTGATAAAGGTAAAACAGGCACAACACCTCTTTGAAAATGTCGGCCGAGGCCAGGATATAGTCTTTAAGGAGAGTTGAGAGCTAGTACAGATGTGACAAAAACAAAAATAGTACCAATCTACCAAAATAAAAGAATGTCCATCCACGGTTCTAGAAAAAAACTTTAGTAAAATAAACAATGCACAAAACTAATTAAAAATACTAAAGACTCACCCATGCAAAAGAAACAAAGAGAATACAGACTTTGAGAATATAGGGAATTCTGGGTTGATAGCAGGAGTGCTGAGGCAAAATATTTCATCAGCCAATGTCAATGTTAAGGATATATTTCGCAAAAGTCAAAGAAGGGTGCTTAAAAGTCACAATGATCCTTTATGGTGGAGACAGGGACCGGGCTCCTTTAAATACCTTTGATTTCTTGTCTTTGGGGATCAATACCATCAAGCCAATCTTCTAGGTGCTTAACTGTATTTGAGCCGGTGTCAAGAAGGTTCAGTAGTGCTTTTCCAATGGCGATCCAGTGGTTCGAAGAATGGATTGAGTTGGTGTTTGAGACGGGCGAGTCAATGACTTCCAGCAGGTGAATGATCGTATAAATTGAATGCATCCATGAAATTGAACCAATGATCATGTTGTGTCATGGTGGTCCACTTCAATGAGTTGAGTCAGCGTCTGGAATAGGTAAGCCGTTTAAAGCACTTAGAATGGAAAAGGAAGCACTGCACGTCCCGTAGAGGCCACAGTGAGTTGAGCACGGTTGACTTGTCTCTAAAGTGTCTCAAAGCACTAAACAGGGTTTTGAGCTGCTTCTGGACTTCTCAGTTGCTGAAAGACCCAGTCCAATGTCTCCAGGTAGAAGTTGAGTCCTTTGCTCCTCATTTCCACTCCACAATGATTGTTGGTCACCTATAGGGGTACTTCACCTCTGCTAAGCATGATTCTGGTTGTAGGTCACATACATCAGCAAGGCCTTGGTCCTTACAGTCACACCCCAAATGTGCTCTTTTGGTGGGTGGGCACAAGAGCTTTCCTCTTCTTGGAGCCTTCTGTTTGTACCTCTTTGATAGAACACACTGAAATAGATTGTATCCCCGAACACTTACCAACTGAATCCTTCTTGTCTTGAAGTTCAAATATGAATTCTTTAAGGGCAGGGCTTCCCCCTTTATAAAGGCAAAGTGCTAGGTGGAATGGTCCAAAGAAAGGTTGTAGCAAGTTGTCCAATTCAAGCTGCAGGTGAACAGGCTCTTTTAAAAACATTTGTTTCTTGTTTTTGGGGTTCAGCAGCAATTAATCAGTCTTCTAGTTGCGTAACTGCATTTGAGCCGGTGTCAAGAAGGTGCAGTCGTACTTTTCCAATGGTGAGTCGCTGATTCGAGGGATGGGCTACAAGTGGATTGAGTTGATGTTTTAGGCGGGAGAGTCAATGCTTCCAGCAGGTGAGTCATTGTTTAAACTGAATGTTTCAATGCTTTCGAATCAGTGATTGTGTTGTGTCGTGGTGGTCCACTTGAATGTGTTGAGCCAGCGTCTGGAGCAGGTAAGCAGTTTAAAGCACTTAGTATGCCAAAGGCAGCATTGCACGTGCTGTACTGGCCTGCAGTAAATTGAGAACAGTTGACTTTGCTTTAAAGTGTCTCTAGGCAGTAAACACGGTTCTGAGCTGCTTCTGAACTTCTAGGTTGCTGAAAGACCCAATCCAGAGCCTCCAGGTAGAGGGTGAGTCATGTATTCCTCATTTCGACTCCAGGAAGATTGTTGGGCATCTACTGGGGTCCTTCTTCTCCATTAAGGAGGGGTCCTGGTTGCAGTTCATAATCAGCAGAGAGATCTTGGTCCTCACAACCTCACCCCAAATGTGCCCTTACGGTGGGTGGGCAGAAGAGCTTTCCTATTCCTTGGAGTCTTCACCTCTTTGCAAAACGTGTTGGAATAAATTATATACCCAACAGTTTTCCAACAGAATCCTTCTTGCCTTGAAGTCCAAATATGAATTCTCTAATGGCAGGGTTTACCCCCTTATAAAGGCAAAATGCTACAGTGTAATGGTGCAAAGAAAGCCTTGTGATCAGGGTCCCAATCCAAGCTGCTGTAATGGGTGTCCTTTGCCATCAGACATCATACCCAGAGTGTCTTATCTGCTGGAAGTGGGGAGGAGGCCGGACGGTATAAAGCACCAGCACACTCCAAAATGGTGACACCCCTCTCTGGGCAAATCATCTCTTCTGGGCTACTCTAACTCCACCCCCTTCCTCTGTCTTCTTCAAAAGGCATCCAGTAATCGGCACACTGGTGTGAGAGAGCCATTGCCATGCAAGGACTGTCTTTGAAGCACTCGTTATCAGGTTACATGGTTAGCCTTCAATGGAGGGTTCCTGTCTCCTGGCGAAAGGTGTTGACTTTCCTCTGAGGTATCAAAAGTAAACCTTTCTGGGGAGGGTAACACATGGTTGTTGTGTTAACATCCAAGCCAGATAGCTAATACATACAAACGCTGTCATGATGGAGTCAACTTACCAAGCTGACCCTTGTATGACATCCAAATGCTGTTGGCTGTATAATTGTGTGAGATCAGTAGTCACTATGTCATAACTAGACATGGGTTACATTTTGAAATTAATATGTGAAGTAATGAGGGCAATTTACTTATGGGGAAATATGTCGTATTTATTATATTATAAAGGTTACATATAACTACTTAATAAGAAAGTTATAACTATACAGGGGACATGAACTAGGAACGACTCTTCTCTTCCTCCGCTTCTTCTAACTCGTTCCTCCGCATTCCAGCATAGAATCCCTTTTAGTCCCTCTCGTTCCTCATGCAGTGCAATCTTCACGTGCTGGCTAGTTATCACGTGAAGAGTGAGTTATACTGAAAACACTACACATCCCCTTTCCCTATGGAACAAATTTAAAATAGTTAAACAACATAGTCTGAGAGATGTCTTGGTCGCCTGCAGAGTCTTCCAGCTTTAGACCTCCTCTTGGTTTCTTCTGGACAGTAATCTGAGGAATTGCCAAGGAAGAAACTCTGCACAAATCCTTACTTCTCTCTCTGTTCCTCTCAACCACATCACACTGATAGTTTTCCAAACACTCATCTTTCAGAACCATAATCCTCTCGTTATTCCATACTCTACCATCTTGTGTTTTTACTGCATGTGAATACACTTCTAGCACTCTAACTGGTTTATACCACTGACACCCATCATATTTCAGAGACATAGGAAGTTTTATTCTCACCCAACAACCCACATGAGGCTCAAGGCTTCTCCTGAAGGACTTCCTATCATGCATCCACTTATTATTCATTTCTCTCTGTTCAATACTTCCTTCCACTCCATCCAGATTAACCACACTCCCTGCTACCGCACTCATCCATCCTGGGAAAAGTTTCATATGAGCTTTCCTGGCCCTACTCAACTCAAAAGGAGAAACGCCTGTGGTGCTGTGAGGCGTGAATCTGTGGGCTAACAGGGTTTCTTTGACTACTCTCTTCCACTCTTCTCCATTAGTCCATGCTAGTTTGATGGCATCCTTGATCACTCTGTTAAATCGTTCCACAATACCATTTGTTCATGGGTGGTATATTGCACAAAATGTATGATTAATGGCCCTTTCACTCAAATACTTTTCCATCTCTTTGGACCTAAACCGTGTACCATTATCTGTTAGAATTTCTTGGGGATATCCCTCTCTCTCACATAGTTCTTCCAAAAACTCAATAACCTTATGCGTAGTAACCTGTGGCATAAACTTAAACTCAACCCATCTGGTTAACATGTCAATGTCCACTAAACCATACGTTGAGCATCCACCACTCCATATCGGGCCAATCACATCCATACCAATCGTACACCATGGACTATCCGGAATCTCTCTCATCACCATCGGGTAACTAGCCCCCGAACAAATGTTATCAATTTTGGAGCAAAGGATACACGTCTTGATCTGGTCTTCAATCTGACGTTCAACTCCAGGCCACCAATAGTTTTTTCTAATTCATCTCTTGGTCTTTACAATACCTTTGTGACCTTGGTGACCCATCTGCATAATCTTCTCTCTGAGATTGGTTGGAGGTATCATCTTATCACCTTTCATGAGATATCCGCTTTGCAAATACAAGTCATCACGTACATCCCAGAAAGCTTTGACTTCAGTATGGCAGACCTAATTCTTCCTCCACCTTCCTTCTTTAACAAACCTTACCACCTCTTGTAATGTTTCATCTTTCTCCATTTCATCATTCCACTCCTGTTCAGATATTGCTTGGTTAGATACTGCACAAACCGTTTCTGGATCTTCTGAATCAATATCCGTCTCATCAACACTTGTAAGACGCGAAAGACAGTCTGCTGCGGTATTCTTCGAACCAGGAATATGGGTAACTTTAAAGTCGAATTCTTGTAGTCTGGACACCCATCTCCTGATCCTACAAGAAACTGTCAAGACCTTTGGTGCTAAAAATCTCCACTAATGGTTTATGGTCTGTGTGTATACTGAACTTTACTCCCCACACAAAACTTCTAAATTTTTCAGTAGCCCATTTAATTGCCAGAGCTTCTTTCTCGATCGTGGCATAGTTTTTTTCAGCTCCTTTTAAAAGTCTGAATGCAAAAGCAATAACCATTTCTTGCCCATTATGATATTGTGATAGAGTTGCACCGAGACCCACTTCACTTGCATCTGTTGTAATTACAATCTTTCTACCTCTTACAAAACTCTGAAGTGCCGGGGCTTCTTTAATGAAGTGGAATTCTTTTTCACACTTTCTGTTTCACACATATTTCTTGTTCATCTTCAATAATGTCCTCAGTTCCACTGTATGGTCAGAAAAGTTTTCCATAAATTTCGCATAATATTCTGCCATTCCAAGAAATGTTCTGAGCTGTTCTTTGTTGTTCGGTACCATCATAGATGGGATGGAATTAGTCAAATCTTTCTTTGGTTTGATGCCTTCCCCAGATATTACGTGTCCCAAATATTCAATCTCCTTTCTGCCTATTTTGGATTTTTCTTTACTCAGGATCATTCCTGCTTGTTGTAGCTTCCGTAAAACCTCATTTAGCCTCTCGTCGTGTTCACTCTGATTATTTGCATAGACTAAAACATCGTCCTGGAAGAACACAACTCCTTCCATACCTCCTAGGACATTCCGCATAACCCTCTGAAAAGCTGATGCTGCCGAAATTAACCCAAAAGACATCCTTTGGAATTGGTACAGTCCTTCAGGCGTGACGAAAGCTGTCAGTGGTTTGGAGTCATCATGTAAATTGATCTGGTGATAGGCGGCTGTGAGATCCAGTGTAGTGAACATTTTCGCAGGTCCTAGTGTGGATATCAGTTCTTGTATGTTAGGCAATGGATGCCTATCTGGAATTATACACTTGTTCAATTCCCTCATGCCGACACACAATCATACTTTGGCGGTTGTTTTTCTTACTATAACCATAGGGGAAACCCATTCTGCAGCTTCAATCTTCTCAATAATGCCTTGACTTTCCAGTTTGCATAATTCTTCTTTGACTTCAGCCCTGAGGACCAGCGGTATATTCCTGAGTTTTTGGGCTATCAGCCTAGAACCCGACTTGAGTAATATGCGGTGTGAAAACCCTTTTAAGCACCCTATCACTTCACTTTTGAAAACCTCATCCTTGACTTTCTGGATGTTCTCAAACTTAACCCCATCAACTTGGTAAACCGTATCATTGGCGTTTGGGTCCAAACGAACTTTCAACAGTTTTTGGTGGGTCCAGCTAAGTAAAGCTGTCTCCCCACTCCTGGAAACATAAATGCGGCCACATGCCTGCCTGTCTTTAAATTCTAATTTGGCCATGAACCATCCTATTAGATCAATCCTGGCTCCACCATAAGCTTTGTGCTTTACATCTACTTCATGTAGGTATTCTGGTCCACATGACCTCCACATTTCTTCTGGGATAAGTGTATACTTGGCCCCTCAGTCCACCATCATGCTAATAGGGACACCATTCACAGTAATCAATGTTCTGGGACTCTCAAAGTAAATGTCACCATCAGAGACCACAAACACACACTCCTCTTCACCGTCATCTTCTCCAATCCAGTTCGAGGTATGATCTTCATTTTGGCTACCCCTACAGCATTTGGCCATATGTCCTTTGTCCCCACACCTTATGCAAATAATTTTAAGAGCTGGACATTCTTTGTTATTCGCCCAATGACTTGGGCTACCACACCTGTAGCATGCTCTCTGTCTGGTTCTCCCTCTACCCGTCTGGAGAAATTGTGTTATGTTCTGGCGTTCTCCTCCTAGTGTGGAGATTCTGGTTATTCCATATTTATCCGAGCTCCTCTGTTCAGGTGTCTTCACCACAATTTGGTTCCTGTACACGTCTGAATTACTGGAATCTTTGTGTTGTATGGCATTGGCATTTGAAGACATACTGTTTCGACGAAATGTTGACTTCTTTTTCTTACCGCCTCTAATTACTCCAATTTCGTCATCTTGGTCAGAATGTAATAAACTGACACATGGTTTGACAGAAATATCTTTTATTCTGCTCTCCAACGTCATCACACAAGTTTTGGGGTGCTCGACTTCTTTGGCTAATCGTAGAACTACATCAAGTGTAGGATCGTCTATGGACCATAGTCTTTCCCTGACTTTGCCACTTCTACACTCAAGCATGAATTGGTCCCTAATTCGTTCATCCAATTGTTGACCAAATGTACAATTGTGGCCTAATTTCCTCAAAGCTGTAACATATTGCTCTACGGTTTCATCCTTTTCCTGGACACATTTGCCAAATTTATATCTTTCAAGTATTGTGCTCATTTTTTTTATCATAGTGTTTGTTAAGTTTCATTATAGCCACATCGTATTCGTTCATGTCCCCTATTTCATTCATTTCTTCTCTTCTAAGATTGTTTCCCTTCGGCAAAAAATACACACCCCTCCCTCTGATTTCCCTTCTTCTCCTCCCCCCCGCCCCCTTCCTGCTTGACCATCTTCTCTCCCGTCTCCCCATCTGAAGTTTCCACCCTCTTATCCAAAGCCCACCCCACGTCTGCCCCTACTGGCCCTCTCCCTTCCCTTCTCATCCCTAAGATTTACCTTCTTCTTATCCCCTACCTCACCTCCTTCTTAAACATCTGTCTCTCTTCAGCTACCTTTCCCACTGCCTTTAACATGCCACTATCATCCCCATTCTAAAGAAACCTTCTGCTGACCCACGTCTCACCTCCAATTTCAGACCTATCTCTCTTCTCCCATTCCTCTCTAAGCTTCTCGAATGCCTGACCTACTCTCAACTTTCATCCTTTGTCACTAATTCCTCTCTCTTACCACCCTTCCAATCAGGCTTTCGTCCCAAACACTCAACTGAAACTGCTCTCACCTCTATTCTTAACTCCCTTCTTACTGCTCCCCATGCCAAACAATCCTCTATCCTCATTCTCCTTGATCTCTTTGCAGCCTTTGACACTGTTGATCACCCCCTTCTCCTTCATACTCTCTCCTCCTTTGGCTTCAAAGGCTCCGTTCTCAACTGGTTATCCTCCTACCTCTCTTCCCGCTCCTTTACAGTCTCCTGGAGTGGCCGGTCCTCTCCCAACTATCCTCTTGAATATAGCGTACCCCAAGGCTCTGTACTAGGCCCTTTCCTCTTCTCTCTCTACACCTCCCTCATTGCTCCTGTTATCTCCTCGTTTGGCATCTCGCACCACTTCTATGCCGACGACACTCAACTCTTCCTCTCTTTCTCCTCCTTCTCTACTGACCTCCACCTACAACTCTCTTCCTGCCTTACTGCCATTAAGAACTGGATGTCTTCCCGCTTTCTCTCTCTCAATATTGACAAGGCAGAAGTGCTATTCTATCCCTCTAATGCTCTTCCCCCTCCCTCTCCTCCTCCTTTCATTCACTTCCCTCCCTCCAACCTTCCTATTTCTCTTCAAGCTCGTAACTTAGCCGTCCTCTTCGACTCCTCCCTCTCCTTCTCTCAGCACATCTCCCTCACTTCTCACACCTGTCGCTTCCACCTCTTTAACATTCGCAAAATCCGTCCCTCTCTCACTTTCCACGCCACTAAACTCTTAATCTCCTCCCTTATCTTCTCCCGCCTTTTCTACTGTTCTTCCTTACTCTTTGGACTTCCTGCTTCTCACCTTACCCCTCTTAAATCCATCTACCACTCTGCTGTTCGCACCCTCTGTCTCCTCACCCCCCGTAACTCCATCTCTACCTCTCTCTCCTACCTTGGCTGGCTTCCCTTTCACTCCCAACTTAAATTCCAATTCCTATGCCTTGTCTTCAAATCTCTCCATGGTCTTGCCCCCCCTTATCTCTCCTCTCTTCTCTCCTTCTACTCCCCCTCCCGTTCCCTTCGTTCCGCTAACCATTTCCTCCTCACTTCACCCCCATCCCCCTGTGCCTCCTCCCGTTTTCGCTCCTTCCAACTCTTAGCACCCCTACATTGGAACTCCCTTCCTCTTGATATCCGTTCTTCCCCCACCTTCACCTCATTCCGCACTTCCCTTAAATCTCTCCTTCTCCATTCCCCACCTTGAAATCCCTCCCCCTTCTACCTCCCCCCTTTCCCACTCTTATCCCCAACTTCCCCCCTCCCTTCTCCTACCTTCCCTCCTCCACCCTCCCCTTTCCTCCTCCTTCCCTCTTCTTCCACTCCCCCCTACCCTGTCCCTCTCCCCGTCCTCCCTATCCCACTCAGTTAATTGCTCTTCACACTGTTTTATTGCTTGATCGATTCATATTGTAATTGCTTCACTGTTATATCGTTCATGTTTCATGCATTGTTGTTCCATGTACAGCGCTTTGGCGTAAGGCGCTTTATAAATAAACAAATACAAATACAAATCTGGCAGGTCGGGCAGTTCTTCATATTTCTCTTGTCCAGCAGGGCCCAAGCAGTGTAACAGCAAAGATTTCTTCCTCTCAATGCTGTATGTTGCTCCACACACCACATGGGCATAGTGTTCAAATGCTTTGAGCCAGCGTTTCCATGGGAGAGTTGGCTCTCCTGGTTCTGGCAGAAACATGTGAGGAGGTTGAACTCCTTGCATTGCCATGTCAAAACTTGAGTATTTTTATGTGACTAATGGAATGATTACACTTAGGCACTTAGAATTACTGATAGGTCTCCCGCATAGGAGACAGATAGAGGGATTATCCCACAATGGTAAACTTCACTTCACCTTGAAATGATATGTGTTAACACAGTGCACCAAATGTTATAATAACTCCTACAACAATTGGGACAGTATGTTCGTTCTTTGTCTCTTCAGGTACAGTCTTATCTCAATGTATTATGGAGATTTGCATTGTAAATATCCCCTTGGTAAAGTAAACGTCACGAGGGTAGCAAATCCCGTTCAGAACATTGATGGTGTACTCATTGGCACGTAGAGTCTAGACAGTGTGAGGAGCGGCGTTAGAGCTCCATAGGGTTTTCCTTTTCAAGTAGAGTACGATTGAGTAACGAACACCCGTAACACTTTGGCGTCGTTTCACAGTGAAGATCGACTGGCAGAGTGAGTTATACTGAAAGAGTAAAGGCACATAGATGCACTATGTTTTGTGTTTTATAGCATGATGAAAGGGAGAGTATGATTACATGGATGCCCTTTCAGAAAAATAATTCCTGTCAGCATTTCATTGCTAAAAATCCAAAATGTTTAGGCTTTCTCATCCTCAACAATTGCCATTCTGTCACATCCACCCCTCTCTACGGTGTGGGGCCAGACAGAATTCACGCTGCCCATATGGGTTACCCGAGCCAAGTGCTTTGTGGCATAAGTCAATGTATTATCACTAAGCTATGGTTCTGTGGGCTTCAATCACAGGGCATTGGATTGGCACATAGTCCTCCAAATTAAGAACAGCTATGAGAGCTGAGTTTGAATATCAACTCCACCAATACTTACTAGAATTGGCTGTGAATTTTTTATTCTGTTTGTTACAGACATAGAACATTAAAATAAACTGGCTTCTTTATTAAAATGTGGAGATCATTGCATGGCTTGGACCACTGAGGGGAAGAATCGTGCAAGGGCGATTAGTTTGTTCTTAACAGCATTCACATTTTAAATCCACATGCTTTATATTTTATGGTATTTGTATTTATTTATTTATAAAGCGCCTTACGCCAAAGCGCTGGTCACACATTGTTGTTAAAATAAGCAGACTAACTAATTAAAATGCACAGCACACAACTAGTATGTGCTCTAGCTGTGGTTTTGCTTCCATCACAGTAGAGTAAAGGCACCACCTGATATGGATATGTTAACCTCCTGCATAGTTTCCATCACTGGCTTTGGTCGCTTGCAAGGTGTTTGCATTTGTTTCGGCCCGAGCTAAAAATAATCCTAAATTGTGATTAAGACACTATGGTATCATGCCTGCAATTAACACGGTACCTTGTATACTATCATACAAAAAGAGGTCTGGGAGCCCCCTCTACCGTGAACAAACACAGGCAAATAACCTGTTCTTTGGGAAGGTGCCCACTCGGGAGGGTCTACAACCACGTTTTAGCTCACTGTACCTTTCCTAGAGGAGAAATATTAATTTGCATATCAGGCTGGTCCCACCCACTAGGGCAGTCTAGCACCAAATTGCTAGGCAATTCTCCTCTGAACAAGACAACAGCAACCCCAGACATTTGCTTTCTGGCCTGTACTGTCCCACATTCATATAGTGTATCCTTGGAGTAGTCACAAAGGAGTGTGGGATCCCTTCTACTGAGAATGAACACGGGTCAAATAACGTGGTCTATGGAATTTCTTCCACTCAGGAAATTTTTCAGCCACATTTTAGCTAACTGCATAGGAGAACGATTTGCATATCATTCTGGTTCCACCCAAAGAACAGGTTATTTGGCTGTGCTTGTTCTCAGTAGAGAGACTCCCAGGCCTCTTTTTGTATGTTTAGGAACTTGGGGCTTCTCCCTAAGCTACACGTGTCTGTGGTTGCTGTTGGTACTCTTGTTCATAGGACAATTGCCAAGCATTTTGGTGCTGGACTGCCCAAGTGGGTGGGACCAGACTGATATGCAAATGGTTATTTCTGCTCTGTGAAAGGTAAAGTGAGTTAAAACGTGGCTGTTGACCCTCCCAAGTGGGCCCCTTCCCCCTAGTAAGCTAGTCACACAAGACGTTGAGAGGTCACCTGGCTAGCTGAATGCAATCGTGTTTAGTGATCAAAGTCAGGGTAGGTGTAATCTACCATACTTGCCTGTCTCTCAGATGGAAGTGGAGTTCTGCAAGGTTGGTTACTGTACCATACCATACGTACCTCACCCAACTCGACATTCGTCCTACCTTCAAAAACACTTTTTGGAATTGGCTTTTTCTAAAATGTATTTTGGTGGTTTTGTTTCGATGTTCTCAAGCAATTATAATACAAAAAATATAAGAACATTATATTTTTTATAGGAATGGAGTACATAAAAAATAGGAAAAAAGCAGGGGGTCAATCAAAAAAGAAAATCACAAATACATATTGAATAAATGCTGCAGGTGTAAAAAGTGTACATTAATGAATACATGAAAAGTAGCAACAGTGTATGGCTTGAAACCTAAGGCCCAGTTGATTTGGGGTCACCCAACTGAAGGGGATCACACCAAGTTTGATTCCTGGTGCCCAGACTATCACTGGTATGCAAGGTAGGCGTTCAACCCTGTGGCCACCACTGCTACTGGGAGTCAATACGTGCGTAGGTGCCTATGTGCTTGAAAGGATGCCTATGCCACACTTTACTCGCATTTGCCGCGTGCCTATGGCCAAGGCTAGAGCATAAAGGAGCAAATGCTCCCGCCCCTCATGAATAGCAACTAGCCAACTTCTGGTGAAATGATAATCAGTGTCGTCAGAGGCAGTGCCTAGTCCATATCGAAGATAGATATCGTTCAGACCACACCTGGGAACTGTGGCCAATGCAGCCAATTTGACAGATAAAATGCAGCTTTACGGACTGAACTAGATTACAGTTACTGGACACTTCAGCTAGGCATGTAAGTCTGCGTATATACTATGATAGCGATACTTGGACATTTGAGCTTGCGCCAGCAATGATTACTGTCGATGTGCAATATGAGGCTACCAAGGCATTAAATAAAGCCTGCCATATTTGATTTGTGGGGGTTGGTTTATCAGGCACTTCCCACCATAGGTGCATACCAGAAGGTTGCCAACCTCATCGCTATGTGTGCCCGGGGAGGTTGGCCAAGTCGGCTGTATTTCTGTTGGATCTAATATGTCTTTTTTTATAATGCAGTTCCTTTACTTGCAAATGTAGTTGCATTGTGAAAATGCCTTTCGAGCACTCTGGCTAGTGCATATTTTTCTGTGCTCACTTCTTCATCCGTGTGCAACTGGCATTTCTGCTGAATAATGCTTGATACTAAAATTAAATACTCCCCTGTAAAATCACTTCAATAATAAAGAAAAAGATATAAGAAGCCTGGCAAAGCAAACATATCGATCGATCTGTATATTCATATAACAAATACCGTTTGAATTGTGAAGTTATGTCAAAAGCCTCTCTAGGGATTACGTTTTCAGCAAATGATAGGTAGTTTTTTCTTAATTGAAGGCTTGACAATCATTTCTAAACATTGTAGACGCCTTTGATATAAAAATCCCTGCTGTCAATGAGGCACCAGCAGGCACTTTACATGTCAGTGTTGCAGCACTTGTCTAAGGCATGACGCATACACGTGCTTGGACATTTTAAATAATGTGAAGGCAATACATCCGGAGCTGCATCATACACAACAACTATTACCGTTTGATTCCACGTTTATCATACACTGCCATTATAATGTATTTTACGTTGAACGGGATACGTTGCTTACCAATCAGAAGCCACTACTGAATGTTTTCTGTTACATGACTATGTTTAAAAAGAATAAGCAATTTTGCGAAATAACTTGCTGTGATTGTGTGGAGCAATTTGACCACAGCCCCCTTTAAACGGTATCAAAACAATCTCTTCGTGACTTTTCAATAAAGCTATTATTAAAAAAGAGGGCCTTACCTTGTTCATATCAAATGTATTGAACACCTGGTCGGTATACTTGTTTGCTTCGAAGTTCATGCCCTGCAAGCCGAGCAGAGTCTTGAACTCATGCAAACTAAGTTGTCCGGATGGGCATTCCTTCATGAATTTCTTGTACCAGAGATGTATCTCCATTGCGTCGCTATCATCCGCTGAGGAGGTGGCGGCGCCCATAGTGCGTCAATATTGTTAAGCTATTTTTCCATTATCCTGAACGCACAACGTAGTTTACGAACTGACACAATTATCACATAATGTTACTGCGCTCATCGTAAGAAACACGCCTTTTTTAAACCTCTTAGTGGCAGTGACTGAAATAGACAGAGTAAAAATAGAAACCAAGTCAGATTAACGTAATTGACCAGTTTTAAGGAGGACGTGTATTAATCACCTGACTTGCCTTAAGATAAACAACGGAGCATTAACAAGCTATTTTTGGAACCGGGACAACAGACATGTCGGGGGCCTATAAAAAGAAACCGTTGGTTTATACACAAAGATACATTTCTTACATTAGTGTATACACGGTACCCCTTATTTTCCTATCTACCACAGAGGCTTGTTGTATTCACCTTTTACTATCAAGTATGAAAAAAAGAACAATATGCTAAACTCTAAAATGTTTCTTTCTGAAACAAATTATAATACATTATTTAATACCTGATGACCTGCAATATCACATGAAACTACTCCGAATTGTCTCATAAAACATGGATGGCAGTATTATTTGTATACACATCTGTACATCATATACAGGATAAGGTACTGCAACTGTCAGGTAAAATTACACATACTGCTATTTTGCCGCTATATTTGTGGATCTCCCCCAAACTTTTTGCTTTTTTTTCAACCTCCTGTCCTGACTTCTGCCAGTGGAGCACAGCCTTCAGCTGCTCTCCACTGGGCTTTTGCTCACCATTATGGGGAAACCAACTTTGTTTCCCTTAGTCTTATGACTTTGTTGCCACTATTGGCAACTGTATTTCAGTATGCAAAGTACATTACTGTATCGCATACTGGGGTTCTTGCGTTTTTGGTTCCTAGCTATATACTAAGGATTTTGGTCATTGGACAATATGCCTAGGAGTAGACTGGTGGCAGCAGAAGCTTTTCCATGTATTTCTATGAACTTTTGCAGAACCACACCGCTCTTACCCCTTTTGGCTCATGACTGTGGCTAGTGTTTCAGTCATGGCTGTGTCACAAGGTCTTTTGTCTTCTCCTTTGGCCATTTTGTTTGTTGCCCTTCCTCCTGATCTTTGTGACCCGGGAGTGCTTATGTGGGCATGTATTCACCCGCGAAAGCTGGCGCCTTTCCTAGGCTAATGCATGTCACGTGTGTGGGTACCCAGGAAGTGGGCTGCGACTGTCTGCTTGGAATCCACACTACTGGCGCCAGGATGTCTGGTGTACACGAGTCCCTGATTGGTCCACTGCTGGCATGCATGAGAGGGGCAGATCTCTTCATTGGCCAGCTTTGTGCGAGCACACCACTGGACTTTAGGCTATGAGGAGAGGTCCTGAGAGCAGACCCGCAGATCACCTATAGGTCCAAGTCAACCTATACACGGAGTCAAGTATCCAGAGAAGCAAAGCAGATCCAAGGACTATCGGAACCACGCAGAGAAGTTTTGGCACGCTGAGCCCACTGTAGTCCCGGTAGAACCCTGCGTTGCGCACGATCTCGGAGGGCCTACAACGGTGCTTCAAACCCTTGGAGTGGTGGCTCTAATCCCTCTCAATGTCTCCTCTGTGTCCTGCAAATTAGTCTTCTCGGAAGAGTCCCTGGGCCCTCCAGTGGACCGAGCAGCTTGTAACTTGGGACCCATGCTGGAGTGTTGTTTCATCATGTTTTGGCTCAAACTTTGGAGAAATCCCAGTTCACACTGCAAAACATCTTCTTGCCAAATCTCATTGTCCCAGCTGCTTTGGTCCAGGAGAGAGAAGCATGCTTCAGTCCGTGAATATTGGGTGCCCTTCATGGCGGTCGCTGCTTGTGACTTTTCCGCCTTTCTTCAAGTGTCCTGAGACCAGCTGCATCAGTGCTTTCTTTGTCCTGCAATTGTGATGAGAATCCCAGCTCCATTTGTAAACCGGACCCGCATCTGCACCAGCAGCACCTGAGCATCTTAAAGCTTAACCAAGGAGGGGATTTCGGACTCCTGGTGACCTTCTGCAAACATGGCAAGTTTGACCCCAGAGTCAGCTAAGGGCGATGAGTAATCATACTACTTACCAGTGTCCCCTAGTTTCTCCAACCCCTTTTTAAGCATTAAGGATCCCTTGTGGTCCTCTCCTTGGCTTGCGTGGCCTCTGCTTCTTAAAGCTGTCAAAAAGTTGGGGACAGCTTTGATCTCTGCAGTAGATCCTCCTCTGACTCTCGGAACCAAACTTTCAATATCCTCTTCTAACTTTTTCTTGACATTGAGCACAATGCTTCAATCTTCATAGGGCTGGACTTATAAAGTTAGGAATATCCATTCCTGTAGTAAGTCATTGTGATAGTTTGTCTGCTTTCCCTCCTCACAGGTTTTGGTGGGAACCCGCACTTTACTGCATTGACCAAATAGTGACTGTACATACATTTTCTATAGTGTGTGTTTAAGTAGTGATATTACTGTGTTTTCCATTATTCACGTTGTTCTGGGCCTAATACATTGTGTATTTTTGATATACTACTCTCTAAGGGTAATTATTGTCCTACTGTGTGTGCTCATTCAAGACGTCAGATCACCCCCACTACTCCTGAGACTTAGGGCCTCATTACAAATCAGGCGGTCTGGAAATAACGGTGGCGGTAAACCCGCCGCCACCGTTGTTTCCGGACCGCCTGATCCCGACTCCTGCAGGCGGGAGGTGATGTTCCCGCCAGGTTTGACCTGTAATGCCCCGGTAATTCCAGGAATCACGGAGGCGGAATGGTAATACGAGTCCGGCGGTAACCAGTCGGTTTTACCGCCTCGGTTACCGCCGGACTCATAATGAGGCCCTTAGGCTTGGCTGCTCTTCAAGCTACCTTGAATTGGCCTGGCTAACTTCACAGAAGTGTTCCCTGTTTCACTAACAAGAGTGGCCTCTTGAATATCTGTTCATCAGAGAAGCATAAGTTATATGGACATTGCAACTCACTAAGGCAGAGGCACCGAGTGCGCGGGTGCACCAGGGCTCGGGCACCAACCGGGAAAGGCCATCTGTGTAAAAATAGAGGAACAATGAGAAAGGACTAGTTTAGAGGGTCACAGAACTCTAAGGTGACTTTCAGTATCCTTTTTGGTTTTGGTGAATTTTTGTTGCGCTTGTGCCACAAAGCAACTGAAAATATTGTTACAGAAGAAAGAGGGGGAACGGAGGTTCTGAACTGTGAATATCTTGTATGCATAGCAACCGGCACTACCACAGCGTGAAAATGCCAAATCACTAAAGTTTATTATTCCAAACTCCTCTACCGTACTAACTAATGTATAGCTCCCTAAAAATATTTGCTCCAATGGAAGAAGCAAGGCGGGTCCCAAGCTGTACAATGATTTGTAAGGTAGAAATTTCAGACTATTTTGGGATATTTTGTGTACAATCAGTATATTCTTGGGCTACCTTCGACAGCAAATCTAATTGTAGTCCTCCCTCTCTACATATAGCCACCCACCCCATACCGACTCTCTCTACCCCACCCCCACTCAAGCCCCACCCACCGCCACTCCCACTCTCTTGACCCCATTCACCCACCCCACCCCATTACATGTACTGGCTGGGTTTTGTTTGGACTAATTTGGGCTACTTTTGAGAAGTCCCCCTGAGGCGGCTTTCTTCTTCATGTTTTATGTCCTAAACCAACTAACACCACCCACCCCACTCTCTCTACCCCACAAACTCATGCAGTCCCACTATCTCTACCCCAGCCACCCATCCACTCTCTCTACTCCTTCCCACCCAACCAACCACAACTCTCTCTACCCCACCCAATCACCCTAAACCCATGTTCTCAACCTCCACTCTACCCACACTCTCTCTTGAATCTACCCACTCACCCTTCCCCACTCTCTCTACCCAACCCTACCCGACTCAATCAATATACCCACTGTTCACTCTACCCACACCCCTACACTGCCCCACTCCTCTCTGTACAGCCACTGACCCTACTTCCAAACTCTCTAGCTCCACCCACCCATCTCCATCCACTATCTCAATCCTGACCCACGCTAACTCCACTCTCTCTACACCACTGACCCTCCACTCTTTACACATATCCACCTTCTCTCTGCGCCAGCCACCGACAAAACCCCCACTAACTCTACTCTCACCCACATACCAACCCCCATTCTCTCTACCACCATACTCCCTCTCCTCCACTGTTTCCACCCCACCCTCTCACCCTAATCCCACCATCTCTACCCCCACCCTACCCCAATCTCACTATCCCTAAGAACGCACCTTACCCTACTCTCTCTACCATCACCCACCCACCCTAAACACACTCTGTGTACCGCAAAGACCCACCCTATGCACACTCACTCTACCCCACCCTACACCCACTCTCTCTACCCCCAACCGCCCACCCTAGACAACTCTATGTACTACCAAACCCACACTCTGTCTACCACGATAAATTCCCACACTCCCTACCCTGAACCGCCCTACCCTCATTCACCCTACCCCAGCCTCTCTACCCCCACCTATCGTACCTCCACTATCTCTACCCCAGCCATCCACTCTATCTATCTATCTATCTATCTATCTATCTATCTATCTATCTATCTATCTATCTATCTATCTATCTATCTATCTATCTATCTATCTATCTATCTATCTATCTATCTATCTATCTACATCAACCAACAACACCCTCACTCTCTCTATGCCTAGCATCCTAACCCCACTAACTCTAACCCTACCAGCCCACTCCCCCCACTCTCTCCAACCCCACCCACCAACACCACAACATTGTATATAACCCACCCACAATACCCACTCTATTGCCCACCCACCATGACCCATCTCAGCTTCCTCTCACACTCTTGCTTTCTTTCTTACCCTCTCATTCTCACCCTTTCTTGCTCATGTTTCTTCTTGCTCATCATCGCTGGCCTCCTCTATCAATCACATCCTCCCTTCCTTTATACCCCTTCTGATTCTCTTGCACATCTGCACCCCTTATCGCATTCTACTTCAAACTTTGCAGTCTCCTCCTTGTACCCTGGCGCATATAAGTGCAAAATGAAAAGAATAACAGTAGAGGCCAAAATTATTGGCTTTGCCAATGTTTGTTACATAAGCTAGTGGGGAATGTTTTCCTTATAATACATGACCCCACTATCATCTCCTTTCATAGCTGGGGTTGCATTGTGAGTTTGGCAGAATTTCCTGTGGAAATATCGCCAAACTCTGATGCCATTACTGCCATTTGGTTTGGCAGTTAATCTACCCGATTCTGAGTGGTTGCAAGGTGGTGCTGGTCACCATTTATGACATCGATAGGGCTCCATTGGGGATTTGGAGCATTTAGTGTAGGCACTAATTCTGAGCACAGCAAATCCTCCATTTATTTGAAAAAAAGTGGGAAGGAGAAACCTCCAGTAAAGTTCCTTTACTTTGGATCCCTCCTCTGAATATGGCTGTGCCATATAGTGGCGGTAATTCCATTACCGGTAAATTTTTACCATACCGCCATATTCCTTATGCAGTCGTTGGTGATTTTCATACCCTAATGTAAGTGTAGATACATAAAGGGTCATTTTAACAGTTTTTGGGGCCCGGGGCACAGACTTGGACCTCTCCCATATCCCATTTCACACCCCCACCCGCAACCCAACTAACAGAATCAAGGGATTACATGCCTCAAGTCAAATTCAACAGAAGGAACACAGCCGACTCTTTCCTAAAACTAGGCCTAATTTACTGAAACTAATAATGACCCAGGAAGAAAGGCATTAGATGCACGTCCCTCTTCTGTCCCTGCAGTCTTGTAACATGAATGCAACATAACCTATTTCCTTTGGGGTGTAGAAAATGTAACAACCAGTGTATGGTGATGAATAGAAAAGATATAGAGGGAAACGATTGAGTCCTGTAATAAGATTCTGCCAGAGATTATGAGGATATTATTCATGATGTGTTTGCTAACTACATTAAACCAATTATCGTTTTCATGATATGATATGATAGGTTATTTATAATGCCCTTAATACCCAGAGGTTTCTAAGCGTGGACCCGGGGATCGAACATGTGTTGCTCTGTGTCATCTTGCTTCCAAGGCGAGCATGTTGCCCCAGAGCTATACTCCCGAGACATGGGAGGGATTTTGTTCCATAGGAATGGCACAACATGACAAAAGTATGCTACCTGAAAGGTGTTCTTATTATAATGAACTAAGGCAGAAAGGCCCACAAGGAACAATTATTAGAGACATGAATGGGCTAGACAATGAGAAACAGATAGGAACTATGTAAATAACTGTGTGTAAACAGAATGCAGAAATATATTCTGTTTCAGTTATGTTTACAGTTATTTGCATACGTATAGACATCACTGCAAGTGAAAATACAGAAAATGACATCACAGGGAGTGAGCTCAGAATGTGTGAAGAGACAATGGGCATAGTATGGTCACTACGCGTTATATGTCGAACGCCCTCAGTGGGACCGGAGTGCAGGTATGGGAAGAAATTCAAGGAGGCACTAGTATGCATGTGTGCATATTGGCCAGTACAATAATATGAGTGGTGCCAAGTACCCATAAGTCACCCATGCCGAGCTGGCATGTGTACTGGTGATGAAAAGTGGTCTAGAGAGGTATGTGAGAGCGGGAGAAAGATTATGTGTGCAGCTACTGATCAAATGTTTGTCACGAATGGTAGCTTCATTCTTATGGCAGAGGTGTTGTGCGAAGTACCTTCCAGTGGTCTACGATGGCTGATGGGTGTAGGTCTGTGGCCGTGCCTTTGGATAGTTTTCCTATGCATGGAGAGTGAGAGGTAAGATCCATTTTCTACATTGTAAACAGTGACCCAAGATACAAGTTATGTCTAAACTTACTTTAGAGGTTAAATTCTACATGCTCCTACGTATAGTACAAGGATACCATCAATATTCTTCTATATTCCACAACTGGGTGTACTCCACGTTCTTCCTGATTCAAACCTTGGCTAACGTCCTTAATTTCACTTAGAATCAGTATCCATGCTAGATTCTTCAATTACCTTAGATTGCATATTGACTAATCTGCGGTCACCTAAATTCAGTGCAAAGGCTACATTCGAAGTTCACCTAGAAATAATATAGTGGCTGCATTACGCAAGGACCTGGAATAAAGGGATGGCTACTATGCACAAGTACCTAGAATCAGGTCTTGAATTCAGTCATGAAAGTTGTACAATCCATATGACAGCTTGTAGAGATCGCAAATTATCTCATGCCAGTTGTGGCATAAACCAGACCGGCTTTCAGATGCACATCACATTGTATTCTGGTACTTGTAATTCTGTATTTTTAAGTTTCGGGAGGATAGCTCAGGGCCTAGCGCACGTCTTGGAAGCAAGACGACACGGAGCAACACAGGTTCGATCCCCGGGTCCGCGCTTAGAAACCTCAGGGTATTAAGTGCGTTATAAATAACCCATTACATTACAAGATGAACAGAAATACAAGGAGCCTCATTACGAGTTGGGCGCTATTCTGGCAAAATCTGCTGGAATAACGCCCACCTGAATTACCATTACTGCCATTTGGTCCGTTGGAATAACCAGCGGATTACAAGTGGGGGTTGCAGTGTAAATCCCCATTTTTTATGAGTCCCTAGCACTCTATGTGGCTTTTTTGGTGGAATTACCGCAGCAGTAATTCAGCAGCAGTAATTCCACTGATTTTGCTGATTTGTCAGCAGAGAGTCAGAGGTTTTACCTCCAGTATGATGCTGGAGGGAAATCCTCCACTCGTAGTCTGGAGGAGTGAGAATATTGGCGGTAATTCCCTTGCGGCACATTTTTTCCTGCTCCGCCATACTTGTATTGAGGCCCTTTAAAATTATGTGCTAAAAATGCCTATTAAAGAACATATTTTGAAACTCTATTTCAGCATATTTGTAAGAAACAAGATTGCATGAAGTAGTTATACTTGATGGAAAAGTGGGTTCTGTGTATGCCACTCAATTTGGCATTAGGATTATAGTTTGCAAATACACTTTTGAATATGTTCATCCTCCTTGCTTACATAATTCACGAGCTCTTTAGCCAAGTGGTAACATGCAGCTAGTGACTCTAACATCTGCCATAATGTTTGAGTGATAAATGATGTGGTGGAGGCACGCAGCTTTTTCATCTGAACGCGTTCACATAGTTGTAATAGGCTACTGAATTCTGTATCTTCTCTCAAGGAAATGAAATCACTCGCCCCTTTCCTGTCTAAACTGTCAAATCATTTATGTGAGGTTCGATTGCTCTTTAGGAATTTCACATTTTTCTTCTGTAGAATCTTATTTTTAACATATTTATTTCTATAAGGAATAATATATTTGTCAGATTTGTCTTTAAGCAGCAAACACCATCATGAGGGCAGACATGGAAATCAGAGAGCAACTGATTGACCCAATTTCAGCCATTCTGCTAGTGCCCTAGCACACCACTTGGTGACAATCATAGAGAAGCAGAGAGGGAGGGACAATGGCAGAGCGAGGGAGAGGTAAACAGAGATTGGGAGGATAGGCAAGGAGGTTAACACATAATAAGAGCAGAAGGGACTGAGCAGGAAGGGTGAGATAGAGAGAGGGAGAGAGTGTGAGCGATAGAGAGGAAGAGACTGTGAGCGATAGGGAGGGTGAGAGAGACAGAGAGAAAGAGGGGTGCGACTCAGAGTGCAGACAGAAGTTAAAGATAATGAAGGTAAATCAGGGGATCAGAACAGAGAGACAAAGAAGGTGTGCAGGAGGAGCGAGGCAAACAGAGGCTGAGGAAAAATAAGGAATAGTGAATATGAGGAAAAGACAACAGATGGTGTGATGTGGGTGAACAGCCAAGGGGCCAATGAGGGTAAACAGACTTTATTTCAGGTTACATCAATGGGGGTTAACGGCCCGGTGCCCTCACCGCCATACTTTCTTTGCTCTGGCCGATAACTTGCGCTGCCGGTCTGTAACTGCCCGGTCCAGCCCTTGAAACAGGGGATTAATGCCTTAATAACATTCTCCCCAGCTCAAGCACAATCGGGTTCTAACTGATGTCACAAACTACTGCAAGGTTTCCCAGAACAGGTATGAAACTATGTACAATGACTATTCGTCTAAAAATATGTACACTACATAACACACCTTCTTCCCTTATAATTGTACTGAAGAAACAAGGATGAGGACGTGTACCTGTGAACAGAAAGAAAATTGAAACACAACATGGAATTGAACAAACATAACATGGTAGGCACATGAGCACCTACAATTTCTTCACAATGCCCTCCTTATTCCACACATTGCCTGATTCCATTTGCACTGCATTTTCCAAATAATTCCACAAGAAAACTTTGAATCTGCCTTCCTGCTCCATCTTGGGAGTTTGATCTTAACTTCATCACCTCTTTTCAATTTCAAAAATCTGCATCCATGTCTTACATCATACCATTTGTTATACTTCTCACCACATGATCTCACTCTTCCATGAATCAACCTAAGATCCAACTCCACCATCTTTGTCCTTTAGACAAAGGAAGAAGAGAACGCGAAGGGGGAGGAGAAAGACAAAAAGGGAAACCCAATACGAGACTACAACAAAAGAGAACATAGTAATGCATTTATCCACAAGAGTATTGACCAGCAAAGAAACAGAAACACTACAAAAAGGTCTAAGATTTGTTCCCACGTATGACAGTACATTATTTGAGTCAAAAATAGAACTTTACAAACTCATCAGAAAGATGAAACTTAAGGTATTCTTTAATGAGCTGGAAGATCAACAAGCTAAGGAAGAAGCTGAGCTTAAAGAATTCAGAAGCAAAAGCACGTTCATTCCTCCAATAAGTATACCGTCCATAGAGATTTTCCAAAAACAGGTTACAAAAGACTTTGAAAAACTCAAGTTTAAAGGGCGTTCGCCACGCAACATGAAACCCCATGAATTGAAGTTGATACGTGACCTATATGGAGATCCATTGATCACAATAAGGGCTGCGGACAAAGGAGGAGGTCTTGTTCTGCTTAACACGAGAGAATATGAACAAGAGTGTGAAAGACAACTGAGCGATGCTAATACATATGCCAAATTCACACATGACCCAACACCTGAGATAAGAGAAAACTTGACGTCCCTGTTAGATAAGGTGGAGGAATTGGAGTGGATCAATCACCATACCAAGAAATTTCTGACCAATCCACACCCCAGAATACCACACTTTTACACGCTTCCTAGGTGCATATAGATCCAGTAAATCCCTCTGGGAGAACCATTGTGGCAGGGATGAACAGTATACTAGAACCTTTAGGAAAATATGTGGATTATTCTTTGCAACCACTAATTAAAAAAACTAAAACATACATCAAGGTTTCCACCCATTTCCTACAATTATTGAATTCTACTACATTCAATTGCAATAATATCTGTTTCACAATCGACGTCAAGATTCTTTACACATCGATCCCCCACGATTTAGGGGGTGAGGCGGTGGAGTGGATGTTACTCAATGCAGAAGAGATACCAGCCCAAAAGGAGTTCATAATGGTACCTCTTGAGTTCATTAGTAATAACTCTTACTTCAGATATAAAGATGATTACTACCTCCAAGTTGCTGGGACAGCTATGGGAGCCACCATGGCTCCCTCCTATACTAATTATTTCATGCACAAATTCGAATCAGAAAAAATACTACAAAATGAACATTGGCATTCGAAATTGGGCCTTTGGATAAGATATATCGATGATATATTTGGAATATGGAAAGACACAGAGGAAGAGTTGCTTCATTTCTTTTCATATTTGAATAGCATAGATGCCCGTATACAATTCACTCATGAATACTCGCTTACAAATATCCGTTTCTTGGATGTAGACATCAAGATTACCACCTTGGGATATCAAACCACTATCTTTCGTAAACCCACAGATCGGAATAACCTCCTGCAACGCCTCAGCTTCCATCAACCGAGCCTCATAAAAAACCTTCCATATAGTCAAATGTTGAGGGTAAAAAGACTGGTAAGTGACCCAGAAGATTACCAAATGGCTATCCAAGAAATGGGCAAAAAGTTCTTGGACAGAGGATATTCAGAGGAAGAAATAACCACAGCTCAATCTCGTGTAGCCACCCAGAGCAGAGAAGATTTACTTAAGGTCAATACCAAACAAGGACAGGCTCCACCACTCGTCTTTGTGTCCAAATACTCTTGTCAAAGCAATCGCATTAAGTGCATCATCAAAAAACATTGGAACACACTCCTATGCGATCATCGAGTGGAACACTTGTTTAAAGAAGCTCCCACATTTGCTTACCAGCTGAGTCAGAATTCAAAGGACAGATTAGTTCAAACAAAACCAGCCTTGAAAAAGAAACTCACAACTAAGATTGGTACATTCCCTTGCTTGAATTGCAGCATTTGTGGCTATGTCATAAAAGGAGAGACGATTAAGCATCCCTATACAGGGGAGACAATCAAACTTAAGAACTTTGCTACATGTGACTCTCACAACATAATCTATGCCATAAAATGCACATGTGGTTTGTACTATGTGGGACAGACACTCAGAATAGCCAAGACTAGATGGAATGAGCATAGATCATGCATAAGGAACCACAATGCTAACTCAGCGCTATAAAGACTTTGGGATGAGAGAAAACACAACCTAGCCCAAATCCGTTTTGTAATTCTGGAAGTGGTCTTCAGAAGAGATACCCATGAGAATTTTCAAAGGAAGATGGACCAAAGAGAAACCGTTTGGATTGACCGTCTTAGCTCCCTTACTCCAAAGGGGCTGAATGAAGAAATAAACTACATGTGCTTTTTGTAGTACAAATCGGAGAAACTGAACCAACAGATGTTACCAGATTTTGATTTTTTACATGTAAATGTGGACCCTCTGCTCCTTGTCTCTATGGCTCCCTACTATAAGACTTGAGTGTATTCACAAATACTTTGTTGCAATTTCTTCACTCTTAGATTTAACCTTGCTGCCTCCCTTTTAGTGGTGGAGCCCATTGAACACAGCATGTCTCTTTATATTTATTTTTTCCTATAGATCTTGAATTTAAAGTTGACCTTGTCGGTCTCACGTTTAGCTTATAGCTTTAATGTCTTTTTTTATTTTGCTTATCCATATCCGACTTGTTTACATACGAACATGTTTCACAGTGACATACCCTTCATAAGTCTACTTTGGACCCTATGTACCAATCTGCATTACAACTAATAGTTATGTGAACCTATAGACATCCGCAATCCCCTTTTTTTATTTTTTTTTATTTTATTTTTTTAACACTCATTAGACCTAACGTGATTTTTGTCAGGCAACCGTACATCTTCTAATAACTTTCACTATACCTAACGCGATCTCTGTCAAAAGGCAGCACTGGCGCTACTGTGCATTACTAGATCGCATCGGTAAAGCAATACCAACATTAGCTCACATACTGCATTACATCCATATGCGCTTCTCTTTGCAACGCGCAACTTTTCGTAACGTGCTTTTGTCCTTTAAGTTCGCATATGCACTGCAATCACGTTCAGACACATTCCGAGTGTCCATCACCATGGAGACATCCCCGCCCCATGGCTTGCGCCAGGGGGTGGGGCGCGAGGCGTACGTGCTCTGCACAGACCACGACGCCTCACCCCGTCTCCATGGTTACATTTAAAACAAAGTAATTTCCACCGCAAGCGCGTTGGAAGCTGCACACACGGCTGACACGTCTTACAAGCTGCCGGGTAAGCACGGTTACATCCAGTTATACTGAAGCTCTACCCTCTGCATATTTTGCGAGGATTACTCACAGTGATAATTAACTTCTATTTTTTGTAGATCCTCCAGTTGTGCTCATGCACAACGATATGATCCATGCGCTCTTTGACTTGATTAAGGTATGACTTGCCTTTATGGCAGATACACTGATAGAAGATGCATAACCATTGCAGCAAACTAATTGAAATGCTTTTTGTTTCTTGTTTCCTTTTTATTTTCTACCAAAACGGATGTGGTTCACAAATGGGTATGTGCTTTTATAAACATTTTTGATAATATTTGCTATGCATGTTTTGCAATGTATCTTGTGAACATTGTTAGAACAACAGTTATGAGATATCATTTATTGCAATAATACTGCCCTGATGAAGGTTTTATCCGAAATGCAATGGCACCAGAGTATTATGGGCAATTTCAGATGAATACTCAATGTGTAATTCACACAGATGAACTTTACCAGAAAACATTTCAGAAATGTGCATTAAACATTTTCTGTTATGAAAACTCATGACTTTCAGAACTTCTTTGGAATAACATTTGGATACTTTTTACAGTAGACTATATATGAGCAACCTAATTGGGGCTAACTGTGAAGCGCCTTTCCTAGCAAAGTGGGGTCACTTTGTTTTTTGGAGATTAAATCCTATCATTTCCCCCATCGCCCTGGCTGACCTGCTTTTGCGTCACTAAATCATATCCCCCGCCCCTGAGCCTGTCATCAGCAGACGCGTACCGCCCATTTCACAACGCCAAAGCACGTCTCGTGCCAACATTCACTGCGCTTCAGCTAATGAGGTGTCATCATGGAAATGGCAGGACGCCTCTTTCCTCAATAAGTATAAACAGACCGTTTCACAACACACAGCAGCAGATTTTCGATTCCATTCCTCTCTCTGTGTTACTTTGAGTATTCTGTGACTCGTTTCTGTGCTCTGGTCAGCTACCTTCGTTGCTTGTAGCCCGTGTGAACAGATACCAGTACCACCGCTATAAATTATTTTAGTTTGTTTAACACACAATGGCTACAATAATGCGCTACCTGTACAAGCCCGAGTATACCGAGGAGGAACTACTGGAAAGGGAAACACGCGAAAACGATGGGTCTTCGGATGGCAGTTGGGAGGACGATTCAACAGCTGAAGAGGCCTGGACCTAGTCGCATGGACGGTGTTTCCACCTGGTGCACATGCAATCGGTGCGAGCTAATGCCAACCGAGGACGAGAACTGCTGCTGCTGTGAAAACTCGAGATGCGTGGCCTACATTTCGGAAGGCGAGCCACGACCGCAATGCATCACCGAGCTGCCAGACTTCAGGGCAGCCTGCCTCACACGGTCCGTGTTGAGGATAATGATGGTGCTTATGCACGAACTTCGCGCAACTGTTCGTCCTCGTAATCCGAGTAACGAGTAAGTATACTCTGCTTGTCATGCCACTCCTATTTCATGGTCTTCTACTATATCCAAAATTACATATACATATCATTGTAACGCATGAACGTCGTTCAATAGTGTGCAGTGTCTAGATAGCATTTGTCTGAGCAGAATGCCATTAGTTACAAGAATTGTCATTAACAACAAACGTTTATTAAACTTATCTTGGTCATTTAAAAACAGTTTGTTTCATTCCTTTTCACAGCTGGTACCGGCTGGTGGCCTATCGTTCCTTTACATGGTGGCTCCACGGGAGGCTTGGACACCGCGTTCGAAGAGTGATACCCGACTGTGCCGTTCGTGCCATAAGAGAAACGTTCCCGAGTGACAGCGGTCAGTAACAATGTTTTAAGTCTTGTATTTTTGTGTCATCAAAATAAGATACAAAATAAAACACCACATATGTTTTAACAACGGTTGTTTTGATTTTTTAAATGAATCAAGTGTGTCTCCATTCAAGGATGGACGTCAGACATCTGTGCTCGGAATGGGTGAAGGTCAGATCGCTGTGAAGCAGGGTGGTCACTATCTAAGCTAACATAATATATTCTCAATAATGCATGCACTAAATAACACTTGTTCAAAGTCTTTCAGTCGGTTATGTCTCTATAAAAGTCACACATATATCTATACTATCAATTAACAGTGGATTATACAGGCCTTAGGTTAAGGGTCTTGACCACTATAATACACTGTTTGAAGTGTGGGTCTGTGCTCACAAGAATCTCCGGTATGTGGCATTTGTTATTGATAGGCAACGATATACTGCAGTAGGGGTCTAATGTTAGTTGGTGATCTGCTAGGTGGGCATCATGGCGTGATCAGTGGTCTGGCACATGAAGAGAATACCTTGCAGAGACACAGGGTCAGAATGGCAGTAAGTTTCCACTGGCGAGGGTGCGTGGGCAAGGACACGTTTGTGGAGATGAACGAGCTATGTGCTTAGTTCAGGCTGGTTCACATGCAGGACCGTGATCTCAGAGGAAGAGTGATGTGTTACATTTATTAGCTGTTGTAAATACCTCTGGAGTTTTCCAGTCAGAGTGGGAACGAGGGTGGGGGCCATGTGCTCTGCGCAGTGAGGCCTGGTCACCAAGATGGAGTGGAAAGGGGGTACAAAAATGGATGCCCCGTGTCCTGCTCAGTTGTCCCATCTACGCGAATGTCATCCAAAGTTAACATCACATAAAGGCAAGGGGCGAACCCACTACTGGAGGCACTTGGTACGAGTTTCTACTGAGAAGTAAAGGATGAGAGGGGCCTGATGGCCGCTCACTCCCACACACTTGCCTGCACGCCCCAGGTCCATCCATCCCACCCCCTTCTATCAAAGGTGGTTTGCACCCGGGGATGAGCGCTGGCATGGAGGGCTGTCACGGCGCAAACGGCCAAGGTGCCAAACAGCATGTACACCTCAAAAGGTATCCCACGCCCGACGGCCATCGCTCACATGGCCTCCTCAGACCCTGTGTCTCCAGGCAAGCCTCCCCTGAGGCAGGCCGCCCCCCTGCAATCCACATAAGTGTGTCTCCATTCAGCAGTCTTCCTGTGCCTTATCTGCACGCCCCAGGCCCATCCATCCCACCCCCCTCTATCAAAGGCGGTTCGCACCCGGGGATGAGCGCTGGCATGGGGGGGCTGTCAGGGGCGCAAACGGCCAAGGTGCCAAAAAGCATGTACACTTCAAAAGGTATCCCACGCCCGGGGGCCATCGCTTACATGGCCTCCTCAGACCCCGTGTCTCCAGGCAGGCCTCCCCTGAGGCAGGCCACCCCCCTGGAAACCACATAATACCACGAAATACACACGACATTCATTCACAAACACAACCCTGTTTCTAATACTTTATAAACCACTTGATATGTCTCATGAGAACATCTTTGTGCTTTGCAAGTCAACTCCTGCACCTTCTACCTGAGAAGCACTGAGATCTATGCTAATCTGCTCGTCGTTGTGCTATCTGTGACCGCTTCGAGCAAACTTGTCAGCTTGCTACCTGTGGCCATCTACCTGTTCTCCTGCAACATACTGCTCGGCCTGCTGAATCCAACTGTTTGTTGGTCAAGGTAAGGCCATGTATCCTAGTCATATTTCGGTCATTTTTACATTTCTATCTATTTGCGATTACAGTACCCAATGGTCATTGGTCTCATTGCTATTGACTTCAGTTTCAATTGTTATGCTATCAATAGTTCTATTTAATTTCATCTGTGTCAATTGTCATCGAATTGCATCCTTCGGGGGTCCAGTCTATAATGTAAGCATGTTTCCTTTTCGTGCAAGACAGAACATCCAAGGGACGAGTCACATGTTCAGAGTTTAGTCACATAATTAAAAAAAATTCTGTAATTTATGCAAATACTAAGCTGCACATGATGAACTGGTATAGTTCCGGCGACCAAAACAAACCTTGCATTGAGCATGGTATGGTTCATTTACTTTTATATGACATTTTTATTCATCAAGGTTTTATAATAATCTTGATATTTACTTTTCAGAATTTTCAACAATGCCTGCCTGTTCGATTAGCGGTTGCCCTTCGAAGACCCATGCTAAATCTGGAGGCACTACAATGCATGTATTCCCGAAAACTGTTGATCGAATAAGAGAATGGGTCAGACATTGCGGATATCCAATGGATGAGCTGGAAAGTAGAGTCCAACAAGTCTTTGAGGACAAGCGGGGTGATCGATACCGCATCTGCAGACAGCACTTTCCCTCGAACATGTACACCACATCTTGGGTAACAAAGAAGAATAAACGGCGATCGACACGAAAATTGCTCGCAAATGCTATTCCCACTCTATTCGTTCACATTCCGGCACTGGTGAGTCAAGTGTCCGTTTTTACCTTTAGGCCTTGCGGTAGTGTGTAAGTAGCCGAATGGATTCATTGATATTTTAGGTGTTGTTTCCAATTTGTAATACTTTCGACATTGATATGAGTGTATAGCTTTTTGAATAATGACATTTATCAATATATTATTTTTAGATTTCATAACCCACAAACGAAATCTATATGTGGGCACAGGGAACTGTGCTATATTGCGCATTACTCAAGTATTCTGTCTCCTTACATGGCAATTTTAAATATTGGCATTTCATTATCAAACAATAATTTACCTTTACAACTTCTTGACTATCCCTTGAATCTGAAGCAAGAACATTCTACTTCCGTGACGTGGTCGCAGTTATCAACCACTTCTAGCCCGTATCAGGTAATCATACTTGGCTATTCCGCTACAGACTTGTTTTATGCATGTCAAGTATTAGTTTTTACGTATCGTGTGATTATTTTACCAATTGTTTGGTTAGTGCTTTCCAATTGATATACACCTTAGTTGTCGTCCCCTGGTGTTTGTTTTCAGTTATAATTAGTGTTATCCATACTAATGCAAGTACTGTCTTTCAGGGAGATGCTGAAGCGTCCACCACATTGACAACAGCTCTAGATGTTCTTCAGCAGCACGAGGTATGGATACTGACAGCTCCATCGACCGTGATCATCTGGACTGGAACACTTGTTGTTTGATTGTTCTACACCATGTTTCATTCGTGGTTAGCCATTGATATGTACCTGTGCGGTCGACCCCAAGTGTGTGTTGTGTTTTCAATATTATAATCCTTACTAATGCAAATACTATGTTTCAGGCAGTTGTTGAAGCTTCAACCCACGCACTTGATGCAGAGCCTGACATTCAAGTAATTCCAGGGGAAGCGGGACCATGCGGATACGAATCAGCGCAACAGCTTTTGGAAGTGCGCACCACATTGACAACAGCCCTAGAGATTCTTCAGCAGCACGGGGTATAGATACTGACAGCTCCATCTAGCGTGATCATATAACGTGATTCCATTTGCTATACTTTCTTCCCTATTAACGCAAGTACTGTGTTTCAGGGAGACGATGGAGCTTCCACTACAATCACAAGATCCCATTTAGATGATGCAGATGTAAAGAAATCGGAGACGTAAGTCGATTAAATCTGATCATATTTAAATATTCCTTGATTCTTTTAGACAATGCAACATTTGTGGTTATCTCTTTAGATGTACCTGTGCCGTCGACCCCAAGTGTGTGTTATGTTTACAATATTGAAAACCATACTAACGCAAGTACTGTGTTTCAGGGAGTTGCTGATGCCTCCTCTTCAATACAATCATTCGTGGCAGTCCATGCAGGGCCAGAGATATGGATACTGACAGCTCCATCGAACTAGGTCATCAGAGCTCGATTACTTGTCATTTGATTGTTCCACACAATTTTTAAATCGTGTTTGGCTACTGAGATGTACATGTGTGTTCGTCCTCACGTGTGTTTTAGGCTAACAATATTTTGATACAAAGTAATGAAAATACTATGTTTCATGGAGTCGATGGAGCCTCATTCCGTGCTGTCTATGCGGATACAGAAAATATAGTCGTTGCAGCGCAAGAGGAAGGGGAGACATGCAGATACGTATTGGAGCAACAGCATGCAGATGTTGAAGGTTGAGTCAAAAAAGTTGCAAAGAAAAGAAACAAAAATAAGGTTAGTTACAAACAGTTCATAACTTTAGAAATGTTTTTGTGCTGGGGACTATTTTATGTTTTTTTCCAGTCAATTGTACTATACTTTATCTTGTGTTTAAACTGAACATTCCTTTTCCACTCTGTCCTCTAGTTACCCGTGGGTCTACAAACTATACATACACAAACAGTGAAGCGAATGAGAGATGTTGCTTGCCAGACCATTTACACTATGGAGGCTATGGAGGAACTATTAATTCAGACGCGGCGTGTTGAGACTCGGGATGCTCATGTCCAATGGCCAGAAAATGAAATGAATGTGTCCGGAGAATCCAGCAAAGTTGTATTGGACCATTGCTACAGTACGACCGCACCACCGCAACAACATGATACTGGATGTATTGAAGATAGCTCTGAAGTAGTCGCAGATCAATTCACACAATCTACAACCGCCAAAAAATTGCCACCAAAAAAGCTGTCAACATTGTTGTGTTCTCCCATCAATGTTGAAGTAGCAGATGTTGAAATGACAGAGAATGAACCAGCAGCAGCATTAACCGACGCATCAGAACTTGATAGCAGCGATATTTCTTTCAAATGCGGTGATATGTCCTCAACGTCACAGGCCGAAACAACTTTGACGCAGGATGACAGTCTAATGAAAGAGGGCAAATACATAGTATTTGACAGTTGTTTGATGGATATTATAAGTATGCTGAAATGTGGGCATTCCGTCAGAGGGAAAGTATGTGGGAAGCCATTGATTCATGTGTCTCGTCAAAAACAAGGCAGTAACATCACAATACATGCCACCTGTACAGTACATCATACGTTTTCATGGTCTGCACAACCGATGCTGGGGAAACTGCCAGCAGGCAATCAACTGTGTGCAGCTGCATTACTTTTTAGTGGCTCCAGTTTTAGAAAGGTAGAGTCTTTCTTTCAGTTTGTGGGACTCCATTTCATTTAAAAAACGCAGTACTACAAATACCAACGTGATTATCTGTTTCCGGCCATTAGTGATGCTTGGAAAATTTAACAATTGTCTCTAGCAAGTACATTCGAAGGCAAACGATTCAGGCTAGCCGGCGATGGACAGTGCGACAGCCCTGGATTTTCTGCCAAGTAGTGCACCTACCACTTTCAGGACATGGATAGTAAGAAAATTGTGAGTTTGGTGGTCGTGCAGGTAACACAATGTACATCCTCAGTGGCCATGGAGAAACTATGATTTATAAAATCAGTGGAATATCTGCAATCGAGGGGAATGCACATCGACCTCACAGCCACGGACAGACACGTTTCAATTGCCAAGACAACGAGAGAGCAGTTCCCACATATTAAACATCAATTTGACGTATGGCATCTTGCTAAATCAATCAATAAGAAAATCTCGGCTGCAGGAAAAAAAAGGTTTGGCAAGTATTTCAGAGTGGTCCCAGTCTATCAGCAACCATCTTTGGTGGAGCTCCAAACCTTGTGAAGGGTCAGTGGAAATACTACTTGAAAAATGGCGGTCACTGATGCACCACTGTACCAACGTGCACCGCTGGTCAGAAAACCTACATTTCCACCAATGTGAACATGGCCCTTTGTCCCCAGTGGAGGCACGGAAGAAGAAGTGGTTGAATCCATCTTCACCGACACACAAAGCGATTGAGAAGATTGTTTTCGATAAAACTCTATCAAGAGATTTGAGTGGACTGACAGAATTCTGTCACACAGGAGGTTTGGAGGTTTTCCACAATATGTGCCTAAAGTACAGGCCAAAGCGCTTGCATTTCAGCATACAGGGCATGAGACATAGGACTCTACTAGCGGTCTTGGCCCATAACGAGAATCTCGGCCATGAACAATCTAGGACTAAGGGTAATGTAAGGATGCCTCGCTACACTAAGGCCTTTTCAAAAAGAAGTAAGCAATGGGTGATCAAACCAGTCTATGAGGAAATGGAGTTCGACTTTGTCAAAAGCCTTATTGTTGCTGTATTAGAGAAGCACAGATATGGAATTTTGAACGTTTCTGTGCAGAGCAGTGATCCATTGCCACCCAATATTGCCACTGTACCATGTCCACCCAAAGGAGAGCTGGTTTTGAAGTACAAATCCCGGTTTAAATAATTGTAATACGATTGTCTTTTTGTAAATAAATGCTATTGTACAGTGTGCATACAAAGTACGCTAACCCTAACCCCTACCTTCACCATCCTGGGTGCCGAACAACCTGGGTGTCATCTTTGAATTCTCTCTCTATTCACCTCATATTGCTGACCTTGTCTATATGTGTATGCATATATTTTTGTTGATGTAACTAATTTTCGCAATCTCTTGTAAAAGCTGCGCACTGTTAACCGAGGGGAGGCTTGCGTATTGCAAATAATAAAACAAACAAACAATAAATCTCACTTTCAGCTCAACTCCTCGGGTACTTTATACCTTCCCTGACCTTCCTAAAAAAATTAAAAGTCTCAATAGTTATGGTTCTTTGGGGCTTCAAAGCTCGCAGAGAACAAGGACAAAATTGGGGGCCTTAGAACAAGCAAAGCGAGCCTTTGCAGATGGGAGAGAAGCCAGTTCGCATTTGCACATTGAGGCGCAGTACATAGATGGATTCGAAACTTCAAGTTCTCACAGATGGCTTTACTACGGGATGTTGCAAAGAAAGAATGTATGCTCATTTCTAGTGAAGGTCAGCGGCTTTGATTTTCAGCTCGCGCCCTGAAGAGGCCCACAACTCGCACTTGCAGTATAAGTTTCTATTGTTTTTTGACCTTGAGAGACAGGGACCATGCCGAAAGAACTTCATTTGAAGGGGTGGGGTGCAATAACGTAAGAGACGATAAGGCAGAAAATTCTGAAACTAGACCGAGTTTCATGTTAGTTCAGTATACGAAAAATCGTTGTCAAGAGCACAGTGGGATTTACGGACTGCATTACGCAGAGACACAGTGGAAATTGCAAATATAATGTAAGTAACTCTTTAGACGCTTTTATACCGGAATGAAGAATTAATGAATGGATGCATGAATAAATGAATGAATGAAGAGCTTGAAAAACGTTTGTGGGATGGTCCTTGTAGCGGGCACATGGGCATGGAGGTCCACATTCCACACGCATGTAGACAAACAGTCGTTTCTCATTGTGTGCTAACCTCGATTTATTTTGTTACTTTTCGCATTGATTTTAGAGCCGAACATACTCCATTGCACTATCCTTGAAAGCAAATAGTTTCAGCTCGGCCGCAATAAATAAAATGAATAATATTAATAAAGATCTGTTGGCGAGACTAATTATAAATGTTATGTTTTCAAAACCGGTATATCCTTCCCTTTTGCTACTGCCACCAGTTTCAGACACCGGCAGATGGTTTTTTTAACAGCCAGCTGCAGCTTAATGTAAATAACTGCACAATTCTGATGATTTTATGGGACGATCGCCAAGGGCCCATATGCCCTTACGCGGTACTAGCGGCTAGAAGCAGCATATCAACCTTTACACTGGCCTGGTGCCTACTTAATGGAACAGCCTTGCGGTTCAACGTGCGACAAAAGTGCTTCTTTTAACGAAAACCAACACCCTGTGTACAATAAAGGAACAGCGCGTGACTCACGATAAACTTTTACGGATTTGCAGATAGAGATAAAAGAAAATAAATGGCTTTCGGAGTTCATATGGCAATTGCTGAATATTCTATCAACATTTAATGTCAAATAAATCTACTTTACCAAATGTACTGTGTTGCTGTTTGATTTTAAAGTACAGTTTCATATTACGAATTGTGGCGCGCTGTGTTGTGAGTTGATCTGTGTTGGTTTCCGGGTTCTGTATGAAATCGCGTAGAAGACGACTGGGCGCGTTTGCCTACGCAGCACAGAAACATCACGGAGAGAGGCGGGGAATATGAATGTTTTGATAATGTCAGGCTCAGGGGCGGGGGATATGATTTAGTGCCGCAAAAGTAGGTCAGCCAGGCAGATGGGGGAAATGATAGGATTATCACAAAATGGCAGCTCCCTGATGCCTGTTTTCGCGTGCGTTTAATGGACGAAAACTCGGGTAAGGTCCATAGGAAATTTTTCTAAAATCCAGCGACTTAGGCTTAAAAACACATGGCCGACCCGTAGAGGCAATAAAACATTTTGACCGAACCATTCCTTTAAGAGAAGATACAGATTTCAGTAGCCATTTGGAGCTATGTGAGCGCTTTCAGATGCAAAAGCCAGCGTGCCTCCACCACATCAGTTATCACTTAAAAATTATGGCAGATGTTAGTGGCACTAGATGCATGTTACCACTTTACTAAAGAGCTACTCATTCCATTAAGCAAGGAGGATGAACATATTAAAAAGTGTATTTGGAAGCAATAATTCTAAAGCCAATATCAGTGGCAGACACACTACCCACTTTTCCCATCAAGTATTGCTACGCCATGCACTCTTGCTTCTTACAAATATGCTGAAACATAGTTTCAAAATATGTTCTTCAATATGCTTTTTTAGCATATCATTTTGGGCCTCATTACAAGTATTACTGCCAATATTCCTGCAACACCATACTACGAGTATGGCCCTAAAGTTGAGAATTTACCTCGAGCATTATGCAGGAGGTAAATCCTCCAACTCTCAGATGAAAAAATTGGCTGAAATTGGCAGAATTACCGCCACAGAATTACTGGAGCAGTAATTCCACCAAAAAAAAAACAATAGAGTCATATACAAAATGGGGGTTTACACTGCCACCGCCACTTGTAATTCCGCTGGACAAAGTGGCAGTAATGGTAATTCAGATGGTTGGTATTCCAGCAGATTTACTGCCAGAATACTGCCCAACTTATAATAATAAGGCCCAAGCATTTCTTTTCACCTTTAAAATACAGCATTACAAGTACCAGAGTGCAATGCGATGTGCATCTGAAAGCCAGATCTGGTTTAAGCCAGAACTGGCATGAGATAATTTCTGATTTCTACAAACTGTCAAATGGATTGTAAAACTTTCAAGCGTTTTCAAGACCTGATTCTAGGTACTTGTGCAAAGTAGCCATCACTTTATTCCAGGTCCTTGCGTAATGCAGCCGTCTGTATAAAATCTATGCTAATTGAAGAATATTGCATGGGTACTGAATCTGAACTAAATGAAAAACGTTAGCCAAGGTTTAAATCTGGAAGAACGTGGAGTACACCCAGTTGTAGAACCTAGAAGAATGTTGATGGTAACCTTGTACTGGACCTAGGAGCATGTAGAATGTAACCTCTAAAGCAACCTTAGCCTTCACATGTATCCTGGTTCACTGTTTAGAATGTAGAAAATGTATCTAACCTCACACTCTCCATGCATAATGAAACTAGCCGATGACACGGCCGCAGACCCGCATGCATCAGCCATCATACATCACTGGAAGACACTACGCACACAACCTCTGCCATAAGAGTGAAGCTACCGTTCGTGACAGAAATTTGATAGGTAGCTGCACGCATCTTTCTCCCACTCTCACATACCTCTCTAGACCATTTATCACCATAAATACCCTTGCCAGCTCGACATGCATGACTTGTGGGGACTTGGCCACCCCTCATATCATCGTACTGGTCAATATGCACACCGGTATGCTAGCGCCTCCTTGAATTTCTTCCCATACCTGGACTCCAGTCCCCCCGAGGACATTCAGCATATGGCGTGTAGTGAACATACGAATGGTGAAAGGCGATAAACAAATGACTCATCACATTACATATGCAAATGAATGCT
Organism: Ambystoma mexicanum; assembly: GCF_040938575.1. Taxonomy (NCBI): domain Eukaryota; kingdom Metazoa; phylum Chordata; class Amphibia; order Caudata; family Ambystomatidae; genus Ambystoma; species Ambystoma mexicanum. The sequence continues at coordinate 969,258,965 of NC_090939.1, forward strand.
CATTGTCTTTTTACAAATACGGAGTTCACTCCGTGTGATGCCATTTTCTGTATTTTTGCTTGCAGTGATCTCTATACATATGTAAATAACTGTAAACATAATTGCAACATAACCTATTTCAGCATTCTGTTTACACACAGTTCTTTGCATAGTTCATATCTGTTTTCCATTGTCCAGCCCATTCATGTCTTTCATATTTGTTCCTTGTGAGCCTTAATTCTGCCTTAGTATGTTCTAACCTTTCAGGTAGCATACTTTTGTCATCTTGCAGCATTCCTATGGAACAAAATCCCTCACATGAAAACAATAATGTGTTTAATGTAGTTACTAACCACATCATGAATAATATCCCCATCAATCCCCATCATTTTTGGCAGAATCTTACCACAGGCCTCAACCTGTTCCCTTTATAGCCTTTCTATTCGACACCATTCTCTGTAAATTACATTTTAAGCACACCAAAAGGAAGTAGGTTGTGTTGCATTCATGTTACAAGACTACAGGGACAGAAGAGGGGTGTGCATCTATTACCGTTCTCCCTGGACCATTATTAGTTTCATTAAATTAAACCTAGTTTTAGGAAAGAATTGGCAGGGATGTCATTTAAGGGTCACCAGGGGTCGCATCTGCAACCCCTGAGGTCTCCCTTGCTACCCATGTGGTCTCTATTGCTACCCCTAAAAAAAGTAAAAACATAAATATATATTTTTTTACATTTTCTTTCTTTTTAGATAGAAGCTCCTGGGCTGGGGCCAGCACCATGAGGTTGTAGAGGAGCAGCCGAAAGCCTCCACAGGAAGTCCCACCCCGTTACTGCCTGTATGTTCAAAGCCTGAAACTGCACCATGCTTGAAACCAGTAGGTGGGGCCATACCGCGACGAGTGTTCGAGTAAAGGTATCCATTTAGAAAGCCATACCAGATGTATGCCCGAAGAGATGACAATCTCTTAGAGGAGGTTCCCGAAGGAATATGAAAATGAGAGAAGGAGAAGCTGGTGACGCCACAAGAATTGAGAATGACACACTAAGAAGTAAAGAAGAAGAAGATGTATGGACCTTATAGAAACTGATGATGAAATAGGGAATCAAGTGAACGTTCCTATGCAGAAAGGAAAATTGCATGTGTGTATGATGCACTGCAGAAAATGCAAGCAGTTCAATTAATGTACAGACGGAGCAACGCACGTAGATTAAGTAATCTTTGAAGCTGGCTATACATAGTGAATAGACTACAGGCAAAGCCGCCATTGTATAGTGTCTGGACATCAGTGTCACACCTTTTAGTAAGTTCAAACCCACAGAGAAAGAAGGATCGAGAGCTGTGTGTCGCAGCAAAGAATTAGCTGGAGATTGCAGACTTGAAGGGTGAAGCTGTTTCGCCTGGTATCAAAACTGGAGCAGTCCAAGGCTGGTTATCTATCCATGAAGAATAGAAACCGTGAGATGCTGAATCATCCCTTGTTAAAGAGCAAAGAAAGAACACTATGGGGGTCATTACAAGGTTGGCGGTAAGTGGTTAATGGCGCCAGTAAAGGTGCCAGAGCCGTCAACCCCTTACCTCCGCATTACGAAGTCCTTTAGCGGGTCCCGCTAAGGGCGCCTGGTTTTACCAGGCGCCCTTAGCGGGACCCGCTTAAGGACCAGCATGCTAACAACAGGCCCGTTGTAAATGGTCCTGTGGTTAGCATGGTCCCCATTCCCATTGAGCCCTATGGGGGCTCGAATGGGAATGGGGATGTGTTCCCTGAATGGGGAAATACCGGGTCCTCCAAGATTGGAATGGCCCGGTATTTCTCCATTCAGGGAACCCGGACCCGGTATGCGGTATGGGGGTAGCCATGCCGCAAATAGCGGCATGCCTACCTCCAACCTTGTAATGACCCCCTATGAGTGCCAAGATTATTAATTCAAGAAAATGAATTGCTGCAAAATGGGCCAAATTGTGGTCTCCTGTCATGTGAGCTAAGGATGGAGCTAAGGATGGAAATAGGAGTTGGGCATGCAGACCAGAACTGTGATAAGCATGTACTATACTCCCTTATATTCCCAGAGACGAGAATACACTGCAAGGCCAAGTACAAAGGCAAATCGTCAATGCAGAAGGCATGGGCAATGAGAGATGTTGGGCTAATTGGGTGGGAAGCAAAGTCATGTCCACCTCCCTGCACCTAGGTATGAGATTACGTGCTGCTAGGGAGTCGAATGTTCCAGACATGGCACAAGTGTGCCAGCCAATGGTAGAGGGCCATATAATTAAGTACTTTATAGTCTCAGAAACAATAGTATTCTTTGTACTTAATAAGTGTTGAGGATGACTTGCACTAGAGTCAAGCTTAAGTTGTCCACCTGACAGTAGATGACCTATCACAACCCGACCCCATATAGAAAATATAATTAGATGTTCCCCTTGAGCCAACCACAATCCCTCGTAGGATTTTCTCATTTGCCACGTAGTATGACGTCCCTTATGAAGAATTTTCAGTTTATAAGTGTGTTTTTATGTAAAATGTATTGAGAGCTCGTGCAAACGTCTGTCGATGTCTGCTGTAACTCCCTGTTTTAGAAATTGATATTAAAACAGTCAAATTGAACTTTTCCAACTTCCTCAATCGGTCTGATTATTTGGTGTAAGAGTTACTCTGCATCCCATCCTTTGCATGACGTGTTACTGATTAAGGACCTTATGTTCACGTGGTAGCAGAGGATGGTTCTAACCCATCGTCCTGTTAAACTCCAGATTTTCGGACGATTGGGCATCCTCCACCATTTAGTCAGAATATTGCGGGGTTTCCTGTACACAACGGCTGAATAGAAATCTTGCAAGAAAATCGAGACGTGGGCAGAGTCCCTCTTTGATGAAATGCCTACCTGGTTTCCACAGGCGCTTTGCGGACGGAAGGTGAAAGTAGTCGGTTGGAGTAGGAGACAATACAGAGGGCCTTAAGTCAAATGACGGAATGGTGAGTAGATTGAGGGGAATGGCAAATTAAGGGGACGGGATTGTGGTAATTTTAAAGTAACAGGAAATATTGTGTGAAGAGATAGAAATAGTGCCTAATGAGAGCTGGCTCAAGGGAGTTTTTAGAAGAAATTGTCTCACTCTCCAGTTGGAGTCCCCAGGCTACGTATGAACAGGTTCATATAAGGAGATGATATAATCTATGTTACAGAGTAATTGATTAGAGACAAAGAGAACAAATGGTGATCACAGGATATTTTTAGTATATGTGCAAATTCGACTAGTTTGTCTTGTTTGTCTGTTGAAGTAGAAATATTGAGGAAGCTCTGAAATTATTGTTGAGAAGAATTGGGAAGGTATAAGTGGAGAGATTGGTACCAATCCACAGACAGACAGAGATAATTGAAAAGAGTAGAGGTTTGAGTGGTGATTGTTGGAGTGAGCTCATGTTTGTTGTTTCATAAAAGTAGTTTTTATAAAATCTGTCAAGTATTGACAGTCAATTGAGACTTGTCACAATGGGAAATATCACTCCTCTAATGCATTTCAGCTCAAACAGTATAGTGCGGAATGGGTGAAAGGTGTGGCAGATAAGATGTTCATGCCATGGCCACACGGTGGATCATTGTCAAAAGCAGTATTGAAACACATGACCACATATTTGCACGCTGCGTACAAGGGGAAGAAATTTGAGAAAAGATTGGCTATTTTAGAAGGAAGAGAGGGACGATCCGCCACCTGAGGAGTGGATGCTTAGCCAGCGTAAGGAGGAAGTTGTCGAACCTTCGGCTTCTCTTACTTCGCCTGAAGTGAAAGGCGTTGATATGGAAGATATAGGGTTGTATCCATTAAAGGAACTGAAGGCAGCGGCAGGGTATAGTAATCTGATATACGAATCACCCGTGTATAGCAGTTATGATAGTCCAGAGGAGAGTAAGAGAAAAGAAGAGATAATTAGGATCATACAAGATAAAGAAGAGAGGTGTGAGCGATCGAATGTGTCAACAGAAATAGAAAGAGAGATTAAGAGATGGAAAGGAGAAAAAGATAAAACTGATGAGATAATGCTCATGCAGAATGAATGGATGGGAGGACAGATATTACTCAAGCTAGATGTGAAAAACATCTAGGAAGTAAGGCAACGAGAAGACAAAGATGAGCAAGATAGAAAGCCAGGGAACGTGAAAAAAGATTGAAGGAAAACAAACACAAAAGAGAAAGCAGAGAGAGGCGAGAACAGATGTATCAGGAGGAGCAGTAAAAGAAAGAAGAAAGGGCAGAAGAGCAAAGAAAATATGACAATAACAGAGAGCGATTGAAGATAAGGATGAAAGAGAAAAGAAGAGAGAAGAGGAAGAAGCACATTAATGAAGCGATAAAAGAAAATAGAGATGAAGAGAAGAGGAAGAAAGGAGAGCAGGCGGTAGGAGAGTAGAGATAAGACACGAAGAGGCGAGAATAAGAAGGGATGTGAGAAAACAAAGGGAATTAGATGAAGAATTAGAACGAAAAAAGGAGACAGCAAGATTCTGAATCCAGCCTTGTTTGAAAGGAGCCAGTAGGGCCAAGTCCAGCAATACGATGGGATAGAACAGAAGAGTTTCTTCCAATGAAGGAAGCAATGCCAGGGGCATCTAGAGTAGCATTAGAAGAGGAAAGCTTCGACATAGGAAGCATCAGAGATTGAATTGATAAGGCCTATCATAAATTAAAGGAAAGTAGCAGCTATGGAAGTCGAGGGAAAGGGGATGCGTCCCCAGCATCTAAACCACAAAACGAAGAAGAAACTATGTTTAGTCTTGAGCATTGAGCCTTGTCCTTAAGTAGACTGAACCTAGACCAGGGTGAAAGGGAGGGTAGTCATATTTCTTGGGGACAAAACATGTCAGAGGAAGAAAGATAATTTTTCCTTGGGGGGGAAGAAAGTGCATGCGCCCCCAAAGGCAGCCTTCAGATAGACAAGGATGTAAAATGGTTGGATCTGGAACAACCTAAAGATAGGAGGCCAGACCCCATACCATATCCAGAACGTGCCCCAGGATGATCGTATAGTGAGAAAGGAGGATCACTGTCATATGTGAGCAGGTTAAGATCATTACTAGTGAGGAGATGGTCAGGAATGGTTGTCCCCGCTATGGATAATGTTACACCCACCTGGCTCCCACAGGGGCGTCGATTTGAACTGGGCAGCTGCGGTCTCCACCAATGTGATGCGTAGTGCCGAGATGACAGACTGGACTGGCCCACCTAGCTTTGTTTGCTTGGCCCGTAGGAGTATTCTTCTGCAAATGGAGAAAGGGAATTAACCACCCGTGGAGTTGAGCGTTAACCCGCACCCCCACTGTTCTCCCCACTGATCACCTTTAATGTCCCCTCTTATAGTCTCACCTGATGGTTTGGAAAGATGAGCTCTCCATCCTGCATTGAGCGCAGGGGCGCGTAGATAACCAGTTGCTTCACTGGTTCGAAGGAATAGGTGAGTTCCAGAACAATATTGACTCTGAGATTTCCGGCAAGACGTCGTAGGTATATAGTTCGTAAGAGTTCAAATGTCTGACTTTCACTCTTGTCCGATTCCTTGCAGGTTGTAGCTTGACCCTAGCGAAGAGTTCCTCGTGGCAACCGGTAACATTCAGGTAAGGATTTGTATTTTCCAGCACAGTTCGATAAAATAATGTCAGTATGTAACCTGTTGCTTTCTCCCTTATTCAGGTGCTGAGAGAAATTATGAAGTCTCGGGGAATAATGCCTCCGGCGGTAAAATTAGGTAAGTCTATTGTGGTGAGGAGGATTCCCCTTGTTTGTCCCTTTGTTTCTCCTTGCTGTCCTTTTGTTTCCCCTTAGGGGCCGGGGTACGGTGAAGATGTGGTGGAGGCTGCGCCGACCCGTGAAGAGGAATAGTACCCCGGCTGTAAAATCAGGTAAGTCTATGGGGGTAACTAATATTGCCTCTGTTTATTCCCTTGGCTCACCTTCCTGTTCTTGTGTTCCCCTTAGCTGCCGGAGTGCGGCGGGAACATGCAGAAGGATGCGGTGAATAGTGAAGATGCTGCGAAGGCCGGTGAGTTTAGCGCGGCGCTGCAGCAGGCGAGGCGACGCACATAAAATAACTTCTTTCTTCCAGCTCGAAGGCACGGTGGATCGGGAATTCAGGTAAGGATCAAAGGTATTGCTCTTGTTCTAACCTTTTCTCCTTCTTTCTCCCTTTTTCTAGGAGCTCCAGACTCGAGGTGGGCATGGCAGAAGACTGGATGCAGACTTGCAGGCACGGTGAGCGTTACACTGCTGGATGCAGAATAACGTGAAGCATGTGCTGCTCTTCGGGTGTGGTTTAAATAGCCTCCAAAGTAGTCCCAGATAAGTATCCCTCCCTAACCCCCCCCCCGAGTAAAAAAAAAATAGTCCCTAGGTAACGTAGTCCCTTCCAAGCCTCTTTTCGCTTGGAGCCCTGCAGCATGATCTGCATCAGGTAAGTTTGCAGCATGGTCTGCATCAGGTAAGTTTTAATCTATGAGCCTGGCACCTATGGCGCCAGGACTGACTCTCCATAGACGCCAGGACTGCACCCAAATGGCCCCTAGCAGGGGTTTTTGGGCTTGCTTGGAATAACTTGATGCCTGCTTCCAGGGCTGCTGGACTTGATCTGGATCCCTGGGGGTAGGCATCATGACAGATAGACAGATGATGGGAGCTGACTGCAAGTTAGGGTTTACACAGTTTCCCTTATTGGAGAAAGGGGGAGCAAGACCACAGTATATTCCATGGCCGCAGATGGACAAGGATAATTTAAGGTGTAAGCTTCCGAGTTTGACATCAGGCACTGGGAAATGGATATATGAGTTAGAAATGATGACGTTGGCCATAGGGGACATTAAGGGTCTCTTGGCAGCTATTATTGGAGAGAGAGCTGATGACATATAGGAGGGAGCAGGATATGCAAGCCTAACAGCACAAAATACAGTTCATGATGGAGCGCTGTTTAATAATTGCAGACCAGACCTGAAAGAGGGCTCTCAGGGTGCAGTATCCTGACACATCAGATATGGGTGCAATTATGACAAGTAAGATGAAGGAAGATGAAGACCCTATTGCTTATATTCAGGATATTCAAAAGCAGTGGCAACTTGAAACGAAGGATCCATGGGAAAATACTGTGGCATTATTTGACCACATTTTATGTCAAGGGTTGCATGAGCCAGTACAGAGACAAATGAAGAAACAGGTGGGAATGGAATCCAAACCGTGGGCTGAGATACAGTTGACAATAGTGCATCACTGTTTGCTTTTGCAGCAGAAAAACAAGAAGAAAGATGAGACTAGGAAAACTGAGGAAGCCAAATTAGTTCATAAGAAATTGTCAAAATACAGCATAGAAGGGGCGGTATTGACAAGCGGAGAAGGATTGCGAATGCAGCAAGCAGTGGGTGCATCACAGGCAAATAATTAGTGCCCAATGGACCAAGGAGGGAATGGGTTCATGCCAAGAGGCATAGTTATGGAATATAGAGGAAAAGGTGGATTTCAAACAATCAAGGTGGGTTTCAAAATACGCAAAATGAGAATTAGAATGTGCAACAAGGATTTATCCAAGGGGGACTAGTTAGACGGTCTGCTCCCGTATGTTGGACTTGTGGGATGACAGCACACCTTGCGCGCTTATGTGGGAGCCAAGGGAATGTACAGAATGGACAATCACAAGAGGGGGGACAGCTTATCCTGCACCATATAGTACACAAACTAGGGATGGGTTTGCCCAAGATCATACAGTGTATCAGCTGCTAGCGCTGCAAATACAACAGACACCACAACCAGAGCAAGTGCAAAATCCACCATAAGGGCAATCGCAGCACGCCCTATGCAGACACAGCAATATGCAAACACGGGACAATTACTGAAAAAATAGGAGGTGCCACTGTGGTGGGAGGAAATCCCTTTACAGGTATGGGGGTATGTATGTTTCCACAATAGGACAGCTCACAGGGTGACTTAATGTTCAGTACTACCTGTGACACCAGACCCCCTAGAGGACCAAGGGTCAATGTGACAATAGGAGGCAAATCTTTTTCTTTTTTAGTAGACACTGGGGCTACTTGTTTGTGTATACTAGAGGGAAAATATCCAATGTCAGGAATTGCCATGAATGCTCAAGGGTTCTATGGAGCTACAAGTTGAGTTCCTTTTACCGATTAATTATCAGTCTCTATAGGAGAGCATGACATGCCTGTTTCATTGTTGTATTCATGACAGACACCAGTTAACATTTTGGGAAGGGATATGATGACAAAACTTAACATGACAATTTCATTTACTGACAAAGGAATTGTGTGTTCCACTCCAGTTGAGCCAGAGGGTTTTCTTTATGGGGTGATCATTCTATTAACATGGTTACCTGGCTTAGTGGGGAAGATTATGAGAATACCTGATGAATACTTGTTTAGACCACAGCTATCTGTGGACGAAGAGGGGTGACAGACTATCCCTATAGAGCTAGAAGAGAGCATAGTACGAAGGGAAATGGGTGACAAGGGTAGACCATGAAGGACAGTGATAGCTGTCGAAGAAGGGTACAGGTTGACTGACATTACTGACTATGGGCCTCATTACAACCCTGGCGTTGGACCATGGTGCTATTAGCACCATGGTCCATGCCGGATTCCGCCATGGTGGATGGCGGATTTACCGCCCCATTCCAAGGTTGGCGGGGCGGTAAATCCCCATTCACCATGGCCCCTTCCCCATTCCCATTTTTGGCCCATAGGGCTCAATGGGAATGGGGAAGGCGCTAATTACGGCACCGTAAATTACGGTGCCATAATTAGCACCAAGGTCCCTTAGCGGGTTGGACTTTAACGCCTGCAAAAAGCAGGCGTTAAAGTGTGAATCGGGCGTTAAGGGTTTAACAGCGCCGCAGCCTTTTACAGCGCCGTTAACCCCTTAACGCCAGGGTTCTAATGAGGCCCTATGACATGTTTAGAGATGACCCAACAAACAATGAAGTAGTGTTCTTTATGAGCATCACATACTGGACAAGAATAGAGAAAAGGGAAGTCCCACAGCGAATGGCAATAATGCGGCAGCATCCAGCATTTTTTGAAGAAGACAAGGTGCCAAGCATCCTTTGGACCACAGGCCACTATTATGTAGGTTTATTAAAGGGGATATGGGAAGTCAAAATAAAGTTAAAGCCAGGGGCGCTTTTACCTCGAGCAAGACAGTACCCCATGTCTCGAGAGGCCAATGAGGGTATATTCAAGACCATTTCAGCACTGATGAAACAAGGCATTATGGTACCATCAGAATTCATCATGCATCACCGCTGTGTATCCTATCAAAAAATTGAAGGGAGGGTCGTGGAGATGTATGCAAGATATGAGACTGATTAACCAGACTGTAGGGGTAGAGTGTTCTTTAGTTCCTAATCCGGCGACAATACTATGCAGTATCCCAGTAGAAACCTGCACAGAGACTCACAAGACTTGACTTCCTTTACATTGCGCCAGGCTGCTCTAAAACACAATTTTTTGCCTCAAGGGTACTGCGAATCTCCATCAAGCTTTAACAAGGTCCTACAAATGGACCTAGGCAATGCTGATTTGAAAAGTACGGTGATACAATAGTAGATGACATTTTAATTTGTAGCACTACAGAAGATGAGTGCAGACAAGACCCGATTCAGCTGATGACTATCCTAGCAGACAAGGGATACAATGTAGACAAGGAAAAACTGCCGTATTGCCAGGAAAAGGTGTTATTCATAGGACAGTTGATTTCACATGAGGGAAAGAAGGTGACACCTGAAAGGGCTGAGGCAATTATGAAAACTGCAAAACCGCACATGGTAAAACAGATGGAAATGTTTTTGGGACTATGTAATTATGTTAGAGCCTGGGTGTTTGATTACAGTTCATATGCAAGAGCCCATTTGCAGGCTTTAAAAAAGGCACAAGTGGACAAAGTTACAATAGAATGGACTGAGGAGATGAAGGAAGGATTTGAGGAGTTGAAAAAAGCAATTTGTACAGCTCCTGTTTTGAGGATTCCCAATTATGCTGAGGAATTTTATTTATTCTCCCATACGAATGAGACAGTCATCACTGCAGTACTTATAAAGAGGACCACATTGGGAAGTAAACCTTTAGAATATTACAGTGGGATTTTAGACGCAGTTATGAAAGCACACTTTCCTTGTGAACAGTCATTGGCAGCCGCCGCGTTCGCAATTGAGAAGTCTACAAGGATTGTGATGGGCTGCTCTAAGACTCCCTTTGTGGAACATGCTCTGTTCACCATCTTAGAGAAACCTAAGGGCAAATTGACATCTCAGAGAGCTTCTGCCTATGAAGTAATGATTTCGAACCCAACAATCAAAATTGTTAGGTGTAAAATAGTGAATTCTGCCACGTTTATAGCTGAGCCAGAGACAGAGAGTGACCATGTGCATGATTGTGCAAATCATATAGAATTTTCTGATGATATACCTTGCATAAAAGAAAGTGCTTTGCCAGTAAGGGAAATTCTCATTATTGATGGGTCTTTGAGAATTGATCAAACTAGTGGAGAATGGCATTCTTGCACAGCTGTGATAAGGCATAGAATGAATGGGGAATTTGAAGTGGTAGCAAGTGCAAAACTACTGTATCACTTTTCTTCGCAAGCAGAAGAATTGGTAGCATCCATTGTCATGCTGGAGAAACACAAAGGGCAGGAAGTGACGTGTACAGTGACTCCACCAATGTGACATCAACCATACACATAGGGCTAGCGCGTTGGAAAAGGAGGGCTCCAATGTTCTGTTCTCTGCGCCTTCCATTTCTCTCTGTACATGTCTCCTCTTTCTGATATCTCTAAATGTAGCTTTTCTTTTCATTTTTATGCTGATGATACACAGCCCTTCCCCTCCTTTTCTGATACCCTTCATACTACTCTCGCCGCATGTCTGACCACAATCCAACAATGGATGAGTTCTTGCTTTCTTCTTCTGAATCCCTCCAATATACAAGTTCTTTGCTTTCCGGCTTCTTCCACTATTTTTCCTTGTGTTTCAACTCTTTCTTTTCCTCCCGCTCTATTGCCTTTTTCTAAATGTTTATGTAATCGAGGCATAACTATTGATTCCTCTTTCTTTTTCTTACCACATTAACTCTACTACCTATAGTTATCAGTTCCATCTCTCTTGGATCCGTATGATTCACCCTTTATTATCTTTGTCTGCTTCTAAAACCCTTATCTATACTTTCATTTCTCTCAAAATGTTCCACTGTTTTTCATTTCTGTTTGGTCTCCCTGCCTATCAAATCCTCCCACTTCCATCTGTCTACCATATCACAAGTCGGACTTTGCTTTCTCCTCTTCCATGTTCTTCCATTTCCTCTGCTCTTCTTTCACTTTATTGGTTGTCTTTTGAATCACGTCTCTTCTTCAATTCATTATGCATTGTATTTAATGCGCAAACACCCACAGGACTCAGGGCGCAAAAATAAAACAAAACAAACAAACAATACAAGAATAAAAAAGGGAATAGAAAAACAACGGATTCTGCAGTACTGTGGTGCCACAAATTAACTATTACATTCAAATCAGATGAAGCCCTTGGAAGATTATTGCAAATGGACAAAAAATATGGAAGGTTGCTTTTACTACACCCTACTAATATACAATCCTTACTGTCCTGTGTACACCCGTGATCAATTTTATTCCTCCAGATGATTTTTAGAACTGAGACTCTTATCAGACCTGGTCCAGTCTTCTGACTTAACCACACCAACACCTTCTTCCTTTAGGCTTCCCTATGTTAATTCCCTAAATATCGATATAGCAAAGAAACAAAAAAAAATCAATTTAGAAAGCCCCTCTGTGACCGCGTAACGCAGTCTTTCTAAATCAATCTGCCATCCCCTGCCATGCACCCAAGTGTGCGCAGGGGCTGACAGGCTCACCAGGACCCGGAAGAGTTGTCTCAGGACTGTAAGGTAAGTGTATGTCTGTGTGAGTGTGCTTGTGTGTTGTGCTGGGAAGTGGCGGTGGGTGGGGAAAAGGGGTTTTGGGGAGTTAATCCCCCCAATTAAGGTTATGACCTGTGGGAGAGGGTGGGGGTGAGGATCACCTTGTCAGGGGACGGGGCGGGGGGTGGGCGGGGCGTTGAAAGTGATATTGCAGCATTTTAAAGCTGAAACAAAAAGGGCACAAAAAAAACGGTCTTTTATGTGTTCGGTTTTTAGAATGCGTGAATAACACATAGAACCCTATATAGTCTTGCACCACCTTGTCTGTCTTCGGTTATTTCCTTCTACTTACCCCTTTCTCTCCATTTTAGTCTTCATTTCTTCTTGCTGTGCCAAAGACACCTACCTTGTGCCTCCTTCCAGTTTTAATCCTTTGCTTTTCTTGCTCCAAAGTATTGGAACTCCCTTCCTTTGCCAATTTCCTCTTCACCCTCTTCATCTGTCTTCTGCTCTTGATTTAATTCTTTTTTGCCGTGTTCTCCGTCATAATTCCATATGTTTACTTTCTTGATCTGCATTTACAATAATTATTGTACAGTTTTCTTCTTTTGTTCAGCGCTTAGGCATAAGTGCTTTATGAATAGTGAAAAATACAAATACAAAATACAAATCGATCTCGTTAATGTGTTGGGTATTGTTTTTGAATAGTTAGCACACTACACTTCTGTAAAGATCCAAATTTCGCCAATGAAGAACAATAGCTTATTTCTATTTAAAATTGCAACTTTTTTGTCATTCCATCAAGGTAATCTCCAAGTTGAACTTTATTCTATAACTCCAAATGCTATATTAACATATCCCTCATTACAGATAGAACTTTTCTGATCCATGGGTAGGGCTGATGAAATTAGAGGAAAATTAACAAGAACATACTTGAAAATAATATGAAGAGATGTGCCCGTTCGGCAATTTGGCCTCCAGACCAAGGAACGCATTTTTCAGAGTTGTCTGAAACCCCCAAAATGCGAGCTTGTTTTTGTATACTTTTCTTTTCAAAACCATTCAGCATCCACAGGACATTACAGCATTTTCTTAACATGTTTGAAGCCATTGCCAGGGGGAACAAGAATTCAACGAAAAGTGTACAACTTATTTTTTTAAAAAGAAAAAAACAATACTTTGACTTATGCTTTCATCATAGTGTGCAAAATATTGTCTGCTATATATACTGTATGTAAATAGTTGTCTCTGGTGTTTCCTCTATGTAAACAGACAGAAAACTTTATTCGGCCGTGTGACCCTCAAAGGATATCCTAGCACAATTTACAAGCCAAGCATAATGCTACACATCAAAGGATCAAGACATAAAATAAGATGAGGAAGGTCGTCAGGAAAGCCCCACCCCTTTCAGGCTGACTCCAACACCCCCGGACACCCTCAATAATTAACCCTGCTAACCCCTCTTCCCAAGGGAGTGAGGTTTGCGCCAGTTAGGGTGGTATTCCACTGCTATTGCCTGGTTAGGCCGCCAGGACCAATACACGGGTGCAGGCTGATTATGATCCCACTCTTAGGTGACCAACCCTCCCTCCCCCCTCTCTCCAAGACCTTGTCAGCCACTCTCTGATCCCAAAAAGTCAGTTGACAGTGTCGAGGGTGCTCTGCCCATTACTTGGAAGTCTAGGGCATCTCGCCATGGTGTCTCTTGAGACAAAGCCACAACCACCTACTGTCCGTATCCAGTGCAGGCTTTTGTTTCGCAGGGCATCCCTTCATTCTAGTTTGTTCATCAATAATGTTGGGACCCCATGGAGATAGATTGCAGTGCTTCAGTGTGGTTCTTGGCCATTGGGCTTGCTCCTGCCCCTTCTTAGCCATGGGCTCTAGTTGACCTTAGATTCATATAATTTGTGGTCACTGTGCTTGATGCGAGGTACTCCAGGTGAGTAGACTTTGGCTTGCGTAGGGCATTCCTCTAGTCGGCCCTTGTTTGGCAATGTTGTCATGGCTTTGAGTTGGTAGGGCTTTGTTTCCAAGAAACCATGGTGTGACAATCCTTATTCGTGACAGTTTGGCATGGATTTGGGGGCATCTGTGCACCGGAGCATTCCATAGGTCGATGGAAAGCCCCTTTACCAGCTATAGGAGTGATACACAACTCCTCCTCCTCCTGCACCCCAACCACCCCTTACCAGTGCCCCAACAGGGCTTCAAGCATTTTCTTTATGACTACCAGCTCGGCAAGTGCCTGGTTGCACTTGCACACTCTAGTTGAACAGTCGTCCCCTGGGGGTTGATCAGTGACAATCCTCACACCAGGTTGGGTTGCAAATAATTGATGCTTGGGTGCCCTGAGTTGGGATAGATGGAGATAAGAGCTGTATCCCTAAGGAAGAAGGCAGATGTTCACTTCAGGCGCTGCTGGAAGAGCCAGAGGAAGGTTGTTTGGCCAAAGGGTTATTGATTGCTCTTCCTGCTTCCTCTTGGGAGGGCTGGGAATGAGTTGATGAGGTGTCAGTAGCTTGATCATTGGTGGGGTAGAGGCTGAGGCCAGGCAGGGTCTTGTCAGAATGGGACTGATGACCATGCAGTGACTTGCAGGTGCTCCCGGGATGGCATCCTCCCTTATAAGTTCCATTATGGGTTCGGATTCAGGGGACATTGATATTGTTAAACCCATGTTTCGTGGGTCAGGTGTCTTAGGAACTATGATGGTATCAGTGGGCGCTTGAGCCCTGCTAGGGATGGTCAATATTGTAGGAGTTATACTGCTTGTGATGTTCCCTCCAGATGGTAGCCAATTTCCTGGGACATTATGGCTTGTGCCTGAGACCTCTTGATTCGAGTCTATGCGAGCGCCCCGAGCGTGTTGTGAGCAGACCCTCTAAATTGCAGAATTTAGCTCGACGGGCAGCAAAGGCGGAGTCTATGGGCATCCTTCCTGTGCTCCCCTCCAGAAATTGGAAAATGTCATCAATCCGCAGGTGCGCCTCGCCCACAGGGTTGGTTAAGGTCTTAGACGAGGTCCCAAATTGCCTGTTTCTCCCCCCAAGAACTGGTTCACTGGATGTGGGCTGGGGCAAGCCCCCCCTTTTCCACCTTCTCATTGCCACCATCTTGCGCTGAGATTTGGGTCCAAGGGGATCTTCTTCTTGGGCATCAGGCAGGATGCAGAAGAGGAGTGGGGGAAAAGGGAAGGTAGGTGTAGGCTCCATGGGTGGGGTTCAAGTAGGAAAGGGAACGTACCAAGTGTTGAGGAGCAGTTTCCCAGAGGACAGTTCCAGTTAAACCCAAGCAGCTGCAATACGATACATACAGTCTAGCCCTTCCTTACTCCCCCTTGTAGCCTTCGATCCCTCAGGAGTGCCGAGTACTCTGCTTCTTCCACCAGCTGGCACCAAACAACGCGCCCTTGCCCTGCCGCGTGCTTCACCGGTGCAGGGATGGCAAGGGTCTTATAAGTCCAGGGGGGCATGGCCACAGCAACAGACAGCAAAGAGAAACCCCGGAGGGATCTGGATGGAGGCCGCCAAACACTGCGCCTTTGCCCCGCCGCGGGCTTATATGTAAAATTATCAAGCAGACGGCAGTCTGGCTTCTATGTTAGCCTTGGAAAGCGATTGTCAACCAATATTTCTGAACTACAGGCATAGCAAAAATCAGTCCTTCTACATGTTCATAACTTTAAAGAGTTGGACGCAGCACAGATCAAGCCAGTTCCTCAAAAGGAGGCCTAATGACATCCTACTGTTAAAATGGATAAAATCACCAATCTGGTGAACACCACTATTCTTTACAATGAAGGATGGAATTTGATTTGTCATGGTTTTATAACTCGGCACACTCCAGCCAAGGGCTCCTTCTCCTGACAATGAATGTGGCGGACAAAAAAAACGCTTTTGATCTTTAATAAACCATGGGTTCTTTTATTTGAGTAGGCCTCCAACCCGTCTTGCACCCACCTTTACAAACACCCCGTGCCACAATGGACTAGAAACCAGGCCGCTATGCTTCAATAAGATATTTATTCATTTATGATTTAATGAAAAAGGAAAAAATATTCAAAATACAATTTGACAACAGCCACCACATGTTGTAGCACCACAAATGCAGTGATTCCTACAGAACAACTGGTTCAAAATCCTAACACAGTTTGCATGGATCTTTAATGACAAAACAGGAAAAACGGTTTTAAAGCAATAGATAGCACCAAGGTTAAGCACTTGGCCTGCGAACACTCACCCCCAAATATCAGCTAACTTAATTCCCTTTTAATTGAAGGCAGTGGCAAAGGAGTAAGCATAGAAAGATCAAATTGAATTTGGAATTAAGCCCACCACCCCAAGATGGGAAGTCAGACAAGAAAGTGAAAACCCGTTTTTAGAGCAACATGGCAGAATCAGATTTTTCTTATTACTGTCACAGCTACTCACAACTGCTGTGGGACAGTTAGATAGGGAACTTGTGCTGCTACGCTTGAGAAGATAAGGAATCTTAAAGACTATTAATCAGCACACCAGGGCAATGTGGAAACAAGGTAGGAAAATCGGTTTTGGGGAAGAAAGCAAATGCAAAAGAATAATACAAACGGCAAATGGAAATTCGTTTTGACACAGGATTTGCAGCGAGAGGCAGCTAAGGAAGGGGTTAAGCTGTCAAAATCGGAAATCGGTTTTCACAGTCAAGAACAGAGGCACTGAACAGGTAAGATGCTAGCAAAAGCAGTTGCTCTCAATGGGACTACGGTTTAGGGTTTTCATTAGTACAGATGCAAATAGGAATTCATGGGGAATGCAGACAAATTCAGTTTTCAGTGACAAGGAGACTAATCCTTTTAAGGCAATACTTTTATGACTATAATTAGTAAAAACACTCGACAAAATTGTTGATTCAAATGTCAACAATATTGAACGTGAGTTTCAATGGGGGAATTAATTGATTTATTTCAAAATGATACTAAGGATTTACACAGACAACTGAAATATTTATCAAAGGAATATGTAACATACAAAGGCTAATACAGAGTCTTCTATGGAGGGGTGAATTAATTATACTGTCAATTGGGGACTTTCAATGTGATTTTCTATGTGATTTTCTATGGGGTTAGGTTGCAAAAGGAAAGGGGTATGCAATTTGGGAATGTGGTTATTTGCTACTTACAAAGTAAGCCTTTGTTTGGGTTTCTAGAAGGTCAGCGGGATCTCAGGACCCTCTGGACAGCTAGGTAAGGGGTCTGCTCTCTGCACTCGCCTGGATGAGACTCTGGACAGCCAGCTGGATCTAAGGGCTCTCTGGGCAGCTAGGCAAATGTCTGGTCTCTGCGCTCTCTTGGATGGAATCAGCTGCCTCCTCTCCTATCTCCCTGGATTCTTGTGTGTCTGTGTGTCTTCTTTTTTCTAGTACAGTCCCCCTTAAATAGCCCAAATGACATCATTCATTTTACAATCTGGGGGAAGTACTCAAGAATTACTCCTAACCTGAGATAGGACAGCCTGGCATTCCTCCGTCCGCCTTATGGCGTCATTGGTTCAAGGGGAGGGAGCATCATCAGTCTGTTTGTAATTTATTATAGTTCTTTGTACTCTTGGCCACTTTTTAGCAAAACTGAATTATGTATCATAACTTCAAACTTATACTAGACACTGCCATAAGAAATAGATAGGTGGTTGCATGTGGTAATTGGGAATTAGACAAGCCGATCGCCAACTCTAGCATGGCCCCTTGGCACCTTTTTGTCCTTTTCATGAAATGCATAACAGTTATAACTCTGCTAATGATTAAACATGCTCATAATGTACATTTCCATCTTTCCACCAACTTCCATATTTGTCCCATTTATAAATCAGCCAGAAACAAGTCTTCACTGGCCATTTCAGTTCACAAAGTCCTATGAACATGTACTTACTTTCAGAAAATCCACCTGGAAATCACATGGAAAAATATTATAAAACCAAATTATTCCTTATTCTGAGTGCTGGGAAAAGTGCCTAAAATGAATATATCCTTTAATTTCAATTTGGTGGATCTGCCACATACGGGAGGGCGGTGCTCCATCCCCCACAGCCAATTGTCTCCCCATGGCTCAGCTTGCAACAAAAGACTTTTATTACACCCTTTGAAGCTTGTCAGTTTGTCTGTTGGAGTGGGTGCTGGAGGAACTCGCACTTCTTGTTCAAGCATTAGCCAAACTTGCTTTCTTTGTTATCCCTGCCAGTGCTGTCTTCTAGTGTGGCAGAGCAGAGAATCCTCACACTCTGGGTCACATCACATGTCATTGCAGAATGGTTCACTTATTGTTGTGACTTCCATTTCTGTGTAAGCAAAATCTGTCATTTCATGGTGGCTTTTAAACGTCATTTTCCTTATTTTCCTTCACACGTGTGCAATCCGTATTTCATTTAATGTTTGGAATGCGGTTCTGTATGTCATGGGATTTTATTTTAGTTTGTTCTATTGAGTGGGTTAGCAATTACTGTTGGGTCATTGACACGGAGGGGTAGTCCCCCTGCACGGGGTTCTTTTGATTTGACACAGGATTAAAAAAAGGAAATGCCAAGCCGTTTTTCTCATCTACAGTGTTTTAAATGCTGCGGTTTGTGTGAAAGGGAAAACAAAGGCGTGTCGGGTTGCACTGTAGAAATCCTTGTCCCTCATGTGAATTAACAGTCAAACCAAGCTGTTTTGGGTGTAGTGCATACATTTCCTTATTCAGATGTCAGAACAGCAACTGAAGAACCGTTCTGAATGAAGTGCATAACTTCCTATTATGCAGATGAAAGAGAAGCAAACGCTGGGCCGTTTTTCAATACAT
Source organism: Ambystoma mexicanum (assembly GCF_040938575.1). NCBI lineage: Eukaryota > Metazoa > Chordata > Amphibia > Caudata > Ambystomatidae > Ambystoma > Ambystoma mexicanum. The sequence goes on from NC_090939.1 coordinate 969,277,678, forward strand.
GGTTCACATGCTTGTCACACATGTGCCAGGGAACAAAGCACAGCCATTTTTGGTGTCAATGCTTAATGTAGTTTTTCAAGTGACAGGGATTTCTGTTAGGGCCTGTAAATGCACCTCACAGATTAAGACAATTTTAGGGTTCTTATTCGCCTCAGTCCCCATGGGCCTCGAATGATGTAAAATACTCCACCGTCCAGAATTTGTTTGCTGAAATTGGTGTGCAAGACACAGCTCTGGGCTGCATCTGCTTTTTTATTTTTAAAACGAGCAATTGGTGGTTTATCCCCCTTTTTTTCCTCTGCTTCCCCATCCTGACTTCCTCATGGTTCATGATTTTTTCTTTCTGGCATATCCTGATATGCTAAATTCTTATAAATAACTTGATTTCTATCCAAGATTGCATTAGTTTCGACTACTGTTCCATAAGGTGAATCCTAATGAAATGGAAAAAAAATGTAACAGTTATATCTGCGGTCCACAACCTTTGGTTCTACATAGTCAAAGTTGATGGCTCATGGAAGTGGTAGTCCAACACATCCGGAGAGTTGCAGGTTGCAGACACCTGCGTTAGATTATCCATATTTACAATCAGAACATTTAGCCTGATAACATGGTGATCTGCCGTTCTCCATGTTGTACAGTGAGAACACTTGGCATCCTTGTGAGTGCTCATTTTTATTGGTACTAGGAGTAAAGACCATGGGCATCATTATGAGTTTGAAGGTAGCCATGCCCTTAATAAGGGCATGGCTGCCTCCAAACTCGGGTCCGGGTCCGTGGTCCCTGAATGGGGAAATACCGGGCCATTCCGACTTTGGAGGGCCCGGTATTTCCCCATTCAGGGAACCCGGACCTGGACCATCCACATTCCCATTTGAGCCCCCATAGGGCTCAATGGGAATGGGGAGCATGCTAACAACGGGCCCGTTAATGACGGGCCTGTTGTTGGCATGTTGGTTCCCTCGCGGGCCTCGCAAAGGACATCTGGCCTGACCAGACTTCCAGAGCGGGTGCCGCAAGGGGACCTCGTAATAGGGTGGAATGTGTTTAATGGCGCTGGCAGCTCTACTGGCGCCGTTAAACCCATTCCGCCAGGGTCATAATGAGGCCCTATAGCCTGTTTTTATTCAGATAAAGGGATTTAAAGGCTCATTCATTGTATTACTATTTCCTATGCACTTGTGAAGTTAATGTTTCAGGCTATTACTGTTTCCACAAGCCTAGAGATCCATCATGAAGCAGCAGAAATTCGCCCAGCTTGAAATCCACCATCATACTCAGTTAGTTTCATCTTTCATGTGGGCACATCTTTATAAAAGGTCTTCACACTCTAACAGCCCTCCCTTGCACTCCTCTGTTGCTCTTTGTCTTATTGCCCACCCTCATATTGCATCACTTTCCATGTTGAACTTTTCAATGTATTGGCCCCCAACTTTATTTTTATTTTTATTTTTTTATTTGAATCAGCTGAAATTAATCAACCTTTCAATAAAAGAATCTTTTAAGCATAACATGTTATAACAATAAAATAGGTAAAAATGAAAATCACCATAATAACATATCAATAACATATCAAAGAAATAATACATTAGAAGGATAATACACAATAAAATTATCAAACAATACAGTTTACCATAGCATCAACCCCTGACAGCAAACCATTTCTTCAGGTAACACATAAGTGCAAATATTTACAAATTCAATTCTTATGGATATATATCACTATCTAAAGCCAAACTTCTTAAAAAATTAATGGATGCAATTTGTAACGGCATATAAACTGATGAAAGTATTAATGCCCAACATTGATCAAGATCTAAATCTCCCAAATATTTACAGTGACGTGAAAAATGGGTTTCTCTGGCTGGACGTAATACCACACATGCTGTGATCAAGTGCTCCGATGTTTCTGGTGATATTGGACCTGAACAAAATCGACAACCAATGTCTGTGAGTGGTAAGAGCTTACGTTGGACCAAAAGCGCTTTCGTGGGCCATAAATCAAATCTCATACGTAAAATACTAGAACAGAACTGAACAGAAGGAGCACGCAGCAAATAAATTGGTAGTGTACGGGCTTTTTTTGGTGGAAATCTACTCACAGAACCATTTTTATAATGCAAACATTGATTTAAAATTTTGATCCAATTCAAATCATAAATATTCGATTTTGCTTCATCTGGATTATTAAGCAATTCATCAATTGATAAATTTGCTTCAGCCAATGTGTGGTATACTTTATAAATCCACTCAGTTTCAAAGGCATGCTTTGCTGTGAAGAAGTAGTTAGCCAGGGTTCTCAGAAGGGAATTTTGATTTGTAGAAATCAAGCATTTCCTAAAAAGAGAGCATGCTCGCCATAAATTAAGCGCTCGAAGGGAAATCAACCCCAGCTCATATCTCAGCCATGCGTTTGGAACGCATCGCGGAAAGTGCCAAACATGTTTCCAAAAGGTCGCTTCCCATTTGTCGAATTGAAGATCAATACCACTAGACAGGGTTTCTAGTCCCTATAAAAGACTTGGGACTATTTTCATGTTCCAAAAAACCCATGCTGGTTTGATTGAAAACTTCCCAAATTTGTGCGAAATAATTTTTGCCTGAGATATAGCTGTAACTAATTTGTCTTCTATGCGCACTATTTGAGACCTGTGTGGGGATATCACACGATCGCGGGAGCGTGTTCTCGCGAGATCGCACATAACCTGATCTCGCGAGCCCACGCTCCGCGGGAAAACGTTCCCGCCGGAGAGCTGGCAGCCCGCCAGATGAAGCGGTCGCACCACAGCGCTGCTCCTGATGAGGAGCTAAGAAAGTGAGATCTTGCAGCAGCCGTACAGCACAGCTTCTAGGGTGTAACACCACAGCCACAGGAGGCTACATGGGGGCCCTAGAAGCTTACAGCGTGCCATCATAGTGCACACACTTCCCACAGTGATTCAACTGGGGAAGTCCTGAACTGAACTGAACTGTAAGTAAGTGCTTGATTTGAGCTTGGACATATAAGGGTCCACACCGGTTGCCATTTAATAAAGTCGGTTAGAACTCACTACAGCGTCCTGTCGTCCCTTAAGGCCACAACATAATTGGTGACGAGGATACCAAAAGCCCCACGGCCCCACCATGCAAGGCGCTACACCGCCCCCTGCCTTTCTCCCTTCACCAGGGACACCAGCAATTCCATGGATGCAGTGGGAGCCCCTTTTCTCCACCTATCTGGAAGCAGTGGGCGGCACGCGGTATGCCCCCGTCAGGAAGAGGGCGATGCTGTTAAATGCATTGGGGGTTGAAGGTCAGCGCCTTTTTGCCGGTTTGAAGGCAATACCTGCGGCCGGTGATGACGACGACGACGACGTCTACAAGGAAGCGACTCGTCGCATTGTGAAGAGGTTCACCAATATGGAGAACGTTGTACTGCACAGGCTGAGGTTCTACACCCGCAAACAAGAAGGGAGCGAACCCGTGGACGACTACATCACCAGGATGAGGGAGCTGGCTTCTCTTTGCGCCTTTGGCGAAAACGCAGAACAGGTCATCTGCGACATGCTCGTCGTTCACACTAACTCTAGGAAAGTGCAGGACAAGTTCATACAAGAAAAGGAGGTCACCCTTGACAAGGCCATCCAAATTGCCAGGGCGGAGGAAGAAACCGCCAGCAGACGCAAAGAGGCGGGAAGTCACCTGCCCGTGCCCCAACCAGCGGCGCTACAATGGAGAGGGCGCAGAGACAAGCAGTCCCGCGATGGCCCCAGAGACAAAGGTCCCAGGCAAAAGGAGGCACCCAAATGCTACAGATGCGCCAGCACCAAGCACGTGGTGAATGATCGCGACTGCCCCGCCAGGAATAAAGAGTGCTCTAAGTGCGGATGCATTGGTCACGTGGCTCCGGCATGCACGTGGCGGGAGAAGACGGTTTCCCGTGTCGATGGTGACTGCGCTTCAAGCGATGATGACGATCTGCAGGACAGACCCATGGTCGTCATGGTCAACGCCCCCCCATGCCAGGAGGGAAAAGCCCCACTGCACCATTAAGGTTGACGGAATGGAAACGCGCGTCATGGCAGACTCGGGATCTGACCTCACTATCCTCCCCATCAACACATATAAGGAGATGATGGGACAAGCAAATGTAGAGATCAGAACGACCAGGCAAAAACCGACGGTGTTCGGTGGTGCAACTGTCGACCTTTTAGGCTACATCAAAGCCCGGATCGATTTCAAAGGGAGGTCTACCACCACCAAAGTGTATTTCTCACCCAAAGGCACAGCCGTACTGGGATGGGACGATCAACACAAACTCAGCATGAAACTAGATCCCAGCACTCCGGAACAGGTACTCATGGTCGCCTCAGGAGCAGCGCTAAATTTCAAGGAGATGTTCCCGAACCTGTTTTCCGAGAACCCAGGGAAGGTGAGAAACTTTGTCCACAAGATTCGCCTGAAACCCAACGCGATCCCGGTGAAACACAAAGTCAGGGCAGTACCTGCCACAGCGAGACCCTCATTGGATGCCCACCTTCGGAAGATGGTCGAAGAAGGAACCATCGAGGCCGTGGAATCCTCAGAGTGGCTGAGTCCAGTAGTTTTGGTCAAAAAGAAATCCAGCAACGACCTCAGGATCTGCATCGACCTAAGAAGCCTCAATCTAGAGGTAATCATGGATAGCTTTCCACTCCCCAACATCAACAAAATCGTCCTCATGATGAAAGAGGCGGCAATCTTCTCTAAGCTGGACATGCGTGATGCTTATCACCAGATTCCCCTGCACAAATCCTCTCGCCCCCTTACAGCGTTCATCACTCCTTTCGGCACCTTTCAATATACCCGCATGCCATTTGGGCTGTCGTCGGCAGCATCCGCATTTCAGAGGATGATGAACTCCTTACTCAAAGGACTCACGAATGTTTCCTTCTTTCAAGATGATATCTCGTGTATGCCAAAGACAACGAGACCCATGACGGGGCACTCAGGGCAGTCTTGAGCAGGCTTCAAGAGGAGGGCATTCACCTACGCCATGAAAAATGCGTCTTCGGAGTGAACAAGGTAGAATACCTTGGGCACTGCATCTCAAGTGACGGCGTCAGTCCCAAGAAGAACCTCATGCAGGCCATAACAGAAGCCCCGGCTCCGATGTCCAAAGAGGAGCTACGCTCATTCCTGGGCCTAGCGGAGTACTATGCCAAATTCGTCCCTAGATTCTCCGAGACCACGTCTCCCATGAGGGAGCTTCTGAAGAAGGGGGCAGCCTACTCTTGGGGCCCGGAACAGAACGAAGCGTTCTGTGAAATCAAAAAGAGAATTCTACACGCGCTGTGCCTGAAACATACAACCCTGAATGGGACACCTGCATTACCACAGACGCCAGTGCGTATGGCCTGGGGGCCACCCTGACCCAGAAGAAGGGAGACACTGAGAATATTGTGGTGTTTGCATCCAAAGCGCTGTCATCATCGGAGAAGAATTACTCCACGGTTGAGAAGGAAATGTTGGCATGCGCATGGGCCGTCGACTACTTCAGATCGTACATATGGGGGACGAGATTCAAGCTGATCACCGACCACAAACCCCTCATTCACATGTTGAGCCCGGGCGGCACCAAGACTGCCACCCCGAGGCTGGCCAGGATCGCCGCAAAGCTTCAAGAATATACATACGAGATAGCCCACATTGCGGGTTGGAAAAACGCACAAGCGGACTGCATGTCCAGACTCCTGAACCAAAGCGCCCCTGGTACCACATTCTTGGAAGATGAGTGTGTCGTAGCCTCCATCAGTGACTTGAGGAACGGCGAATACATGGACCTGAGTGAGCGCCACTGGCAGGAGGAGTTCGAACAGGACGATGCCCTACGGCACGTTAGTACCTGGGTTCGCGAAGGATGGCCCAACGAGAGAGCGATCCCCAAAGGCCTTCGTCCCTACTGGAAAGTGAACGAGGAAATCACCACCATGAACGGTCTCATCCTCAGAGGCGATCAAATCATCCCGCCCAGCGGAATCCGCAAAGTGATACTGTGCAGAGCACACTCAGGCCACCTGGGATGCAACATGACCAGACACAGGATACGCAACGCCTACTGGTGGCCAGGCATGGACCAGGACATAAGACAAATGGTCGAAAGGTGCCATGAGTGCACCAACAGTGACAAGCGCCTAGCCGTGAGGCAAGCCCCCATGCTGCCCACCGAAGTCCCCAAAGGGGTGTGGCGAAAACTAGGTTTGGATTTCATTGGGCCCCTGGACAACATGCCCCCAGAACACAAATACGGGATAGTCATGGTCGACTACTTCTCCAAATGGGTGGAAGCTGACTTCACTTCAGACATCACCACAAGCACAGTCATTGAAGCACTCACCGCCGTATTCCAGCGGGAAGGTCTACCAGAAGAACTCGTCACAGACAACGGAGTCCAGCTAGTCCCCCGAGAAATGGAGAAATTTCTCAAGCTCACCAACATTCGACAGCGGAGAGCAAGCCTATACCACCCACAGGCCAATGGCCTGGTTGAGCGGGCAAACCGCTTCATCAAAGGGGCGCTACAACTGGCTCATGCCTTGGGCCTAGACCCGTACAAGACAGTCAAGGAAGCTGTAGCAGCCCACCGCCTCACCCCCAACGCCGTCACTGGTGTTTCGCCATTTCATCTGCTGAGGGGGAGAAGGGCAGCATCCTCACTGGTACCACCCTGGCTCCATAAAGTGAGGGCTGACGAAGACGTGAACATGGATGACATAGCGTTTCACATGCAGCGCAACAAAGAAGCCATGAAGACCCAAGGGGACTTGCGTCAAGCCGCTCAACACACAGCAGTTAACAGAGGTGACCTGGTGCAAATACGCATCCCCCACAAAGACACTTCGACTGGCTCCAAATACAGCAGTCCCATAGAAGTCATGGAGAGAGAGTCAAACCACATTTGCACCTGCGACGGAAGGAAATGGAATCTAGAGAGAGTGGCCATGTACCGCAGGAAGGAAGACATGGAACAGCCACACTGGGATACCTGAGAAGATCAAGACTGCCAGGGGACATCCGAAAGCCCTCGCCTCTCAGAAAGAGATGCCTTGGAGCCACACCATGACAACGAGTTCTCAAGCCCCAACTCTCCAACTACACCCAGGGAGTCACAGCGAAGAACAAGAACAGGAGAACTCGAATCACCCGCATCTCCTCAAGAGTACTCCAGCAATCCTGCCCCATATACAGATCTAAGCAGACCTCAGAGAGAGAGAAGAAAACCCAGCAAGTTTGCAGACTTTGTCATGGAATGACCACCCATCCTTTTTCCCAGCAATGGAGGTGTGTGGGGATATCACACGATCGCAGGAGCGTGTTCTCGCGAGATCGTACATAACGTGATCTCGCGAGCCCACGCTCTGCGGGAAAACGTTCCCGCCGGAGAGCTGGCAGCCCGCCAGATGAAGCGGTCGCACCACAGCGCCGCTCCTGATGAGGAGCTAAGAAAGTGAGATCTTGCAGCAGCCGTACAGCACAGCTTCTAGGGTGTAACACCACGGCCACAGGAGGCTACATGGGGGCCCTAGAAGCTTACAGCGTGCCATCATAGTGCACACACTTCCCACAGTGATTTAACTGGAGAAGTCCTGAACTGAACTGAACTGTAAGTAAGTGCTTGATTTGAGCTTGGACATATAAGGGTCCACACCGGTTGCCATTTAATAAAGTCGGTTAGAACTCACTACAGCGTCCTGCCGTCCCTTAAGGCTACAACAACCTGCCATTACTATGATCTTCAAAGGCCTTGCCCAAGTATATATAATGTGGAACAACACTCAGGGAAATGCTCAAGGAAATGTTATTAATCAACCAAGTGAAAGCATTCTTATGTATCCTTTTTGGGAGGTATAACACAATGTGTTTTATCAGTATTAATCCGTAATTCATTTAGCGTAATGTACGACTGAAAGCCAGCAAGCAATTTTTGTACACCTATTTGTGTTTTGGAAATTAATACTAAATCGTCTGCATACATTAACGCTTTTATTGACTGTTCATTAAATTTAGGGGAATCTGAAATTATTTGATCAAAAATGTATCGTACATCGTGTATGAAATAATTAAATATTGCAGATGCCAAAAGACAGCCTTGCTTCAGGCCTCTTGCTGTTGGAATGGATCTTGATAATAAACCTGCAAGGGACAATCTGACTTGTATTGACATGTCAGAGTGTAGGGCTGAAATGATATTGTAAAGAGAAGATGGACATTGATCTCTATTCAGTTTGGAGAATAGGATCACACCTGAAATGGAATCGAATGTGGCATTGAGGTCAACAAACACAAAAAAGATTGGTTGTTTTAGCTTGTGGTTTTGGTGTTAAATGGCATTCAAACATAATAAATTAATGTTAGTGCCTAAACCTGCGACAAATCCTGTTTGCGATGGATCTCTGAGATGATATTTCGCCGTCCACTCATTGAAATCTCTTAGGATCAATTTGGCAAATATTTTTCCTGGGGCATCCAAGATCGCAATTGGTCGATACTTACTGGACATACTATGATCCCCTCTTTTAAAGATTGGGATAATAATAGATGTTTGCCATGATGTTGATACTCTTTTTGCTATTAAGATTTTCCGGAATAATCTGAATAAAATCCATCTCTGGGTGTGTCTTGAACATTATATTATTAAGCCCGTCGGGACCAGCTGCTTGAGATGAGCTTGCCTGTGATGTAAAATCATAAATGGTCTGTTGTGTGAAAACTATTTGCCAATGACCCCTTGAACTAGAGATACGAGTTGTGCTGGTGTAATGAATATCAGAATAGAGATCTGAATAAAAGGCGATCCACTGATGTTCTTGTACTCCATTAATCTGGGCATCAGCTTGCATGTTAACTGAATGGTTTGTTAAGAGTTGCCACATGCCGCCCGAGTTTTTATTTGTCATCGCTAATCCCATATGCTCGCTATCTTTTTGGAACATAAGAGATTTCTGACTTTTGATCCAATTCTTATAGCGACATTTAGCTGTTTTGAGCTCCTTACACAATGTTAACGAGTTAAAGTTTTTAAGACTTTTCCGAAGCTGTCTATATTCCACGCGTCTTACACGCAAGGCTGGATCAAAAGTATGTGCATGTTGGACTACATTGTGCCGTGGGATAGCAATGGTATTAGAAAACGCTGCAAGCAAATCTGAGCATTCGATTGAAGCGTACCCTGATATACAATGGTCTATATCTGAGGGAAATTGCGCCAGCTGAGCTGGATTCCAGCAAATTCTAGATCTCGATGAATTAGTGACCATAGTTTGGGGATGTAATAAGGTATTTGTATTACTGAATCCCACAGGATGGTTAACAAAAAAAGTCTATGATCATTTTCATCTTGATCTTTTACAACCATTGTTTGGATATGCTGTAATAATGAGGCTTCAACATAGATATAATCAATGGTACTACTACTATTTCCTCTATGCCAGGTGTGTTGTGGGGGAATGTTGCCCATTATCGCCCCATTGACCATATAAAAATGTTGGTTTTCCATAAAGGAAAGCCATGTCTGGACCTCACTGGTGGCTTTACCCTTGTGCCAACAATCAAGATTTAAATTGCCCACGATGGTGGTATGTGTAATGGATGCACATTTGATGATGTTGTTCAAAACTTGGGATAAACCTTGATAGAATGTCACACCGTCATTGCCGCCGGATTGCGGTATATGTTCATTAACGCAATGATCTTATTTGTACAGAATATTTTCACTAACTGGATGTAAGCATTCACTGACGCCCATGGTGCTATTGTTAGGCCAGCAGCCCCATTGGCTGCCACCATTAGACCTGATGACGGTCTGCCTACGCCAGATATGGCTGGTAATAGAGCCACATCATAATTACCCCACACAGGCACATTTAAAAGCCATGTTTCTTGAAATGCTAAAATATGATAAAGCCCTTCAAATTTTTTAATCGATGATTGAAAATGCGAATTACCCCTGGTGTTCCAACATGCAATATTTATCTCCACAAAGGAGGGACCCAATAGTTGTTAATTAAACATGTGCTTTAGGTTAGACAAAGGACCTTCTACCAACCCCTGAGAGCTTTGATAAATGTTGGGTGTAAGCAAGATATGTAGTGGTCTGGCGGCTGTACGATCGGGGTCTTGTATAATGAGAAAGCCCATGTTAAACAACGCAATTTTGGATTTCCAAATGGCATTCATGACCACTCCTGATGTTATCCAAAGCCGCACCACTGTATACGTTGATTCAGAAATAAATTAAATTTCATCGATGTCGCTCGAAACGATATCCTCTAATTCCACCAAGTCATTAAAGATGTTAAACACACTACACCTATTGACGTCATATGATGGATACGGTCCATTTCTACACTTCATTATCAACGTGTAGCATGGCGAATTGACAGAATGAGCCTATCTAGATACATTTGTGTGCGCAAATCTATCAAGGGCCATATCTGGATGGCAATGAGATGAGCTGGCTCCCTCCCCTTGTCTTGGCAGATAGTCACTTCCCTGCGGCCGACCTGTAGGCAAGGGAATGAAGGCAGCCAATTCGGTGCTAGCATTGACTATCTGTTGTGTTATATGTAGTTGAGTCAAATTGGAATTTTGGAGAGGTTGGGATTTCACCTCTGGTTTAGCTATACGTGCTGCCAGATAGAGGTCCACCATATGGTGCAGATCCTTGATAGTGGTTTGGGATTCGGTTTCATCGATCAATACTGAGGGAGCCACAGGTAAGGAAAAGGATACCGTTTTTTTGGGAGGGATAATAGGGGTATTACATTTATCTGCCTTGGCCCCCTCCTCAATAGAATGCATGAGATTATTCAAAGGCGAATATGGCTTAGGTGTTATGTCCTTCTCTAAATTGGGGAGAGACATCAGTGTTTGTTGTTCTGATGCACTGACAACATTTAAAGCGCTGGATGCCATGTTATTTGTCTCATCTACAGCCTTTAGAAGTTTGATTGATTGATCCAATGATTGGAAAAAAGCATTCAATGTTCCTCTGAAAGGTTTTTCGGCAACCATGTTTCTTGTTTTCTTAATAAACGTGTGCCGACCTTTGGTGGCCCAATTGGAATGTAATTGGATTTGGGGTTGCTTTTGTGCCTTTGTAGTAACATTGGCTAGTTGTTGGATGGGGCATTCCACCCCCAAAGACGATGCAAGCGGCATCATAGGCAAAGCTGGGGGCGAGTAATCGGATAGACATGACTGATCTTCCCTAGAGGGAGCTGATGGTGTTAAGGGTTTTTTGCTCAATGGCACAAATAATGACTGAGATGAGTGGTAGCGAGGGATTGGAGATAGGTGGTGCAGCATGGATGTCCTCTGTAATAGAAGCCAACTGGCCAGAACTAGAATTCTCTAATTCAGATGCCACGTGCGTAGGTTTAGCGGTAGATGGTACTACCGTTGTGTTGACATAATGCACGGATTGACTATTTTTAATACATGTAGTCAACTCCTCCATCTTAGTAGATTGCACAGAAAGTTTACTATCTACAGTCTCATACAATTTTACCAGGCTAACAAGAGTGGTATTAATTGCCATTAGTGCAGGTTGTAACATGGTCAAATAATGAGGAAATGAATCTCTCAAAGGTGAGCGCGACGGTCTTGGTGTTGAGTGCATGAATGAGTCCGCCAGTGAATGGACTTGAGCCATGGAGGAGTTAAAAGTGACAACTTCAGAACAATTTAGCCGCGTCTCCTCAACAATGGAAATGGGGGACTCACACTGACTGGCATATATTGAGATGCCAGAGATATCACGTGCCAGTGTGGGAAAAGTAATTGGGGAAAGGGGACTAAACGAGATTGTTTCAACGATGTTACCATTGACTGAGGTCAGAATCGTGTGGTCAGATAAAAAATGAGAAATTGGCCTTTGGTTAGGTGTCTTTAAAGACTTAAATGGAATATTTCTGGAGGAGAGCACATGTGGTCTGTAAGACACTGTTGGATGGGATGGATGAGCAGTTGGCAAACCAGAAGATGTAGAAACAGACGACTGGATTCTCATCGGAGTAAATGTAAGGGCAGATTTGAACCGTTGGGGAGGTATGTGTCGGATGGTGTTAAGACGGATTTCTGAACTCTGTCCTGGTGGCGCAGAAGTTCAGAAGGCCAACCTAATTACTTGGAACAGGGTAACCTCTGGACGAGCCAGACCAATCAAGGTAGCGATCGCGGCGGTCAAGATTAGGTCTCAAGAGGGGTGAGGGTGACTGAAAGCCCGCAATGAGCACACAAAGCAAGGACACTTACAAACTACTCCAAACAGGTGCTATATTAAAAATATATACATATTTATTCCAAGGCCTTTAAAACAATGACCGTAGCGAGAAATCACAATACAACTCTAGTAAACCAACACATACCATACCAATACAATATATATACAAATACAAGTCTCAAGCGTTAGATGCACGAAATGTGTAGTCCACCTAAAAGGGAGGGAAAACAGGCAGTGCGAAATAATGCTTAGACCCAGTCCGCCTTCAGAGGCACCTAACTAGAAGAAAGTCCGAGCCCTACGAAGAGTGGAGCCTTGTGCTCAAAAGTACCTGCACACGCTGGTGCCAACGGGCAAAAGGGGAGTATCTTCGAGGGAAATCAGGCAGTTCAGTTTAGTGCACAAATGAAGAAGAACAAGTTCCGCGACTCAAGCGCGGCCTCCACTGTGGGCAGAAGCAGAGCGTGAGTACGGAAAAGGGTGCTGTTTTGACACAGCGGGGAAAAGCTATGGGCTCCTGCAGGAGGGCGACCAGTTCCTAGCTATGCTACTCACCGGTCGCCGATGCAAGCAGACCCAGGCTTCTCCGCGTCCGTTTCAGTCGCTGGCAGGTTCAGAAGAGCAGGGAGCGTCTCGTCGTCGTGTTGAGTCTGCAGCAGCAGAGTTGAGTAAAAGACGTCCCAATCGAAGAAACCCGCACAGTTTGTTACCACAGCAGGGCAACGGAGCGGCCGTGTGTATCTGAGCCAAATGTACACTACTCACTTCAGACCTGGGAACGCCAAGTGTACGAAGCGTGTGAGAGTGACAAGGACTCGATATACAACACAACCTGGCGGTGGTTACAGAGCAAGACTCCCGTGTAAGCTGGTCAGTCTACTGGATGGCCCAGAGACGCTTCCGAAGGCTTACTGGCAGGAGATGGTGAAGATGCAGAGAATAGCTGTTCCCGCTATTCCAAGGGTCGAAGTACCAGTACAGGCCTTCTGGTTCGATCAAAGGTAAAAAGGGTTTCACAAGGCGACAGCAGTGCAGAGGAGCAGTGCTTCAGCGGGTCACCAGCGATTCCTTGGTTCAGCCTCTTGGTTGCAGGATACTTGGCTCCTGTATTCCTTCGTTCGTGAGAACTCAGGAGATCGACATGGTAGTGGTGTTTCCAGCCCCCTCTTATCCACGGTTCCCTTCGCGCCAAAACAGGGGGGACCCAATGGGAGATCCGCTCATCAACACTCACACCATTCGTGGACCAATCACGGACCACGGTGGTCCCAGGCATTCACACCACCCTAGACTCTCTGGCACCCAGGATGTGTATTGGGACCAGACATCCCAGCCCACATCCTGGAGGCACACACAAGACATGTAGAAGCCCGCGAAAGCATCCGTGTTTTGCGGGAAAGTACATGCCCAAATAAGGAAGGCCCCAGGTCGGCTCGACCTGGGGAAGGTGAAGGGAGCAAGACGGTCAGCGGACAGGACAAAGGAGCCTTGTGATCTGGCCATTTTGGGAGCCAGGCCACCATTTTGGGTTAAGCGCGAGAAACGCGCTTAGAACGCCAAAAGGAGCTCAAAACACAAGAAACGATTGCTGCCACCATTCCCGTCCGTGAATCACTTGCACCGATCAGTTACAATCCTAAAAGAGTATCTAGGGCCTGTAGAAGGCTAGAGACCCAAGAGAGCTGTAACTTACCTTACAGTGCCCTCTTGTGTCATGTTGCACAAAAGCCGCAACATGATAAAAGAAACTATGGAAAACAGCGTTTCCCGGTACTGACTGTCTTAAGGGCATGTCAGTTTCCCCGTAAGAAAAGAGCGAAAGCCCAGAGGAGTGCGGCAGAAGGCTGCACTTCTCTGGCAAAGTCGAGAATAAGGTGAAAAACAACAGCAAAAAGTTTAGGGGTTGCCACATGGAAGGAAAATTACCTACAATTACGAAATCTTTCCTAACAGATGGCAGTTGCATTGCTCTCTGAGGAGCTAGGTAGCCTATGCGTGGAAGATGTCGGCATGTTTGTTTTAAGGGAATACATTGTGAATACCATAATATACTTTTTAGTATATGCAACAATGACAAACTTATCTTGAAATCAGATTACTCAAAAGTTTTCCAATAATCCACTGGTATAACAGCTGTAAACAATTGTAAGTATCCTGTAGAACAAAATGAGAAGAATATACCAACGCTGCCTCGCCACTGCCTCTCTGCCCCTCTGCGGCTAGGCAGCAAAGTGAGTACTTCTACGGGCGCTTACACGTGTGATATGATATGATATGATATGGCATTTATAACGCGCCTATACACAAGTGTTTCCTGCTGTGCACGTGCATGCACAATTTCTGTAAGTCCGTAAGTACGGCATTGAAGATGGGCGGGCCGAGGGCGGGTCAGGCAGCAACTGCAATCGAAAAGACACTATCAACTCAGGTTTGGTCTCACAAGCGTGGCAAACTAGGTTTCAGTACGTAAAGCACGGAGCAAGTATGGCCCTCAAGAGTTACCTTGTTTCTCGAGCACAAAGCACAAGTCCACAAGTCTTCCTGGAATAGCACACGAAAACAGCACACAGCAGGCGTCCAGAAGAGAGACTCGCGGCAAAGCGTTTACTTCTACGGGTGCGTACATGTGTGCGTGCGCACTGTGCGCGTGCGTGCACAATTTATGTAAGTCCGGAAGTACGGCATTGCAGATGGGCGGGCAGAGGGCGGGTCAGACAGCAACTTGTTTCTCGAGCACAAAGCACAAGTCCACAAGTCCACATGTCTTGCTGGAATAGCACACGAAAACAGCACACAGCAGGCCCCCAACTGTATAACCAACAATACATGTATTATGCTTGGGCACCGAATTCAATGGTTAGACAAACTGAATCTACCATTAACCAGGAATCTTAACCTTAACTCTCTAGACTCAATGGCCAATGAACCCACCCTCTCTTCTGGCCACGTGCCCAATCCTCTATTTTTGAAATACACATACATCATCATCAAGACACACCTCAATGTGGCTTTCAATGATTACTTTCTGTTCACGTTCCAAAGGCTCAGTCCTCACGCAGCTCATTCACTTTTAAGACCCACCGATCATATGAAGTCGACTCAATCTCACTGAATTTTTGATTGCTCTAAACCAATTCTATACCTATGTCTTTTATCCCCAATTTCAATGATGCCCTTACAGCCATCTATGGCTGGATAACCTTAGCCTTCAGCACATTTTCCACATTGAAATAATCTATGCCTCATTCGAATTGTTCATGAGCAAAATCCTTCCATGCAGAGTTGACCTTGCTTAAACTCACCAAATGTCTCCTTGAAATGAACTGGCACAAATCCTTGGACACTCCCATTACCAACTCAAAACCTATTGCTCCAAAGTCATGCTAGAAAACACACAGTACTACAAAACAAAAGCCATGTAATCAACCAACACCCAAAATACTAATTCTGCCTAAAAGAACTCTTTAAGTCTCAGCACACACTATCTCTACATCTCCCGCTCAACTCATTAGAAGCAAATATTCTACTTAGTTAAATCTTAAGCTCTTCAAAAATTGGAGAATCTTTATCATTGTAAACCACTGACCCTATCCCTAATCCCCAGACATCTTCGGCATAAGCACTATGGCACACGTTCATGCCTTGCTTGCACATTATTCCATTTTAAAAAATATTGAGCAAGGACCTACATCCACGTCTGTTGGCTCTCCGTTCCCTCTCCTATATTTAGTTCAACAAACCCCTGCACATGTTCACTTCTGCAAATGTGTTTAGTCAAGCCTTTAAAGGTAATGGCTCTCATCATTGCTCTTGCTCTTCACAGAAGCATCAGTACTTCTCTACTGACCAGACCATTCCCTAGTAGCCTCAAGACGGACATTTTCACTCAACTTAAGTAGACCTTTCATATGCCGGCAACCTAAGGCCGACCCATCCTTGCCCTTTCATTCACCTCCGAATTGATGAAAGGTGCTGCACCTAACAATAGAGAACCAACCTAATATCAACTACATCATTACAAACTACATTGCTGGATTCCACCCACGTGGTGGAACTTAATCTGATCTCATATAAATCTGGATTACCTCCTGCTCACCTTGGGTGATTGTGAAGCATTCTCAGTTCGTCACTCAGGACTTGTCCACCGCATTTGACATGTTGATTATCAGACCATTCTCAATCACCTTTATATTTTTGTAAGTATCCTAGGCAGAGATGTTGGGCCTCATTCCGAGTTTGGAGGCAGCCATGCCCTTAATAAGGGCATGGCTGCCTTCAAACTCGGGTCTGGGTTCCCTAAATGGGGAAATACCGACCATTCCGACCTAGGACGGCACGGTATTTCCCCATTCAGGTAAACCGGACCCGGATCATCCCCATTCCCATTCGAGCCCCCATAGGGCTCAATGGGAATGGGGAGGGAGCTAACAACGGGCCCGTTAATAACGGGCCCGTTGTTAGCTCCCTGGTCCCCTCGCGGGACCCGCAAAGGACGTCGGGTCTGACCAGACATCCAGAGCGGGTCCCGCAAGGGAACCTCGTAATAGGGCAGAATGGGTTTAACAGTGCCGGCACCATTACCAGCGCCGTTAAACCCATTCTGACAGCCTCCTAATGAGGCCCCTTGACTCCTTTTACCGAGTGCACTAAAGCCATCTCGCTCCTGGCCTTTACTTTCTCTTTCTCCCCATTTCCATGTGAAATACATCAAGAATCTGAACTTACCCATCCTATACCAAAACAAAAGAGGTGATGGCTGGAAGGTTTCGAATTAATCTGAACCTCTGGCATTGCTCTGGGCAACCCGCCAGACTATTGTTCTTCGACTGCCAAGCCATTTCAAAAGGGAAAAGATGCAAATCAGGTTTGGTTCCACTTCAAAAGGGGCAGTCCATTCTATTAGACCTTTTAGTTCATCCTCCAGCTGATGTTATATGATCATTTGTCCCAATGTACTACAGATTATGTTTGTTGCTGATGATGTCCACATTTTGCTCAGCCATGGCAAAAAACTCCTTCCTTTATGTTTCTCTCTTGACTTTTGCTGTTTTGCTACCAACGGCTGGATGAAGACAACATTACTTGAAAATATTCCTGCAAAAACCAGGGTTATTACCTTTAACGTACCTGCCGAACAGATAAATATATTCCTGCAATCCTCCATATTAGTAACTGCCACAACCCCGTCCACCTCGGTTCATGATCTTGGCTTCATATTGGTTTACGATCTTCTCTTGGTACACAAGTAAACACTGCTTACAACCACAGTTTCTTCCAACTATTATTACTAAGGAAAATGCTTCCGTTCCTAACGTACAATGGCAATGCCATCTTCTCGTGTAACCTATACTACTACCGTAGCTATTACCCCAGTCTTCACAGCATTCTTATCGACATTCTACAACATTTCCAGAAGATGGCTTCCCACCTGCTTCACCATGCTGCGGCCATATTACCCTTGCAAGCACCATTGTTGGTACTCAGTACAATCGAGGACGACATTCAAAAGTCTTTGCTTTAGCCAAGGCTGACCCATCTTCTGCAGAAAGGTCCACTACTATCTCTATTTTTTTATTTAAGCTATTTGCGTAGCACCAATAAATTTGAAATAAAGGTACTTTCTGAGCAGAAGCGCCTCAATGCATTACTTCAACCTCTTCAATGACCCCGTTGGAGCCTTATAACCACGAGATGCTGTTAATTGTTGCACTTCGAATTCCAGGGACTACCCATATGGCTAACCTGCTAATTCGGTACCAACCATAAACAACATATTTTCATATCGACACACAGGAACTTCCGATCTGCATCCATCAACATCAAAGGTCTTTGCATCTGCGTTCCTGCTCTCTGACTTACACATACTGCCCTCCATTCTGCACAGTTAGGCCAACATTATTGGCAGAGGGGCGCTATATAAGACCACTTCATATTACAGATCTAAAAAGGTGTTCAAGCAACATCAGCTAGGAGGGCCGATCTTGTGTACACCGCTCTGCTCACCCTTTGTCATACTCTGAAGAGCACTGCATTTTTTAAAAAAGATTTCTCTAGAGCTGGCTGCTCAAACTGCGAAAGCATTCTCATAAACCTGCTTGAGGCATCAGTTTGTTCACAGTGACCCAGGGCCGCCACGTAAACCTCTTTACCATACAATGATATAACACTATAGCTTCCTGCTTGGATTTTGGTGATAGCGACACCTCTGCATGCCCCCTAAATTCACTCTCACGCCTTTTCAAAATGATGCCTCTTGCTTCCTTCTCCAGGGAATAAAGTGTGATCACATTAATCCCCATACACTCTTTGAACTGGCTGCTTATAGCTAAGTGCAGCACAACCTCATTTCTCTTAAATCGTTTTCTTTGCTATTAAGCCTCCTTAATTGATCATTCTCATTTACAAATCGTTTAACAATTCCTCAGTTTCAGAGCTCCACAAGTTAGTGTCAGTGTTTCTTAGTTAATGGTTTTAGGGCTTAGGATTGTTTGATACACCTTGGCCATAATACACATTCGTCCTGACCCAAAAGTGTGATCTTTTAGAAAAGCTTTCAAAACTTGGCTTATGCAACAACGCTCACTGAACGCACGGGGTCATTGAATGTCCTCATGTTCTGTACAGTGCCGATATGCTGTGCGGCAAAATGTGTGTGCATCATAAATACAACATTAACATCCAAATGCACGTGTGCCTTCACTATTCAAAGGGATCTCCAGGAAACGCGTCACGCCCCCACTGACATATATTCTCAGTCTGTTGTCAATGCAAGATTTCGGTTTCAATATTCTTAATCACTGCATATAGGCCCCAGTAAAGTCCAGGTAATGTGCACGCTAACGCATTGATCGCGAGTCACAAGTGTGTGAGCTTTTAGTAGGCTGTTTGCTCTACTTTTAAAAGCAGGATAAGAGGATACACAAGACACATATCTAGTGCCATCAGGCCCAAGTGCTCATTGAAAATCACTGTGCAGCTAAAATGTAATATAACTTTCACAAAATGCACTTCCTTCACAATACAGAAGTCTGACTTTTTTCTTTGTTTGGGGGATAAGACTGCATGATCTATTTTCAAGTCTCAGAAGAAGAATGCACCATTATGAAATGTTAACTTGAAACCTCTCAATTTTTTGCATGCGTCTATTTTGTAGTTTCTAGCGCAGAGAATCCTTCTTTGGAAAAGTTCTCTGGGAACTCCCTGGGATTATATTTCCCTGGTTTAAAAAAAAAAAACGCAAAGAGGCTTGTGAATATTTAAAGCTCCATTGTCCGCGATCACGTCACATTTGTATTCTTCATTCACTGAGTACAAGCAAAAGTATGTTACCCTATAGCGCTGTTGTTGTATATTTTTACTGTTTTTGCCTCAGGTGTGCGGCGTCCATTTACTTGACAATGATTGAGTTGTTTGTTTTAGGATGTGTTCTTTTTTTTTTTTTTACCAAGTGCTGGTAAACAGTGACCTACTTTCTCTCCAATGGCGTACGTGGAGAGTTGTATATAAGCTGCACACTAGACAGGAAGAGCGCACAGGAACAGACGAAACTGATACCAAGGCCGGACAGACGTTCTCCGTAAACACATCTTCCTTTGACCCACATTGGTTTAAGGTACGTTTAAAAGTTCAATTGAAAACAGTACATTGAAGTATAATTCCAAATATGTCATCTAAGTTATCTATAGTCGGCAAGGACATTTGGTATAGGGACATTTGTATCATCTTTATTAAAAGGTCCTCTTAGTTTGAAGACATCTCCTTGTGGGCTAGTAAGGCTTCTTTTAGGATGAGGTGAACTTTTCAAAAACGTTCCATCATTCTAGATATTTCACTCTCCCGTCTCTCTCTCATTACCTTCATTTCTTATCTACTCTGGGGCAGAGAAACATGAGGAAAGGGGCTACACTAGGCAGAGATCGCTTGATGACATTTTTAGAATAGTTGTATAAATGAAGCTAAGGAGTACGTTATGTGTTTAGCCAAGTAAAGTGAGTAAATGGTCCTGAGGTATTTAGCAATCGTCTGCGAATAATAACATATTTGTATTTATTCCTCACTTTTAAACACTGGCGTTCACCAGGCAAAGTCTCCATGTTCCACTGAATTTGTACAGAATGACGTGTTTGCTGTTAATGTCAGAAAGTCATAGCAAGCTAATTTTAACACAGACAGAAAAGGGCACCACGAAATGAGCGACTTTGCGTTGTGTGGTGAGCACTAGAGTGCAATACTTTGCGTGCGCTGCAATGTAAAGACATACCTACTTAGAGCGGTTTATTTGTATACAGTTGGGTGTATCTTTTGAAGAAAGCATGGAAAGGGTAATCTCACCTAAATCCTAACTCTGCCCCATGTCCCATATGCACGCCACAGGCCACTTCTAACCTGATAAAAGACATAGCATATGTGATGCAATGTTTGCCGAATGGTACCCAGGGTACGCCTTTCTGCATTGCCCCTACGGCAGAGAAGAGCTTATGAAGCTGCAACAAATAGACTAAATGCACGTTGTTGGTAGATCAGGGAGTATACATTTTGCTTACCACTCTCTACCAGCACTGCCTGGCATAAACCAGTTTAAAACAGTCTTCATATCAGGAATGAGGAAGCATGACGCACTCGGAAGAAGGATTGGCACTCACCCTCTCTCCATTTTCTCTCCAGTAGGGCATACCGGCTGTCTGACTGACAACCTTCAAGCCATCGTCTGGCAGGGAGCGTCAGACATAAGTTAGCTCGACATCTCTGCGGCCGTAAAGATGCCGGGGTTTAGGGAGACGGGGATGCTCTGCGCGGAATCCCATAATGGAATTGCCTTAACCTTGGTTGGTTTGGCTTCTAGTTGTAAAATGGACCTCTCTCTCTCTCGCCCTCCCACCACACCCTAAGCCACTATTCTTCTTGTGGTGCATTGGCCGTGACATTCCCCTTTTCACTCGCTATTTAGCTTGCTTTTCATGACTGAAGATTACTTGTATGCTCGGCGCGGCACCTGCTAGATTGTAACCTGGTTACTCAGAGAACATCTTTGCTTTCTACAGCAACAATACCAACATCAAAGTACACAGAAAAGTCACCACGGTTAAGTACTTTAAGAGCACAGCCTAGGTCAACAGTCTTCACACTTTTTCTGCTTAGGGCCCCATGAATATAAAACATGTAGTCCCGTCACTCCCGAAATAAGGTAGCTACCAGTACATTCCCACAATGAATGTGAAATATTACAGCAGGTGCAGAAAACGAGTCAGGGCTTCTTAGGAGGCAAATGAGGCAGTATTACACAGGCAATCCTAGTGCAAGTTACATAGAGAATAGGCAGCACAAGGGATAGCAGTGCAAGTGTCACTCACACGCATATCTTGTATAGAGCAGGCAGCAGCAATGCAAGCTTAATAATGTCACTGAATGTATAAACCTCCGAGGGGGGAGGGCCGAGTAAGCCTAGCCGGCATTCAAACGTGCATCATGTCAGAGGTGAGGAGTGCTTAACACCTGAGCTACACAGAACATTTTTTCACAGAGCAGGCACAACACAGCCAACTGCATTTCAAGATTCCCTACCACACTATCGGTGAAGAACTGAACGGCATTGCCCGGACGCAAGACATCAGTCTCTCTCTCTCTCTCTCTCTCTCTCTCTCTCTCTCTCTCTCTCACACACACACACACACACACACGACACAATTACACCACATGCATCAACAATTATTTAAGAAACCCTTATACACAGAACAGGGTCCGCATAGGCAGCAGAAGAGCTTGCTTCACTCATACATACAGAAATTGACCCTCGCAGGCCGAAACAGAAGTGCAGGTTTCACTCACACACAGCGAGTATAGCATAGGATCCAGTGCAGGTTTCACTCACACACAGCGTGTATAGCATAGAATACAGTGCAGGTTTCACTCACACACAGCGGGTATAGCATAGGATACATTGCAGGTTTCAGTCACACACACAGTGTGTATAGCATAGGATACAGTGCAGGTTTCACTCACACACAGCGGGTATACCATAGGATACAGTGCAGGTTTCACTCACACACAGCATGTATAGCATAGGATACAGTGCAGGTTTCACTCACACACAGCGTGTATAGCATAGGATACAGTGCAGGTTTCACTCACAACCAGCGGGTACAGCATAAGATACAGTGCAGGTTTCACTCACACACACAGCCGGTATAGCATAGGATACAGTGCAGGTTTCACTCACACACACAGCGTGTAAAGCATAGGATACAGTGCAGGTTTCACTGACACACACAGCGGTTATAGCATAGGATACAGTGCAGGTTTCACTCAGACACACAGCGGGTATAGCATAGGATACAGTGCAGGTTTCACTCACACACAGCGGGTATAGCATAAAATACAGTGCAGGTTTCACTCACACACACAGCGGGTATAGCATAGGATACAGTGCAGGTCTCACTCACACACAGCATGTATAGCATAGGATACAGTGCAGGTTTCACTCACACACAGCGGGTATACCATAGGATACAGTGCAGGTTTCACTCACACACAGCATGTATAGCATAGGATACAGTGCAGGTTTCACTCACACACAGCGGGTACAGCATAAGATACAGTGCAGGTTTCACTCACACACACAGTGGGTATAGCATAGGATACAGTGCAGGTTTCACTCACACACACAGCTTGTATAGCATAGGATACAGTGCAGGTTTCACTGACACACACAGCGGGTATAGCATAGGATACAGTGCAGGTTTCACTCACACACAGCGTGTATAGCATAGGATACAGTGCAGGTTCACTCACACACAGCGGGTACAGCATAAGATACAGTGCAGGTTTCACTCAGACACACAGCGGGTATAGCATAGGATACAGTGCAGGTTTCACTCACACACAGCGGGTATAGCATAAGATACAGTGCAGGTTTCACTCACACACACAGCGGGTATAGCATAGGATACAGTGCAGGTCTCACTCACACACAGCATGTATAGCATAGGATACAGTGCAGGTTTCACTCACACACAGCGGGTATACCATAGGATACAGTGCAGGTTTCACTCACACACAGCATGTATAGCATAGGATACAGTGCAGGTTTCACTCACACACAGCGGGTACAGCATAAGATACAGTGCAGGTTTCACTCACACGCACAGTGGGTATAGCATAGGATACAGTGCAGGTTTCACTCACACACACAGCTTGTATAGCATAGGATACAGTGCAGGTTTCACTGACACACACAGCGTGTATAGCATAGGATACAGTGCAGGTTTCACTCACACACAGCGTGTATAGCATAGGATACAGTGCAGGTTCACTCACACACAGCGGGTACAGCATAAGATACAGTGCAGGTTTCACTCACACACACAGCGGGTATAGCATAGGATACAGTGCAGGTTTCACTCACACACACAGCGGGTATAGCATAGGATACAGTGCAGGTTTCACTCACACACAGCGGGTATAGCATAGGATACAGTGCAGGTTTCACTCACACACAGCATGTATAGCATAGGATACAGTGCAGGTTTCGTCACACACAGGGGGTATAGCATAGGATACAGTGCAGGTTTCACTCACACACACAGCGTGTATAGCATAGGATACAGCGCAGGTTTCACTGACACACACAGCGGATATAGCATAGGATACAGTGAAGGTTAGCACTGTGAGCTAGATAAACGAGATCTGCCTGCAAATGGCCAGGGGTAGGAGTGCAGGGTTGCAGGTTGTTTTGCAATGTAAGGCTTACCTCCCCCTACAGACCCTGACTAACCAATTTACTGCTAAGATCTCCTAGCACCTTACACTACACACACAAAACCCAAACAGGCTGCCTGCACAGGCCCAGCCGTTATCACATAAAATCTAATCCAAGATTAAATCCAAACCATGACTAAGTTCTCTTCTTTCGCGCTATCACACTCTCCCACAGCAGCAGCCATGAGGAATTCCTCACGAACAGACTTGTATGGGATAATTTCCCTTGAACCTGTATAGGCTTATGCACGCTTTAATGAAGGATAAGAGTGCCCCAGTGGCGCTCCGCATGCTAACATGCCCAGGACCATGTCTGCCACGTCCTGCTATTCATTAAGGATCCATACCCCAATGTTTATCTTTTCTGCTACTTATTTCATCTTGAATAACCCTCTGTAGGGTTGCAGCATCACTCTGATACCGAAGTCTTGGTTCCACATGAAAACCTTGTGAGTTGTGGCCGTTGGCTGCAGGAGGAGGAATTTTCCTTTTGGACTGTGAAAGACGGGCTTGTGGTAAACAGCTGGGTAGACAGCTGGGAGAAATTAGCAGGGATTCTGCCCTGCCCAATGCTTGCTGAACGATTGATAAACAACTTCACTGCCTAGATGATCCTTGCTCTTGATGGGCAAAGGTCCCAGCAGGCCACTGGGCACAGCACCTGAGCATGTTAGAGTGAAGTGTGAGGCATCTCTCAGCATGCCAACCAATTTATTAAGGAAGGTGAACTCGGTGACTACACCCCTCAAATTCTAAACATCCGTTCCTCTGAGCCAAAAGCGTTTGCCTCCTATAACCCTTATGGTTATGTCTGAAGTTTGCAGACTGTCCTTTCCCTCATCTGTCAACTTGCAGATGCTTGTTTTTTTTATCATGGGATACAATGTATCTGTTTGAGACAAATCACAATATCTTTGGAAACCCAGTGATGTACTCCCACCACACCTGGGTAATCTATCAGAAAAGTAACTATGCGCCTCTATGGGAGTACCGCGAAACAATGAACCTGGACACTCCTATCTACACAAATATTACTTTTCAACACCCTGCCTGTAAGAACGACAGCTAACATTCAGACTCAGTTCATTAGAAAAATAAAGCATTTAATAAGAAGCATACACAGTAAAAACAAGACAAACACTGGTCCCCAGGACTAAAACTCCTCTTTTTTCACAACACAAAAGATGCAAAATACATGCTTACATAACAATCTACTGTGTTGGGTTTAGTACGTGAGACTGATTACTCACTCCCAGTTTAACAAAGACAAAACTGGGTATCTAAATTTTATATGCACATGTGTATGTGGTTTTCCACAGCACATGAACCTCAATTTCCAAAGACTAAACTGAAGATCATTTTTACACCATATTTGGTAGTCTCTTGAAAGCTGTAATGCTGTGTTTGCATCAAAGCAGTTTTTAGTCATATACTAATCATGCGTAAACCTACACAGATCTAATGTCACCACATGTCATCTCATACAATGTTTATAACAAAAACATCAACACTACTGTGTTTCGGCCCTAAGACTTTTTGGGTCTCCTCTGCATCATGGTTGGGAGCCTCCTCTATTGTGACCGGGCCTTCATCAGGACTAAACAAAAGCACTGTATCCCCTTTTTTGCTTTCTTAGCAGCTGTGTTTTTCACAAGGTACAACACAGACTCCTACACTTCACCATTCGAAATGCCTGCAATCAAGCACAAATTGGGTGTATTGATTAGTCACTAGATTGTAAATAATAATGTATCATTACCACTGTGTTACCTTCACCACAAATATGAGTGTCACTTACTGAGAACCTTCCACTGGCTCCACGTCTGGAAAAAAATCCAATAAAAAAAACTATGGTTTCAGAAAATTCTTCTTTCATTGTTATAAGCCACATGGCTCCCAGGATGTTTAACATACTCCACACCCTGGATTAATGAAAGAAAGGCATGTTGGAATGCTTGATTGCATCATTTGGTTACTAATTCTACTTAATGAATCAGCAGAAACTCTCTTCTCTTGACATCTAATGAGCCATATTCTTCAGCGTGCGGGAATGCCACGCTCTACTGGCGTACTTGTTACCCACTGCTCAATCTGTCCTGGAAAGTATACACAATAAGTGTATTGTGGAGAAAATATCTACTGGTTAAGATATCTAATGGGTGCTGCTCCGATATCTGATGCGCACAGGTTAAACGATTGTCAATGTGCCCCTCCACTAGAGGTGGCTTCCAAGAAGCTGCCTCTCTGGGCAAGGTAGCGAGAATCTTGAAAAGGTTTCCCTCTCCCGAACATTTTTAAACTTCTCATTCTGTATTAAACAGAGACTGTGGACAAAAGATACGTTTCGGAGTGATTGCATATTGCTTTACAATTGCTGACGGTCTCAACTCACTCTCCATTGTACACGAAACACAGAGAAATTCGAAATCCATGCAGGCCTCTGTTCGCTGTGTGTGTGTAGTACCTAATATATAATATTGCTCCACTGGACCGGGTATGCCGTTAATCTACCCCAGTGCCGGATAGAGCAGAGGTTGTTAATTGCTACTGCGTGCGCCTGCTCTGATGTGTCTTCTAGATAGACGCATCTGTCCTTTAACGCAGCAGGGCTGCCACGTCCACCTCGGCTGCCATGGACTGCTTATGCTCACCACGGAAACTGATCTCTCGCTTCCCGGCGGGGTCCACATTGCCTTAGTAACGTTGGCTCTACCTGGATCGAGACATCTAGTTTCATGCCATGTCTGCAACAGGTGGCTGCCTATCTTTGAGTGTCTATTGATTAAAAACTACCCTCACTCCATGAGACCTGCTGTACTCTGTCTGCCTGTGTTTCAGAACACCAGCCCACGCAGAGCATCGACTCTGGTGAGGTAAATAGACTTACGTTCCTAGTAGAATACAGAGAGCACTCCCCCTGGAATTGCCTAAAAAACTAGGGGTTGATGCTAAATTATTAAAATATGGGTAACACTGAGGTCAAAGGAAAGTTTCTCTGTTTTGCAACCTAACTTGCAAAAAACCTCACTCATGAAGGTGTATCCTAGATACATTTTTACAATTGGCATCTCTGGAAAAAAACATGTATTTGAAAGAACTGACCTGCCCATGGGCTGAATGCACATTCATAGTAAAGGACCCCACTATTGTATGTCCCTTGCTAGCCCAGTGCTCTTCTAGTGGTGTGTCCTGTACTTGTTTTTTTATGCAGGACCCGTGCTCACAAATCCTCTGCCTCACTCCTCCCCCCACCCCCCAGCCATTTACTCTTGCAATTCGACCATCCATTCAATTTCCAATTTGTGTCATGTTTCTAGTAAGGTCACACACAAACAGCCCCCTCACTTAAAATGACCCACTATGGGTGCAATGCCCCATATTTGTCTTCCATCTGTCTTCTCTTTGTTTTTGTCATGTCTCGCTCTGTCTGATGTAAGTGTTGCATTTAAAAGCAAAAAGAGGTTTCTCGATGTTGCAAGTGGAGCAAGTGCAATTTTCTTCTCACTTCTCTTCCATAAGGTTGCGAAGAGGACTGAACGTGGTAACACAAACAACACTCTCCTGTTTTTCTCTTTTCTGTTGGGTTAAACACACTTCTCTGGAAATGTTGGATGCCCTCTCTTTCAATTGTCTGGTCAGCTTCTTGGGGTATACTCTCCTTTGAAGCTGTTTTTCTAAGGTCTGTGCTTCCGTGCTTTCTTGTTCACCACTCTGAATTAGAGTACCTACAGCAACCCCATACACGTGTTTCAGCCTTGTTGGGCATCATCAGTGAGGTGAAGCTGAGCCTCTCTAAGCACAGTGAGCAGGGAGTCCACGTCTGGTTGCCCCCAGGTAACCTAGGGTGACCAACCCCAAGTTCCTTAAAAAAATTCAACAAAGGTAGCAGGCGCCCCTCTCTCGGAAGAACAAGGCATGATAACCTGTTCAGTGGTTGTTAACCACATTGAGAGTTCGCAGCCATCTGCTTTTTGCTCACTGTACCTTTCACAGATGGGAAATATCCATTTGCATATCAGTTTTGTCCCACCCACATGGGCAGTCCAGCACCGAAATGCTATGGCAATTCCTCTCTGAACAAGAGTACCTAGAGCAACCCCATACACGTGTTTCAGCCTTGTTGGGCATCATCAGTGAGGTGAAGCTGAGCCTCTCTAAGCACAGTGAGCAGGGAATCCTACCTGGGGGCAACCAGATGTGGACTGCCTGCTCACTGTGCTTAGAGAGGAATTGCCATTAGCATTTCGGTGCTGGACTGCCCATGTGGGCAGGACAAAGACTGATATGCAAATGGATATTTCCCATCTGTGAAAGGTACAGTGAGCAAAAAGCAGATGGCTGCGAACTCTCAATGTGGTTAATAACCACTGAACAGGTTATCATGCCTTGTTCTTCCGAGAGAGGGGCGCCTGCTACCTTTGTAGAGCTTCCGTAGCAAAGTCTGCTCTATTGGTGCAATTCCTTCTAATTCTCAGAAATTGACCAAATGTTAGACTCCCTTTCACACTCTGCAGATGGTAACTGTTAAAATGCAGTACGCTGTTCCGATCTGTGCTTTTTTTGTATAAGGCAGTGATGAGTTGTCCTCTGTTTCCTAACCCCGATATCCAAAAACGCAATTTCCACGGTGAAGTATGTAATGGTGAATTTGAGATGAATATCTCTCGTATTCAACCGCTCATCGAACAGGAGGAGTTCTGCCTCTGTCCCCTTCTAAATGGTTATGATGTCATCAATGAAACGCTGCCACATCATGATGTGGGCGGCAAAAGTATTTGTTTCATTGTAAATAAATGCGTCGTCAAAATGTGCTACATATAAATTATAAAAGTAGCATCCATGCTGGTCCCTTTGATTTGCTTGTAAATGCTGTTTTTAAAAGTGAAAACCTTCCCAGTGAGAGCTTTTTGGGCACAATCAATGATGAAAACCGTGGACACCATCGCTGTCTTGTACTGCCTATTGTCAAGTGCCCCTTTGACAACATCCAGGCTAGCTTGCTACGGTATGTTGGTATGCAAGGATTCAATATCAAATGTTGCCAGTATGTCGTCTGCGTTGATGACCTTACCCTCACCTGCGTTTATAATATCAGTATTGTCCTAACTATATGCCTTAGTTGGAAATTGAGGTTAATATGCTGTGGAAGACCACATACATATGCAATGTGTATATAAAATGTAGATACCCAGTTGCGTCTTTGTTAAACTGTGAGTGAGTAATCAGTCTCACATACTAATCCCCACACAGTAGATTGTTATATATGTATGTATTTTCTATCCTTTCTTCTGTCTAAAAAGAGGAGATTGAGTCCTGGAGACCAGTGTTTGTATTGTTTTTACTGGTCACATGTGATTTTACCGACCCAAATTAATTTCAGAGTGGTACATTTCATCACTGCCATAATACCAAGAAACACTGATTTCTTTAAATACATTTAATTAGGGGGCTCCCCCAACCCCCCCGTTTTTCTTTCCTTATAACGCCACCTAAAAACCCACCCTGACTCATTTTAATCCCTTACCCACTACCCCATATATATTTAAGTAATATTTTTGGTGTTTTTCAGTGTTATTTACTTAGATGAAATGTACCACTCTGTTTTGTATTCAGTAAAATAACTGAGTACCGTGTTTACTATGTATGGTTCTTATTAGGTGCTTTATTTTTCTAAAGAGCTGAGTCTGAATGGTAGCTGTGCTTCTTACAGACAGGGTATTGAAAAGTAATATTTGTTTGGATAGGAGTGTCCATGTTCATTGTTTCACGGTACTCACATAGAGGTGCATAGTATATTTTCTATTTGAAACAAAGACAGAGACAGAGTGCGAGGAGATTGACAGGTTGCACAGTGAGCTAGAGAAATGAGACCTGTCTGGAAATGGCCTGGGGTTGGAGTGGAGAATTTCAGGTTGTTTTGCCTTGTAAAGCTTATTCCCCTCTTTCCCTGACTGACCAAGTCACTGCTAAATTTGCCTTAGACCTTGCACTACACCCACAAACTCCCAACACACTGTCATTGTGAGGAATTCAACCATCCTCACAGTGAGGGTGAGCTTGCCTGGGTTTTTGGAAATTTGAAATGGTTAACCCGCACACATTTTCCTATGCTCACCGCATGACATACACATAGACCTGTGTACGTTAGGTGGAGACAGCCTACAGTACCTCCTGCCATATTTAGTTAGGATATGACAACAAGGGGTACACCATGTCATCTCAGAAGGAGGCAGGACAAACCTTCCCCTTGTCAGGGCCAGCCTAATTAACTAACAAAGGCTTCATGGATCCACCCTGTCCTTTTGTTGGGCCCTCCAGCTGGTGGCAGTGGTCAACATAATTAACATATTAATAGTGTGCACTTCAATCAGGCCCACATGATCCCTGGCTGCAGAGGTTACCAAAGAGGAGACAAGAAACCCCAACAACCTTTCACATGCACAGTGTCAACTTGAAGCCAGCTCCCGCCCTTGGTATTGATTGATGGTGAAATGTCATGTCTGGGACTGTGTGTATTGCAGTAGTCATCCCTATAGGGGGACCCCTTTCAGAAGGTATGAGCATGTGGATTGACGGCGCCAGAAAGCCTGGTCTTGCTGCAGCTTCAAGGGAGACCTGCCACTTTAATCAGAAACAACAGAGAGCTCCATTGACCATAGAGAACCTTTGATCCACAACAAACATGAAGATGGGTGGGACTTAGTATTTCATTTTTTTTTTACCCCTTTACCTTTTCTGTTGCAAAGCACTCTGGTTATGACCTCATGCATATAGGAGATTGTTGGTGGGGACTCAGGATTGGTTCATTAAGGTAGGCTTAGCCTACCTTAATCCCTGTGGTCCATTTGGCTTTAAAAGAGGGGTTGGTGCCTCTTTTGGCCAGATCATCTGAAGACTTCACAAAGAGTAGCAAGATTAGCTCATCATTGGACCCTGACTGAAGGTACAGCCTGCCTTACATCTTCCACCAGCGAAGGAAGGCCAGGATCTACAAAGAGGGACGCAAGATCCCTCACCTAAACATCTCCCAGGGAACAGAGGGAGCTACTGAACCCAGAGTACCCTCTGCAGCTCCAGAACTGGTACCCAGCCAGCACAGTGCTTGCTCTGCTAGGCTCTGCAGCAAACTTCCTAGGTGGGAAGTGCCACATAGTATCTGAACCAAACCAAGGACAAGGCTGCATGCATCACTCTCTCCTAAGGTTTGGGCCGTCTGCCTTAAAGAACGACATGAGCCCAGTGAAGAAGCTAGGAGGAGTGCATCGACAAGCATCTACTGACCCCTCGAGCTGCAACCACTGACTATTGTTACGCTGCAGTCGCTAAAGCCGTCTGAGACACCTCGACCAGTGCTTCGGAAAAACACTGACCAGCACTGAGACAATGATTCCTGACCAGAGCCGCTCTGTAGGCCAGCCTGCATCCGTCCGTCCAGCCTCACTCGCCAAACTAGTTGCCACCTGAAAGCCGCAGCTATTTCCCGTCTTGAACTCTGTCGCAGAAGCTGCAAAGTGCCCTGAAACCGACTCAACCCTATCGAGCAGCCAGAACTCCTACAAGCACAAGGTACATTGTGGTTCTGCCCCCCGGTCCTTCTCTGAAAGCCCCTAGAGACATCTTAAGACCTGTTGCTCCCTTTGTGCTGAAGCCAAGTATCCTTGAACTGTTGTTATAATTTACTATACCAACCACCCTCCTGTCAATATCCAGAGTGCATCCCTTTTCCTTCTTTGAAACGGTCTGTCCTCTGCATTCCTTTAAAGTGTGGGTTGTATTTTGTAGTGTTGCTGGAACTGTCTGCTGTGATAATAATAAAGTAGATATGGTATACATCCTCGACTGGAAAGTGCCTTTTATCATTGTGTATTAATTGCATTTTTGCTGTGTTGCAACTAACCAACGATCCACGAAGTTTCAGAGATAAGTCTGCATGTTACAAACATTTGACAAAGACGTTTATAATTTGCTTGTTTCTCCAATCTGAACGGATCCCTTCTGGTGTACTGGAGGTGTGGGGATGATTGAGGGTTTAGAAACCGATATTTATCCCTGGACCACTGGTGCCCCGGAAGTTGATTTGTCACAGTTATCACAAGCCTAGCCATTAGCACATCAACATTAATCCAAACCACAACCAAGCTCTTCTCTTTACCCATATCACACACCCATATCACGCACTTCCACATCAGAGGCTAACCAAACCCAAAGAGCTGTAGTCCATCAGATCTTGGGTTCTCTCCTATGGATGACATACACTCACGTTTATTTGTCAAATCTATAGAAATCAGATTGGCACACAGGAACCTTTTACTTCTGATCTGCACCCATCAACACCAAAGGTTATTCATCTGCCACGCCCACTGTCCCACTAATGACCCCCACTACTGCACCATTTTTCATACAGAGCCATGTGCAGCAAGGCCACCAATAGTGGTGGAATGGTGCTATACAGGACCACTGACATTACAACACGTCATACTCATTTACAGACACTGAATGGATTATCTTGCCTGCAACCAACTCTGGTTTTTCAAAATGATGACAAACCCACCCTATTTCAATCTTCTACCTGCTCCCTATTTAATTTCGTTTAAATGCTATGGCTCTCCCTCAACTCTCTGGCATCTTCCTGCCTTTCTGTACACAAATAATACAATCCCCAACAGCATTTATTTTATACCTACGAATCTGCACTTTTCTGAATTACCTATCTAATTGGCCGACTCATCAAAAATTCAGTTGCTATAGAGTTTAACCGAATACACACAGGCTTAGTAGCTGTGCAAATTGGCATTCTTCATGAATAAACTACAAGGGATATGCTAATCTTGAACATGAATGGTTAAGAAGGCGCTTGTAAATTGATACAACTGATTTTAATGTTTTTTAAGGGCTTTTTAGAAAAGCAAAGGAGCCTTTTCCCCAAAGGGAGTGCCACGCTAGTCCTGTGGTATTCACTCTGGGGAATTGTCAGACTTAAGTGTTTTAGAGTATGTAGTTAAGAAATCTAGATGAGATCACTGACACGTTCGATCATATATCATTTAATATTTTGCCTATTTATCTATATATACAATTAGTTCTAGTCATGCAGCACATATTAATAGACGTTAACTTGTCAATGCAAACTCAGTGACATGAACAATGTTTTGATTTTTAAATACATATTATCATGTGTACATTACTGAAGAAAGCATTTCCATAATTAGAATAATGTTCTTAATGAACTTTGTTGAATAAAAAACATGTACCATTGTAGAAGAAAAATGTCCATTCAATTATGCTCGTTTACACAGTCAAAGCGCAGTCACACAATAGGACCACTATCTGTCCTAAGCCTACAGCTCCCTCTAGCTGTGACAACAGGCAAAGCTATGCGAATTGGACCAGTGTATATCCTGAGGCAACAGCTCCCTCTAGTAGCATTCTGTGCGTTTGGGCAGGCTCTGCTGCATGATGCCATCTGACAAACATACATCTGGACTTTTATTATTGTTAAGATGAGAGTCTTGAAATGGGCCCGTGTTTGCTTAACCTCCTCGAGAGATGATTTAATAGCAGGATATTTTACAAAATCCTCCCCCACCACGAGCTCAAAAATGAGATTTGCCGTAACTGATAGGTGCAAAGTTGCCATTTTGCACCGAACGGTTCATATAGATGTCAGTGCCAAATTACTTATGCCAGAGCAATGCATGCAGTCTAGCTTCGATTCTAAGAAATGTGCAGATGACCTTGTTCACAAAGGTGGCCAGCACACATGTGTAGGGGCATGCCTCATTGCAAACCATGCACTGACTTGCCTCCAGAATAGATTTGCGGGCAGTGGACGAGTTAGACGCGCATTTGTTCTTAGGCTTTATTCATTGTGCCAAAGTGAAAAAGGACATGTTTTCCTTACCCAGCCATCAGCCATATGCATGTCAGGGACTTTACATTGCTCCGTTACACTTCATTTCACCACTAAACTACAATGAAGTCAAGTGAAATGTCTAGAACATGGGAGATATAGGTGCAATTGGGATGGCGTTGTCACGTGCTGCTGTTACCTCAAGTGGTAAAACATGCGTACAAGGGCAACGGGGACAGCCTGAATCAGAAAGAACAGCCCCTCACATTTCTGAATATTAGATGTGCTTTTCATTGTGGTGAAACACCCCCGTCCCGCCCCAGGGCACTCCTTCACGTGGGTATTTGTGATCCAAGGTGCATTTCATCTCAGCTTTACAGTGTATGTGTTTCCCATTGTGTTGCAACCATTTCACTCAGCATGAATGACAGAAATGATAGAACTCACATATAAAGAATGTATGCCCGTTTTAAAATGTAAACTTGACCTCTCTTCTTCTACCCCAAGAACCAGAAAAACACAGAAATGTATACGTTTTATATCATCATTCTCCTGTCCTGCTTCCATGGATATCAGTGTGCAGATAACACTACTTGCAACGGGACCTATCGAACCCCAGGTATGTTTTTCACGAAGTAATCTAGTAAATGATGTGCTTACGGATGCAAATCACGTAGCGAGACATGCACGATTGAGTACAAACCTTTATTTCTCTTGTGCAGTAAAACGTTTTAACCTCACCCTTAAAGCACACATATTTAACATTAGTTTTACTTGACAAATGTGGGACATTGGCAGGGCTGGTCTTTGTGTTTTGTAAGCGCAACGGATGTTTATTCTAGAAACCTTAAGCAGGTAGATCTTCTATGCCTGTGCCGTGCTCTTCCATGACATCACATTCCGTACCTCCAGGGAATCCGAGGCAGGGCGCCCGTGTCATTACCTCCTGATTGCATTGGATTGCATTCACAGATCATTTGCATTCTCCCTCCTACAGCACACAGAACATAGGGAGATGCCAGCCTCCCCCCACTACACTCCTCACGGACAGAAGATTAAAAACCCTAAACACACGTGTCAAGTAGTATCAAAATACAAACGTATAAAAAGGATGTTGCGGCTTACCTGCCGCGCTAAAGAAAGTACCTATACTTTAATCTACAAGAGGGTGGAAGCATATACAACCTCCACGTTGCTAAGCAGTTGTACACGTAGCTGGCATTCTTTTTTCTGGTGCCTTTTCGTGTCATTTTTAGAACACTTTCTTTTGGCGCTTTTTGGTGGGGCAAGGCACCAAATATCGCCAAACATTGGTACTGTACAGGAGACAGGGCAGTTCGGGAGCAGTGTATAGCGTTGGCATGGCAACTTGCCGACGCTTGGCCCTGAAATGGGCAAAGCACCCACTGAGCCTTGTTTTTCCAAGGGTAGCTGGGCTTCTGCCATTTTCTCCTGTGCTTTAATGAGTTCCAAACAAGTAAAAGCAGAAACCCTACCCTAAAGCAGGAATGCCGTTTACATGCATGCTGGCATTTATTCACAGACACATCACGCATTACCAGATCCAAACGGTATAACGTACCACGGTCGTCCTGATCCCTTATGTCTTTTTCGGAGCAGTATAGTCGCGTAAGAGAAGAGAAACTAAATCAGGAAGACACTTTTACTTTGACATCCCAGAGACTCACTCATCGAAAGTACAAAACATAATACAAGCATGAGAGCTGCTTTACTGTGTGTTTAACAAGCCGGTAACAAAACATGCAAACGGGGAATGCAGGCATTTTTCAGCTGAGTGCAACCACACATTTCAGGGGTTAATCCCTTCCCTTCTGAAAAGCCTAATATAAATGCTTACAATCCCTTCTAAACACAACTGCCATAATCCTTCTGAGGCAAAACCGGCACTTATCAGTAGGTCGGCAAAAGTTGTGATAACATGGTAACAGTCCCTTTTAGAAGAGCTGTTAGCTGCGATCTGCCTAATGATACAATACGGAAGTTTCTCGATAAAGCAAATATATTCGTTTGATGGGACAATAATTGTAATTCTCTGCATACTAGTGAAGTGCAATAGATGTCAGCAGTTCTGTCAGAGTTTTGATACAGTACCAGTACATCCAAGCTAAAGCATGACTTCCACACTTTGGAAGGCCCGGTACCAGCCCTAACCATCGGATGCGCAATGCATTTTAGTCTAATCATAAAACGAGCAATCGAAGGTCCTCTTTTTTTAGGGGCTTGTTGGGAGAGGACTTAGAAACATATTTAAACAACCAGGATCCACAACAAACTACCTGCTAATTTCGTATTTGGCTGCAAAATTAGCATTGCACCTGAAACAGGAAAAAGATCGTCTTTTCAGAACAAATATACAGACGATCAGGTCGGAGATTATAAAAAAAAATATCGATTTATAATTTTTTAATTTTTTTTAACACATGATAAAAAATGGACGTGAGAAGTAATGCCCATAAAAGTGAGACAAATATATAAAACAAAACAGACAAATAAAGCAAACTGGTATTTTATACCATCCAAAAAAGAAACTTGTCCTATATTTGCAGAGTGGTGTTAGTAACTAATGGGTGAATTTTTGCACATTTCTTTACAG
Source organism: Ambystoma mexicanum (assembly GCF_040938575.1). Classification (NCBI taxonomy): domain Eukaryota; kingdom Metazoa; phylum Chordata; class Amphibia; order Caudata; family Ambystomatidae; genus Ambystoma; species Ambystoma mexicanum. The sequence goes on from NC_090939.1 coordinate 969,314,137, forward strand.
CAAACAAACACGCCCATTACAGACGTGTCGACAGTAACAAAATCTGTTTCCAGCCTTTATGTGGTAACCACTAGTGCCCCACAATTCATGGACGATAGATTCTAGCCTTTGGCTGTGTAACATATAGACTGTCACCTAAGCATGAAAGGACAACATATTTCTTGAATATGGTCGGTGAAATTATTTTTTATATGTTTTTTTAGAATTGCTGGTTATAAATGAATATCATTTACCATCATCACGAAATCTTCCCCATCTGGAATACAAGTGTCCTGATGAAAGCCTTAACGGGAAATATTCAAATCTACTATCGACCTTGAATTGTGGGGCACTAGTGGTTACCGCATAAAGGCTGGAAACAGATTTTGTTACTGTCGACACGTCTGTAATGGGCGTGTTTGTTTGCTGTAAAGAAATGTGCAAAAATTCACCCATTAGTTACTAACACCACTCTGCAAATATAGGACAAGTTTCTTTTTTGGATTTGCTTTATTTGTCTGTTTTGTTTTATATATTTGTCTCACTTGTATGGGCATTACTTCTCACGTCCATTTTTTATCATGTGTTAAAAAAATGTTAAAAATTATAAATCGATATATTTTTTTATAATCTCCGACCTGATCGTCTGTATTGTTCTGAAAAGACGATCTTTTTCCTGTTTCAGGTGAAATGCTAATTTTGCAGCCAAATACGACATTAGCGGTTAGCAATGCATTTTAGACCAGTGTTACAGCACCAGCACTTCATTCTTAATGGGACTCAGGGCTGAGCAGGGCTTCCATTCGCTTAATTGCACTCTCTGGGCACTTCTTAGCAGTCTGCTTTATCGGCACCACTAGACGAAACGAGGAGGGCTATACTCTACGTTATGTTTAGTTTAAGGGTTAGTGAGCATTTCTTTTAACCACCACCCGCGCTACACCCACTCTTTCTACCCCACCCTCTCTCCCCCAAAATCCCCAGTCTCTCTACGCCATCCTCTCTACCACCGGCCCACCCTAACCCTGCTCGCTCTACACCCACGTACCTACCCCACCACCACTTTCTCTAACCCCACCCACCCACTCTACCCCACCCACCTTATCCCTTCTTTCTCTTCCCCTACCCACCTACCCTACCCCATCTCTCTCTACAGGTATACCCCCACCCTCTCTACCTCTGCACACCCATGCTAACCTTGCTCTCTCTACACCCACCCACCTTACCCCGCACACTCTTCCACACCCTAAACCCACTCTGTCTACCACCACCCACCCACCCTACCCCGCTCTGTCTATCCCAACCCACCTACCCACCCTAACCCCACCCACTCTTCTGCTACTCTCTACCACACCCACCCTACTCCTACCGCCATCCTCTCTACCCCCACCCACCCTATCCCCAGTTTCTCTAACCTCACTACCCTACCCACACTCTCTGTACTTACCCACTCACCCTACCCCCACTCACTCGACCCCCACCCACCCCATCCCCACTCTCTCTATTCCCACCCACTCACCCTACCTCCACTCTCTCTACCCATACTCTCTCTGCCCATAACTCCCACTCCCTCTACCCCATTCTATTTACCCCCACCCACACACCCTTCCCCCACTCACTCTACCCCCACTCTCTCTATCCTCACCCACTCATCCTACCCTTGCTCTCTCTGAGAACACCCTAAAACCATTAGCTCTACCCCCACCCACCCTGCGCCTGCTCTCTCTACCCTCACCCACCCACCCTACCCCCTCTCCCTCTACCCCCACCTTCCTGCCCTACCCACACACTCTACCTCCACCCTTCCCCCTATTCCCTCTCTCTCTACCCCCATCCACCCGCCCTATCACCTCTCTCTCTACTGCCAACTACCCGCCCTGCCCCCCACTCTCTATATCCGCACCCACCTGCCCCACCCCCTCTCTCTCTACCCCCATCCACACCACCCTACCCCCTCTCTCTCTACCGCCAACTACCTACCTATAAACCCACTCACCCTACCCCCACTCTTTCTAAACCCACTCACCCTACTCCCACTCTATCTACCCCCACCCTCTCTCCCCCAAATATCCCACTCTCTGTACCCCATCCTCTCTACACCCACATACACACACCCTACCCCCACTCACTCAACCCCTGTTCACTCTACCCCCACTCACCCTACCCCGCTCTTTTTACCCTCACCCACTCACCCTACCCTTTTTCTCTATGAACACCCTATCAACATTCTCTCTACCCCCACCCTACCCCTTTTCCCTCCACCCCCACCCACCCTACCCATCTCTCTCTACCATACTCCAGCTCTCTCAACAAGTTTACCCCCACCCTCTCTACCCCTGGACAGTCACCCTACCCCTGCTCTTTGTACACCCAGTCACCCTGCCCCCGCTCTCTCTACACCCACCCTACCTCCACTCTCTCTACCCTCATCTACCCAACCCCTGGTCTCTTTACCATACCCCGGCTCTCTCTATACCACCCTACCTCAATCTCTATCCCCAACCACCTTACCCAACCCTACCCGTGCTATTCCTCCACCCACATTACCCCTTCCCCCTATCCTCTATAATGCTACCTCTCACACTCTCTTTTTATTTCTTACCCTAGATCTACCCCTGCACACCCACCCTACCCCCACTCTCTCTACAGCTACCCCTACCCTGTCTCACTCTAGCCCCACCCTACCCCCACACAGCCACCCTACCCCACTCTGTCTACCCCTACCCACCTACCCTACACACGCTCTGGCTACCCCCACCATTGTGACAAATCAACTTACCGGGCACCAGTGGCCAAGGGATGAATATCCATTTCTAAACCATCAATCAGACCCACACCCCTAGTACACCAGAAGGAATCTGAACAGATTGGAAACGCAAGCAAATTCTAAACCTCCTTGTCCAATTTTGGTAACTTAGACGGAACAACAGGCTTATCTCTGCAAGGTCGTGGATCGTTGGTTAGTTGCAACACAGTGAAAATACAATTATTACCCAATGATAAAAAGGACTGTCCAGTCAAAGTTGTATGGAAATATCTACTTTATTATTATCACAACAGAAAGTTCTAGCACACTACAAAATACAACCCACCCTGTAAAGGAATGCAGAGGGCAGACAGTTTTAAAGAAGGAAGAGGGATGCACTCTGGATACTGACAGGAGAGTGGTCGGTATGGTAATTAATTGCAACAGTTCAAGGATATTTTCTTCAGCACAAAGGGAACAATGGGTCATACAATTTCTCATGGGGCCTTCGGAGAAGGACCAGGGGGACAGAAGCACAGTGTACTTTGTGTTGTAGATGTTGTTGGTGCTCGACAAGGTCAAGTCGGTTTCAGGGTGCTTTGCAGCTTCTGCGACAGAGTTCAAAATGGGAGACAGCGCTGGTATCAAGTGGAAGGCAGTTCAGGGAGCGAGGCAGGCCAGACGGCTACCGGCTGGCTTACACTGCTGCTCAGGGATCATTGTCTCACTGCTGGTCAGCATTTCTGAAGCACTGGTCAAAGCGTCTCGGACAGCTTTAGCGACTGCAGTGTGACAACAGTCAGTGGTGCAGTCGTTGCAGCTCAAGGGGATCAAGAAATCAGAGAATTGTGAATATGTTTGAGGATTTGGGGCAGGTATCCATTACTGTGCCCCACGTTAGTGGTACTTCTGGCACTGCATTGGGTGAGACAATCATGATTTCGTTTTTTTCATGTTACATTTGAAGTTGGTTGGGGCCATCCATGTGCTCACTTGTGGGAGGCAGGCAGTAAGGATAGTGTTGCTCTCATTTTTGCTTCCCATTTTAAAGATAGATTGTGTGCCATCCTTATAGGTGCAGAAGTTGAGTCCATTTTATTGTGAGCCTTACAAGTGGAGCCATGTATATGTTGAAAAGGAAGGATGATAGGCTTGATCATTGCAGAACTCCACTGGTTAATTTATGTGAATTGGAATTGAAAGGGAGAAGAAAGGAGACTTCTGCTCTATATGTGAGTAAAGACTCAAATCAGTTGTTGTGTAGTACAATTTCTACCAGTATCATGATTAACGATCTGTGATTGCCAGGAGGCTAGCTCAGGGGCAGCACGCTAGTTTTTTAAATGAGACTGCGCTGTGCAGAACAGGCTCAATACCTGGTGACTGGAGCCCAGCATGAAGCGCGATATAAGAACCCAAGTTAAGTTTTAATAGTTGACAGAGTCAAAAATAGCTGGGATAACTAAGATTATCATTAATGAGTTGATGTTACCGTCTGCAATGATTCTCAGGTAATCCCAGATAGATATGAGCGTCGACATTGTGTCCGTAATGAGGCTGAATCCTACGCTTTTGTTGGTCTCTACCTGTTCCTGGATTTGACTGTATACATAGCTTTCCAGGATTTTAGCTAGGTGGGTATACTTGTGATAGTTTGGTACTTAGTGGGAATGTCAAGAACTCCTGTGGCATTTTTTGAAAAGTGGTTCCAAATTTGTCATCTTGAAGGATCCTGGTACAATTCCTTTTTTCAATTTAAAGGTTATCAGAGCTCTGGGCTTTCTTTGGGGAGGGTTTCCTTTTAGATGCCTGGGGGACAGGGCACTGCTCAGGGAGCCTGCTTTGTCACTTATTTCACAAGTTCTCCCAAGTCAACAAGCATGATATGGTTGGATTGGTTTGTTAAGCGGCTTCACTTCAACACTACAGCTAAGTCAATGCCTAGTCTGGGATGCTGAGGGAAACCCTTATTGGTATATTTTTAGGTCCAGTTCATGTACTCTGGATGACAACCCTTATATAACACCCCTCTCTTAGAATCCCCCTGACCCCACTGAGCCAAGAAGTAGGTCTGTTTTGCAAATTTAAAAGGTTTATTTGAGAAATATAACAATATATATCTATCACACTTTTATAATAAATTAATATTGGATATCACACTTAAAACATGACAGTGATCAACAATGGATAATGTTCTACTGGTAAACTGATTTGGTTACTTAGAAGTAGTATAGAGGATGAGGTAGCTGAAATGCTTTATGGTTTCAAGGAAATGCAAGGTGGAATAAATGCAGTACAGAAATAAACTGATATGGTTTCACAAGAGATAATATGTTCACTTTTCCCCTGGTGGCAATTCACCCCCCCCCTATATGCAATGCAAGGAGATGAAAGTAATACACAGTCTTCAGGAATACAATCAAATACAATACGGAATTCAGTTCCCCCCAGCAAGCTTAGAGGAAACAGGTAGAAGTTTGAAACACAGGCCCAAAATGCTTTTAAATGTGATGGCAATGGATGGGAAAAATGCTAAAATTGCTTTTAATTCCCTATAGGAGGTTCAGGGTGAGTGGTAGACACTTTAAATCAGTTCAGGTCAGCCCTAACAATGGTTCAGGGATGGTTATTAGGTTGCAAATGAATTTTAGTAGTTCAGGCAAAAAGCGGCTATCTTTTTACAGATGACGAAATCAGGCCAAATCGCAAATCGCAGTAAATTTTGCGAGTGCGTAAATTGCGATAAAAGTAAAAGTAGGAAGTCGGTTCGAGGTTCGTTGGAAAGCTTAGATTTTAAGCTTTCAGAGGAAATCTCGTTCCTAGGAAAAACGGTTCCAGAGATACGGACGATTTAATAAAGGTAGATTTTCGGATTTAAAGTAAACTCAAATTGACAGGTGACAGCTTGCAGCTACAGAATTGACAGGTGACAGTTGTGCAGCTTTAAAAATGACAGATGACACGATTTCTAGGAGGCTGTTCTAATTAGGTTAAAATAGTTTGGATTAGATTATTTTAAACTAAGAAATGGGTTCTGCACAGTTCTGCTAGGTACTCACAATATAAATTTGAAATAGGCCTTGTCACGGATCTGGTCAACACGTCCAGCGGCGGTTCTCTCTGCTCGGCGGGTCAATCAGGCACCGGTTCTGCTCACAGCGATCCAGATCTCTGGTTCTGCTCACAGCGGTCTGGGTCTGGTCTGCGGTTCCGGCAAAAGTTCTTGGCAAAGAATTCAAACAGCTCGCCCGGCCGTTGAACAGTTTGGTTAGGTTTGCTGGATTCTGAAGGCCTGCTGAGAATACTTTTGCTTGCAGTGGGCCTTCTTGGTTCAAAGTTCTGTAGTCTCTGTTTAGATTGGAAGTCTAAGTGTTGGATCTCTGGATGTGAAGTCGTCGGTCAGCACGCTCCGCAGCAAATGGAATTGAATGTCCCTACCTGGGTTTCAATGTTCCTTTTATGTGTTTTGAAAGTGGGTGTGTGCCTGGCATAACTGAGCCTGCCCCTCTCTACTTGTCATTGGCCCAATTCTCCCCTCTCCCATGATTGGGGGAATTGGGTTGTGAGTCAGAGTGATGAGGTCTGTTTATGGGTCAGAGGATCCTCCCCTGGTCAATTTGCCCACAAACCTATATTTGATTCAAATACATATTTCCCAGATGCACAATTTGTTGAAATTACATGTACACATTATATATTCCTAATGGTCCATGCTTGTCCGCCTCTGATCTTCCTGGGGGCTTGCATTCAAAAATGACAACATTTTGCGCTTTTTGACTGGTTTACCAATATCGGACATTTACCAAAAATTACACACATGTGCGCAAGGAGTATGGACATTAATTGAGGAAGTGTCAGATTTTTAACATGCAGACATTTGGAGTAAGACCCTATTTTCCTCTAGCAACCCCCCAGAATACACCACAGGGTCCTAACGCCTCTTAAAACGTGCACAGAAAAATCACAAGAATAAAGATATTACTTATATAATTCTGACAAGTCCGTACTATGAACTATCCATCTTTTTAAAAATTATGCTCTGGCCCAGATGGGTGTGGTTTAGGTTCCAAAGCACATGGGGGAAGCTTCTGTCTGCCCCCGCCTCCAGCTCGGGTGGCTCCCAGAGGCACTTCTCCTCCCACTTCTCCCAAGAAGAAGCCACTTTACGGCCCCCCCAATATAACATTTGCCTGAGTCCAGGACAAGGCTTTGTTCAACCTCCTGCAGGTGCCCCTCCCCTAATCTAATCAGAGAGGTGCCATCTCCTTTTGGTGGGGAAGCAGGATGCAGCTCGGCCTGGGAAGAGTGGCTGAGCAGGTTTCTCCTGTCGGGGGTAGTTGTTAGGCAGAATTCAGCTAAATGTCACTTTAGTTCCCAGTTTAAATCAAACTTACAATTTTTACATATACATTAAATAATGACTTCCTTCAAGTCATTTCAGAATATAGTTTTACATTGTGTCCACCTCTTAGCAAGTCTTTCCTCGGCCTGGTTTGGGTTCCTCTGTTCAGTTTTACACAAAAGTCTGGTGGTTTTAAAACGCCGGCTTTCTGATAGTGGTGAGTACCGTTATTGCATCCATTTTTGGGATCTGTCTTGAGTTACTGCATTTCAATAGAGTGGTCTTTTGCTTGATAGTATAGGACCCCTGCTTAACATTGTTTTGATGGCATCCTTACAGTAGAGTGGTGATGTGGACACCCCCCACAAGAAGGTTGTATCTTTTGAGTGGTCTTGTGCCAACTGCGCAGTTCTCCTGGATTCTGGCGTGAATGTGAGCGGCGACAGCTCATCCCAACATCCACCCAGTCTATTGATTTAGTTTGTTCTGGGATAGAATAATGGGCGGCGCCAGCTCATCCCCACATCTACCCAGTCTAAGGATTCAACATGGGTCAAAACCCTTGACAGGTTGATCACTGGGGTTGTTATGATTTGTTGTTAAGAAAAGTTTCATCAATTCCATCTGTCTGTGCTGCACATATGGTTTGTTGGCGTGGGGGATTTGTGGTATGATGTACGGTTTCTCATTTCCCTGATGATTTTGAATATTTCTTTCTCCAGGTAAGTTGCTGTTCTGATGCGTGTTGTTTAGTGCAGTACTGGAGATTAATAGTCCTGCTTTGTGGTATGCACTGATGTTATTGAATAGATAACAAAGAATGCATTTTTAAAGGAACCCAAAACATCGGCGAAAAAAATAAAGAATTTTAGGGGTGGGGGAAAAGTAGTAAAAAAGAAGTTCCAAAAACAAGGAAATAAAATTAGCAATTTTTTTTAGATGTTTTTGCTTTTTTTCAAAATGTATTCTTTGTTTTATCATTTGATAAAATCACATGTAACCCCGCTTTGTATCTGTCTCTGATGTGGTGATCTGTCTTGCTGCTCGTAATGGTTTCTCCAGTCTTGTTCTGCTTTGCAGTTTATTTTCTTCAGGTTTCTTAGATGAAGAGTAAATCTCCTAGCTGATGTCCTTTTGTCTGAAAGTGTGTTATATAGTCCCTGATTTCTATCCCAAACCTGGGCCAGGAACAGTGCCCTCCCTGCCCCAGCTCAGGAGAGCACCCATTGGAACCATCATACCCCAGGATAGCTGGTTAGGTAGGAGCGCTGCACCTGACAATAAAATAGCTGGTAAGAGGGGATGGGCTACAGCCTGAGTTTCTACCTTATTAACTGCACACAGACACATAGATGGATTTTATAGGGATCCCAACAGAGACCCCTCTCTATTTATAAAACACTTAGACTCGAATTAATTTCCTAAAATTCCCCTGATGTGACCACCATCTAAATGGGAATCTTTTCCATCAGCCCACCCGTCAGTCCATGGAGAGGTCTTGGGGACTCATAAGGTGAGACCGACACAACAGACTCCTTACCTAATTCCTGGTACAACACACTGAAGTATGTGGGCAGATGCTGGCCTCTGTGGGTAGTCCCACTTCTCTAGGCAGTCACAGACAGGCTCTCACTTCCTTCCACCCCCTCACACCAGGATACCTCCCATCTGCTCCCTTATAAATACACTAAACCTAACTGGCTTAGTATTCCTCCTAAATACATTAATATTAATATTATTTCTCCACTCTACAATCCCCTTACTTAACACCCCTACTGTTTATTCATAAATACACCAGTTTGCATAACATTTGCATACAACATATAAACTTTAAAAAAAACACATTATAAACCATGTCTACCAAGTTACTCTCACCTTATACCCTGCGTAGAATCCCAAGTCGATGTCAGGGGGTCTACCCTTTCCCAAACTATGCGCAAATGACTGACTGATCAAACATATCTTTTTCAATCATGGTGTATTGTGATCCTGAATTGAATTGTGCCTTCATGGCCATGACTGCTCTGCGTATTTCATCCTTGGGGACAACAGTTTCATCATGGAAACAGTTAAATGTCATGACCATTCTCAGGTGGGATATTTGTATCCTGATTATGAGCCTGTGCTACCCTTGCATTTAATTATTCAAGTTTTTTCAGTTTATGATTAACATTACAGAGCCTGTCAAAATGTCATAGCTTTACACTCGCTCAACGTGTTTTCCCCATAGCAGGGCACGACCTGGAGTTCCCCAGTGGCCACGAGAGATCCACCTGAATCACTCTACACCTTCAGCCTGTTATTCCGGTTTCCTCACTGTTATCTGGTACACTCTTTTAGCAGGGGGCACAGGCAGTATCTTTGTCCCCTTCATCTGCCCACATTGCTTTTTGCTCCACTGACTTGGGTTATGCCGTGGCTTGATCTAATATGGGGTTTCCATCATGCAACATCTATAGTCTTTCATTTATCTTCTTTTCCCATAATCAGAGGGAGATTCCTCATTGAGGAAGAGCCCAAACTTGTAGGTTATCATGAACGTCACGGAGTACTGCAATGTATTCTGCAATAGATGTGCCTTCCTTTTGAAAGCATGCATAAAATCTATGCCTTTTTCTCACTGCATTAGACTTCCATGAGAATTGCTTTTTAATTTGCATCATTGCCTCATCAAAGATATCCGCTTTCCTCGTCTTGCCCCGCCAGGAGTGGCGGTAGGGTGTGGAATAGTCTTTGACCCTTTGCTCCTAGAGTGTGGAGTGGCACTCGGAGGACTCCACAAAAACCATAGCTCCTGAACCATTCAGATAAGTAAGAAATTCCAGCTTCCACTGTTTCCATGGGATGGGAGGTTACCCCGGCATGTATGATCCATGGTGCCAGGAGTGATCAACCGCGAGGCAGATACTTTCGATGCACTGGTGGTACGTTTGGGTAAAGGGCTTCACCAGACAGGTGATTAGCACCTGTACCACTACCTTTCACTTGAAATCAGACAAGCTTTCCCCAAAGGTCCTTCAACTTGAGCAAACATGAGTTTCCCGGGAGAGTGCTATGCTCTTGACTGTCTCAGATAAGGGAATCTTATGGTGAATATGGCAACACCATTATGCATTGTTCTTTTGTGCTGTAACGCTGGCAGCCTGAGCATGAGGGATGATTACAATGAGGCTGCTTGCTTTTCTAGGCGGACCATTGTCTCCCCTTTCTCCGTACACTGCTGCACCGCCTGGATTGCTCCAGTCTTAGGAGAAGCTGGGGAGTGCCCAACCTCACCACGTTAAAGTAGCTGTGAATGCTGGGGCAGACTTCGCCATGCCTCAGCATCTCCAGCCAACCAGAGGTGATGCCTGTGGAGTATTGCATGCTTGGCTGTAGTGTTGATTTGTGAATCTCGCCTGGATTGCTAGGGTATGCTTAGGCCAGACTGTTGTACGCTGATTGCCATGCGGGCTGCGCATCATATGTGGCACCCCCAAAGAGTCTCAAATAAGCGCATTGGCTGGTTTTGTGGGACAATTCCCTTCCTTTCTGGCATTTTCACCTAGTCCACTCACACTAGTACTTTTCTTCGGTGAAGTGGATGGCTGCCACTAGCTGCAGCCTTGAGATAGGGAACAACATGCAATGGCCTCTTGTGTCTTTGGTGAACAGCACAGCAATGGGAAGGAGTCACAGGCACTCATCGTCAGTTTGTGCGGCCGAGTCAGGAAACAAAGCAGTGCCAGCCTCGGGTAAGATGAAGGTTTATTCGCCAATACGGCGAATTCCATGAAGCAGCTGACATCCAGGGATTACTGAGGAGCAGAGTCTTCCAGAACACATAGAAAAAAACAGAACCCAAACACCAAACAGAGCAGAAGAAGCAGGGTGCAACAAAATGTCTGCTACTTTATTCAATCGTCAGATATGTTGTGGGAGACACTGTAAAGATTCCTCTTCCACTGTTTTAATGGTTTCACGCACTTTTACATACCTGTGTATTAAATCAGCCCTATACAAACATATTTTTAAAGATCAGAAAACATGCGCTTCTATTTACTCTGTGGCAATGGTAAGTGAAGGCGTGCGCTGTTTTGCTATGCTGATGTTAAAAAGAAATATACATCTAAAAAAACGATAAACATGGAACACATATATTTTTTTTCATTTCAGCCTACACCGACATCAAAGTAACATGCGGACCACAGACCATAGACTTAGCTATTTATCTCTGCCCAGTTTACTTCTCTGGTTACAATGAATCCAATCTTATGCTAAATAGTATTGCTGGATCAAGTGCATGTGCTGGAAGATTTGATAATAGCACAGGGACGCCATTTGCTAGATTTACTTTTTCAATCAACGACACTTTGGCTTGTAACAGCGTTTTCCAGGTAAGATGAATTGCACTTTATTTCATTAATATATCAATGTCAAAGGTCATCTTATATGTGATTATGTGCTGTGACTTTGAATCAAATCTGTGTGAAGAGTAATAAATACTCATTTTGAACATCCTATCTGCTGTTTGTTGCATCAAAATCACATTATACAAGTTACAACCTACAACACATGTTGACTGTATGTTAAAAATCAATGTTTAGCACTTGCATTTTCCCTCAACATTTATAATTGCTGAAGAGTAATGACATATAGTTCACTTTCAAAGGTTAGGTTTGTAGGGTATGTCAGATCCTTGCTTGTTGAAGGACTTGTCTTTGTCGATTAACCCTTGTCACTCTGGGCAACAACAATTGCCCAGAGTAGAGTGCCCTCGTTTTCATTTCTGCAAAATTGGTCCTGTGAAGGACATTTTTATCATTTGTGTTAAAATGTGAGCACAAAAAAAGTGAAAATGTGAAATCGCATTACCGTTTTTTTACTGTTTGGAATGCACAAGGCGTATACTGCGCATGCCATTTGCACTTGGCAAAGGGCATTTACAATGGAGATCTATCAAATCTGCCTGATTTTCCGAGTTGTTAAAAATTCAATGCCTGTAAATAAGCATTAAAAATACATAATGGCATGTATGCATTTAGTTTTCGCAAGCACAGGGAAAATGCATGGCTGAAAATGTCATCCTGTTCTGTACCCCAACTCTGCCTGCAATAATGTTGAGCATCCCCTAGAGCGTGAACCAAAGTGGGAAACTAACTGTAGCCCTTCCACATCAGATTTTAGCACATTGATTTATTCTGCAGGGACTCGAACATGATCTCCTTAAAGTCGCTTTCTTTATATCAACTACCATTCTTACAGAGATAATAAACACGTGTGTTCAACACCTCTGCGAACGCTTTTCATCTTGCACAATATACAACAGTAATATAATGTTCCTATGCACTGCAGCTTCATTTTTAAACAAATACAAATTGCTTGTAGGAACCCGTCACCGTCAGCACTTATGTGCAGTTGGGTCCCCTTCATGCAATTTCCAACATTCATGAGGTGGAGACTTGAGGGAAAGAGTGAAAGCGAGACAAATCCGTTCTTACTCTCATTTTTTCCCACTGCCTCGTGAAAGTAAACACAGTCTGGAAATGGCTTGGCAGGGGCGATTTACTAACAGTTTCGCACAGCATAACCCAGGCGGAATCCAGAAAATGTCATGAAATCAAAGACATTAATGAGATGCAGGAAGAATGCAGGGCGGACATCTTATCTCAGCTTTGTGTCCCCCATCTTGTCACTGCAGGAAACTGTGGCGGAACGGTGCTGTAAGAATGGCTTCTATTCCCGGAGTTAGCATTACATCCCATTTAAAACGAGGCTGTAGAATGTCACACCACTATTGAGAATCAGGATACGTTTTGGTGCTCATGTTCTAAAATGTGGTAAAGACGTGGAGTGGGCCAACCTCCATTTGTACTTACATGTTATAAGCTCCGCTGCATACAAATTTGCATACATATAAGGTGAAGACTAATACACAAGTGTTAAAACAGGCACATTTGCCTTAACTCCTTTGTTTTTCATTTTTGGTTGCAGTACATGGAAGTACCACCTGCCAATTAGTCTTGGCAGGCAGCATTTACAAGGGGTTGCTCTGGAATCCACCTAGTTTGTCAGGTGCTAAAAAGAGGCAGATTCTAGAAGAATTTCTTAATGTCACACCTGAATGAACATCGCATGCATGTGCAAAACCATAGGTACATTTGGATGGAGTAGGCGTGCACAGATGAAACGTGTTCACTTCATGCCCTACTGCGCCTCGAAATGACATAAGAATGCTGCAGTGTGGAAGGGAAGAGAAGCCTGCAGTGCTTAGCCGGTGGTTCTTTGGCTCACTTTTATACTCCAGGGCTTACACAACGGCAGCTTTCTTACATTTTTGTAATGTACGTAATCTTTGAAGCACCCTTTTACATTTCGTTCAGCCCACCGTTATATTTCGTATTTACAGACTAGAAATGGCAAATTACGATGTTGTATGTGGTTTTAGAATCTTTTTTTTCTTCTCCTGACTGGCCACCTTTCAGTATAAGGCCTAACGATCTTTAGTTGGTTATGCAAAGACAGGCTAAGCCATTTTAGTCATGACTACCAATGTTGCTGGGTCACCGGCATGCAATGTTAAACATTCACAGAGCAGCAGGGCATACGATAGAGTAAATCAAGGAGTATTCCAGTTTAGTGTTTAGTATTCTTCTCTGTCTTGTGCAGAAAATGACACTGTCTGCAAATTATGCTTTGCAGCTTGCATCTATTAGTGGACTCCCATGGAACCCGCCTGGTCTTTAGCAGGTAATAATCCGAGGCAGATCCATTCGAATTCATTACTTTTACAGCATAATGGAAATCTCATGCCTGGGTAAAACAAAATACACAAACAGGACGGAAAGGGTCAGCACTCTGGAACTCTTTTCTCTGCTCCGTGCTGCTCATCAAAATGGGGAAGTGCATGAAATAGGGGTGTAGAAACATTACACCTCACTTTTATGCGACAATTTCCCCATACACCCCATTAAAATGAGGCTTGGTAATTCAATTTATATAAAAACAAAACAGGGGGCCTCATTAGAAGTTTGGCAGTAGCCTTGCTAGTAAAGCCGGCAGGCTGCCACCAAACTTCCGAAAATTTCCGGCTCCTGGGAATGGGCCATTACTGGGTCATTATGGCCCAGTCGGACCCGGTAAATGCCCTATCACAGGCTCTGGAACGGAAAGCTTCCCATTCCCATTTGAGCCCCATAGGTCTCAATGGAAATGGGGAGGTTGGATGCACCGGCACCGTCCAGGAACTACGGTACCGGCAAACTTATAATGAGGCCCAGGGTCTTGAATTCCCTCTTCTCTTCATGAGATACACAGCACCGCACTTCTTACGTAACTACTTTAAAAACATTTTTTTATTAAATCATATGGTTATAAAACAAACCTTTTGACAATTTAATACATCAGATACATACAATACAAAAGGCAAACTGTGAAAGAGAATAGCAATATCCAATGAAATACAGATATGATCTAAAAATAATAAAAACTTTGAAATGTAGTTTGAAACATATTAAAATTATATTAAAATCTCCTTATTACATATGGAATCAATAAATAGGGAATATACACATTTAATACAAATATTTGATGTAATGCTACTTACTTTCCATACATAGTATGCACTATACAGGGTATTCCAAAATTGATCCCCCTTTAATTGCTGAAATATTGTGCACTAAGCAGCTATAGCTGGCACTATAAAATGGTGTAAGGGCCTGGCAGCGTGTTAGTGGATGGCACGTAGTCTCAATATGGGCATTCCATAGTCTGCAAATTCTTTCGCTTAGTGCTAGTTTATACCATCTCCTTGTATGCTACCGGGTCAAGAGTATATTGAAGCGTAAATAAATTCTGAATCGGTGTATGTTGATAGACAATAATTTTGTTAGATAGGTCAGGAGAGAATCCAGATGGAAACCTTGAGTGTTATATGCCTGGTAGATGGTCTTGCTACTAAGATACCTAATATTGGCCACACAATCAGAATTATTGTTCTTCTTTATTAATATATAAGAAGCATTGGGTAGTTCCATTAGATCATGCATATCGATGTCCAAGTTGTACAAATGCTCGATATCTGTCTCTTTGAGCTGGACAAGGAATTTGTTAGAAATACTACCCTGATAAAGCCTAGCCATACAACTAAACACATTATTCTCTAACTCAACCAGTGAGTCAAATATTGGTTTGAACAATTTACACCGCTGGAGTAGCCAAAGAGAACGAATAGATTGTACACCAAGTGCACAACAAAGGGCCTCTACGGGAACAGAAGAGGGGACCCCTAATATAGATCTCAACAATTTGGCTTCAATTCTATCCATCCATTTCATCATAGAGTTTGGATGAATAGCAAAGCCGTACAAAATCATGGGTACAATACTTCTGTGGTATATTTCAACCATTTCCTCCACATTGTTCCCCCCTTTGTTGTGTATACAACTCCTGATTATGAGCCATTTCTTCACAGTTTTGGTATGCATAAGGTTACCATACAAATGAAGAATTGGATTGTTACAAATAGGAGTACCGAGATAAAGATATCTGTCTACTACTTCCATCGGGTTACACTTGTAGCACCAATTAAAGTTATGATTCGACTTCCTTCTCTTGCCAAATTTCAGTATCTTCATTTTGGTACTGTTAACACAGAGGTCATTGGTTTGGGCATATGCTGCCAGAGCAGCCAATGATCTCTATAGACCAATGAGAGTTCGGTCAAGTATGACCGTGTCATCTGCATATCCATTCCAAGACACTGGTACTGCACCAATAAGTGGGACAAAGTTGTGTGCCGCTTCAATACAAAAGCCCATATCTGCCGCATACAAATGGTATAGAAATGGAGCTAAACCTGTATTTGTATGGATATCCTCAGTGACTTCACCATGCTGGTTAACTTGGAGCGAGACCGTAGTGTCAGTATACAGAGCGATGAGAAAGTATAGGAGTGAGCGATCAATATCCCAATTAATCAATTTAGACCAGTGCCGATTACAGGAAATTGAATAGAATGCTTTTGAGAAATCTGCGAAGCACACGTACAGGGTCCCGTATGTTTTGCTCCTGAGAATGGCTGATAATGGTTTGTAGGATAATGAGTATACTGAGATTGTAGCCAATTTTGATAGTTTATTTTACAAGATGATTGCAAAAAGTTTTGAGCTGATATCAAGCGTATAATCTTTAGTGTTATTACGATGACACTTTTTCAATACAGAAAAGAGAATAGATTTGCGCCAGCTAGATGGAATTAGGCCAGTAATAAGAATTTGTTGATAAAGATTCGCCAGGAGTATTGCCCAGAATTCTAGGTCAGCTTTAAATATTACATTTGCCATCATTTCTGAAGCTGCGGCTCTTGAGCCATTTAACGCTTTAATGATAATTATAATATCATCTGTCTCAAATCCATTGGAAAACTTTGCACTA
Source organism: Ambystoma mexicanum (assembly GCF_040938575.1). Classification (NCBI taxonomy): domain Eukaryota; kingdom Metazoa; phylum Chordata; class Amphibia; order Caudata; family Ambystomatidae; genus Ambystoma; species Ambystoma mexicanum. The sequence goes on from NC_090939.1 coordinate 969,330,618, forward strand.
TAAATATAAGGAGTTGGGAGCTGGTAGGATGCAGGCTTATTATATAGTGCCAAGATGGCTTCTGTCTAGCATGCCACATTAATTGGGGTTTTCTCTTTTCCACTAGTGCTGTTGGCAAAAGACCTGAACAATGACCAAAACTTCCTATCGACATTACTGCAAATTGGAAAAGGCCCTTCCAATCAACATTATTCTTAGAAAATGTGTGATACCTGCCCCAATTCTTATATCTAGTTGATTGAAGGGCAAGCAGCCTCTTTTTCTCTCTCGGGCTATGATGTTCAGATTTCCTAATGTGGTTAAAATATTTCCAATACATTTTTTCTCGTGATGAACCGCAACATCAAATTGTTAGCTGTTAGGAAAGATTTCGTAATTGTAGGTAATTTTCCTTCCATGTGGCAACCCCTAAACTTTTTGCTGTTGTTTTTCACCTTGTTCTTGACTTTGCCAGAGAAGTGCAGCCTTCTGCCGCACTCCTCTGGGCTTTCGCTCTTTTCTTACGGGGAAACTGACATGCCCTTAAGACAGTCAGTACCGGGGAACGCTGTTTCCCGTAGTTTCTTTTATCATGTTGCGGCTTTCGTGCAACATGACACAAGAGGGCACTGTAAGCTAAGTTACAGCTCTCTTGGGTCTCTAGCCTTCTACAGGCCCTAGATACTCGTTTAGGATTGTATCTGATCGGTGCAAGTAATTCAGGGACGGGAATGGTGGCAGCGATCGTTTCTTTGTATTTTGAGCTCCTTTTGGCGTTCTAAGCGCGTTTTCTGCGCTTAACCCAAAATGGTGGCCTGGCTCCCAAAATGGCCAGACCACGAGGCTCCTTTGTCCTGTCCGCTGACCGTCTTGCTCCCTTCACCTTCCCCAGGTCGAGCCGACCCGGGGCCTTCCTTATTTGGGCATGTACTTTCCCGCGAAACACGGATGCTTTCGCAGGCTTCTACATGTCTTTTGTGTGCCTCCAGGATGTGGGCTGGGATGTCTGGTCCCAATACACATCCTGGGTGCCAGAGAGTCTAGGGTGGTGTGAATGCCTGGGACCAACGTGGTCCGTGATTGGTCCACGAATGGTGTGAGTGTTGATGAGCGGATCTCCTATTGGGTCCCCTCCGTTTTGGCGCGAAGGGAACCGTGGATAAGAGGGGGCTGGAAACACCACTACCATGTCGATCTCCTGAGTTCTCACGAACGAAGGAATACAGGAGCCAAGTATCCTGCAACCAAGAGGCTGGACCGAGGAATCGCTGGTGACCCGCTGAAGGACTTCTCCTCTGCACTGCTGTCGCCTTGTGAAACCCTTTTCACCTTTGATCGAACCAGAAGGCCTGTACTGGTACTTCGTCCCTTGGAATAGCGGGAACAGCTATTCTCGGCATCTTCACCATCTCCTGCCAGTAAGCCTTCGGAAGCGTCTCTGGGCCATCCAGCTGACTGACCAGCTTACACGGGAGCCTTGCTCTGTAACCGCCGCCAGGTTGTGTAGTATTTCGAGTCCTTGTCACTCTCACACGCTTCGTACACTTGGCGTTCCCAGGTCGGAAGTGAGTAGTGTACATTTGGCTCAGATACACACGGCCGCTCCGTTGCCCTGCTGTGGTGACAAAACTGTGCAGGTTTCTTCGATTGGGACGTCTTTTTACTCAACACGACGACGAGGCGTTCCCTGCTCTTCTGAATCTGCCAGCTGCTGAAACTGACGCGGAGAAGCCTGGGTCTGCTTGCATCGGGGACCGGTGAGTAGTTTAGCTAGGATCTGGTCGCCCTCCTGCAGGAGCCCATTGCTTTTCCCCGCTGTGTAAAACAGCACCTTTTTGCCGTACTCGCGCTCTGCTTCTGCCCACTGTGGAGGCTGCGCTTGAGTCGCGGAACTTGTTCTTCTTCTGTAAGCACTACACTGAACTGCCTGACTTCCTTCGAAGAGCTTCTCCTTTTGCCCGTTGGCACCAGCGTGTGCAGGTAATTTTGAGCACTAGGCTCCACTCTTCGCATGGCTCGGACTTCCATCTAGTTAGGTGCCTCTGAAGGCGAACTGAGTCTAAAGCATTGTATCGCACTGCCTGTTTTCCTTCCCTTGCAGGTGGACTACACATTTCGTGCATATAACGCTTGCGACTGTCGTATTTGTATATATATTGTGTTGATATGGTATGCGTTGGTTTACTATCGTTATATTGTGATTTTCTCGCTACGGTCATTGTTTTAAAGGCCTTAAAATAAATGTGTATATATTTTTTATATAACACCTGTTTGGAGTAGTTTGTAAGTGATCTTGCTTTGTGTGCTCATTGCGGGCTTTCAGTCACCCTCACCCCTCTTGAGACCTAGTCTTGACCGCCGCGATCGCTACCTTGATTGGTCTGGCTCGTCCAGAGGTTACCCTGTTCCAAGTAATTAGGTTGGCCTTCTGAACTTCTGCGCCACCAGGACAGAGTTCAGAAATCCGTCTTAACATTAGCATGTGTAGTAGGCCGGGTAGTCACTTTCTGAGGCAGATACAGCTGGCTATTTAAAAAGCACATGGCATTAGGGAAACCCAACCATGTTTGGATAGCCAATTCATAAGGGTGAGATGGTCACTGTTGATAAAATTGCTGATTGCTTCAACATTACGATTATTCAATACTATACGATTACCTTGAGGATTGACAGAGACCGAGACCTGTATATACTGAGGGCGTCAGATAGGTGGTGTACTAAAGGTGCATTATAAATACCAATGAGATAGAACTGGTTGTGACAAGTCTTGTTAGAGGCTAAAACAGCATAAATTACATTACATATCAAAACACATAAGTTTAATAGGTTCAAACAAAGATAAAACAGTATTAAATCAATGAACACATAGGTAAGCAGTTAAATGCTAATCAAGTTGCTAAAAAGCAATCTATAGGAATACAGAAAGAAGCCTACAATTGGCAAATATTCAGAAAACAAGTATAGTTGATGCAGAGCAATTTGTCAATGCATACAATTGTCCATATGTTTAGCAAGTACCGTTGATTTGATAGCTCTGTTAAACTACAGAGAGTATGATCTCGACATGTTTCAGTTCTTAGGTGTGTTGAATACAGAACTTTCTTCAGGAGAAAAGATTCAAATCGGATTCCTATTCAGCAAACAGCTGGTGTGAGAGTTAAAATTAACAAGACCTGCTTAATTATGTGTTCATTGATTTGATACTGTTTTATCGTTGTTTGAACCTATTAAACATATGTGTTTTTGATATGCAATGTAATTTATGCTGTTTTAGCATCTAACAAGACTTGTCACAACCAGTTCTATCTCATTGGTATTTATAGTCTATCCTACACCGGATATAGATAGAACGGACACTCCAAACTTGTTGTTTGTTTAGTGTCCCCCGGGATTCCTTCGATATTTATCAGTACTATAGGTGCATCCCAGGGTAGCATGATCGCTAACAGTGTTGAATGTGTAGATAAAGTCCCCACAATTTTGAGCGTTGTACCTATCCACAAACATATAGTCTAAACTAGTAAAACTAGTACCATTGGTCCAAGTACCTTTCAAACTCCCATAGTTGAGCTCATTTGTGTTAAGACAGACAAGGTCTTGGGTCAGAGCCAGTTTCAGCCACGTAGAATCCGTGTTTGTATGGTACGACGTCCTTTCATCACGGGATGTTTTTTCACAGGGTTTTTTACCGCAGATTTTTTTTCGAAAAACCTCATTGAATTTTTTGGGGGGTTAAATCATTTTATATTATTTGGGTGTGGGTGTACGGGAATATAAAAAAATTAAAGGGGTTGGGGGGTTTGGGTGGATAACCCCCCAAAAAAAAAAAAAAAAAAAATGCAATGAGTATTTTTGAAAAAAAATCTGCAGTAAAAAACCCAGCGAAAAAACATCCCGCGATGAAATGACATGGAACCGTTTGTATGAGGATTCAAGTCTACTAGAATGCTCCCTTTTCATAATGGTCACAATGCAATTCCTGCAACAAACTAGGGGCATTCAGATCACCAGCTATAATGATCTCACCCCTGGGACATGTATCTTGGCAAAGTAATAATGTGTCGTCAATGTTGGCAGTGATACCCCTTGCACCAGCCCCACCCAGGGGATCAGATATTTTCATAAGAAGGAGCTTACACCCAGTGTTTAGCAGAGTGACGGCCATAACATAAGATGAAAGTCTGGCCATGATGTATCCCTTCAATGTATACTTGACCAAGGCACCAATAACAAGGCCTCCACTAGCTCTGCTCTTATCACCACCTTTAGCTGTCATGTGAAGGATGTTGTAACCATCAATATAGAAAGTCTTTCTGGTGCAAGTTTCTTGTACAAAGATTTCACAACTTTGTATACATGTCTTCCCAACTGGATGAACAAGAAAAGATTGAAAGCCCCAAGTGTTCCAGCTAAGCCATTTTATTGCACCATCATGCGACTGGAAGCCAATTAGTGTACTGTACACTATTGACTCTTTCTTTGTTACTCACTGCCGATGTGTGGGATGCTACAGACATGTACATTGTTTGATGGGTTAGTCAGTGCATTATCTACTGGTACCTTCACATCTCTCAGTTGCATGTTGGTGCTGACAGCCTGCATGGATCATTGGTATTGCAGATGGTGAGTTTAAGACCCCTCACATACAGGTCTTGTGCATATGTCCATAACAGAGAGGCAACGGCTGGTGAACGGAATTCAATAACTCCACAATTAAGTGCACTGTCCCATTTAGGCAGTTTGTGCCTAAGAATATCATGATTAGTAATACTGGCTAAGCAAGAGATAGACTTAAGCAAAGTAAGCAAATTTGTGCGATTCAAAAATAAGCTCTCTCTCTTCGGATAGATTTCATCTAAGCTGACCATGCATCCCATAGAAGCAAAAACAATGTGTATTCACTTGCTATTGTACAATAGCGTCCGCTTGTAACTGAGGATCCTGCAGATAAACAAGGTCCGACAGACCTGGGTGAGCGGCACTAATTCCACTGCACAAGTCCGGCTAGAATCCCTCATAAAATGTTTAACATTTGAGGGCAATGCTCTCGGCATGGTAGAAGTTCTATTGATAGTAGTTGCTCCCTTGTTGACATTAGAATTGACCCATGTATTCATTGGGCCATGTAGGACAACCCGTCGACTAGTGCTGTCTCCCTGTGCTTTAGTAATCCACCTGGATCCACCCATGGGGATGTCAATATCACAGAGTCCAAAGGTTCAGTAGGAGAGCTAAGGGATGAGTTAAAAAAACAACTCTTTTCTTGTTTCTCTTGGCCATATCAGTGCCACTCATGTTATCTTGGCTGTCAGCCCCATAGATTTCAGGGCGATCAATCATAGAGAGCTTGTTGCAAAGAGCATCCATGGCATCACTCTCTGATATAGCCACAATATGGAGGGTCTCAGCTTGATTCAGTGCTTTATTATTGGAATGTTTCAATAGCATGGGCCTCTTTTCTCGAGGTCCCGCTGTGCCCCCATTGGGTGGAGAGAGAGCTGTGGGCCTGTCTGGATCCATTTGCATAGCCATATGAGTTTCTTTTACAGGTGGTCCTACCATTTTGGACAGTAATAGTTTCATATCCCTCTGTTCAGATGCAATGCTGGTACACACCAGTACTGCTTCGATGTTTGCCTCAAGTACCTTATTAGTACAATATATGGAGTACCTCCTTTCAGATGACATTTGTACAATGGCTGTAGACATTTCTTCTTCCTCACGACATTCATAGGTAGCCTGCGTAGGGGACACAAGCACCCCCAGATCAGGGGTGGAAAATATATTTTGATCAGAAGAGCAGGGTGGAGTAACACAGCTAGGTACTGTCTGTGCAATTTTTAGATAATGGCACAATTTGAGTAGAGACCCATTGTTGTCCATAGTTGCTGAACAGTGTGAAAGACTGATGCTGCCTTCAACAATAGAAGCCACCATGGGAGGTAGTGAGTCCAATGGCAAGGGCGGACAGTATAGTTGTAGTAATAGGACCGGGGCATTTCGCGACTGACATCACAGAGCTTCCAGGAAGCAGCGTCAGATCACTGTTGCTCAATGCACACAGAGAAGACAAAAAATGGTGAGTCTTCAGTATACAAGCTTACCGTAGAAGTCTTCAGCGATAACGGTATGGAAAGTCTGATAACGGTGCAAGGTGGAAAAAAGGGGACGGGGACGGGCCCTTCTTCCAACTGCAGGCCGACACACCAAAACACCGAAACACTCCTCACACTCTGCCCATCCCAGGGGTTTATGAAGCCAATGTCGTCTCCCTCAGAATCAGTGCAATAGACAGTGTAGAAAGACTGAGCTTCACCAAAATGTGCAGGATGTGTTCCGAACACCGAAACGCTCATCACACTCTGCCCCCTCCGCTGTCCCAGGGGTTTATGAAGACAACGTCCTCTTACTTAGATACAGTGCAATGGACAGCATAGAAAGACTGAGCTTCGCCAAAATGTGCAGCATGTGTTCAGAACACCGAAACACTCCTCACACTCCGCATGCTCCGCTGTCTCACGGGTTTATGTAGTCAACGTCCTCTCCCTCAGATGCAGAACAATAGATAGCGTAGAAAGTCTGAGCTTTGCAAAAATGTGCAGGATGTGTTCCAAACACCGAAACACTCCTCACACTCTGCCTGCTCTGCTGTCCCATGGGTTTATTAAGCCAACATCCTCTCCCTCAGATGCAGTGCAATAGACAGCGTAGAAAGACTGAACTTCGCCAAAATGTGCAGGATGTGTTCTGAACATCGAAACACTCCTCATACTTACGTCATTTCCTGTTATCAGTCGCTGATGGGATAGGTACCGTGTGTCAAACAAAGTCGTCCCGGTTCATTCCTCCATGCCCGCCTGGTGTCTGTCGGCAGCACCGTCAGTGGTGCTTCCTCTGTAAAATGAGGGTTGCCCTAATCTCAATCGACACATAAGGGCATAGTGATGTTGGTGGAGGTGTGTAGGCACCAGGGACCACTGCTAGCGCTTAGAGCCGGCACAGTATGGAGAATACTGATGTTGCTAGGACAACATCATCTGGAGCCACCTTCTCATGCCCACTGTTGTTCTTCTGGCTCGCTTTGCCTACAGCGCTCATAGTATGTAATCCAGAGCTCCTACCTGTTCTCAATCTCCCATTCTGAAGAGTTTCTCTTCTTTGTCAATATGTTTCAGTGTCCCTTTTTTGGTCTGCCTTTCGCCCCCGTACCAGGAGCCAGTCCTTCCTAGGCTCTGTCCTGTTCTGATGCTGCACCTTATCTTATCTTCCTCCCATCATTTTGCCCTCTGGCCCAAAACTGTATTTATCTCTCAGTTGCCTTTGGTTCCAGCCATTTTTGGACATCTATTTAACATCTGGGTGCCTTGTGTTAGTGCTTTGCACTATCCTGGTGCCATAGAAATCTGAGGCATTCTTCCCGTAGCACACGGAGGGGAAATCATGTGGGCATCACATTTTCGATTTATGGCCTAACCTTGGTTCTCTACTTCGGTACAGCCCAATCATTACCCTAAGCAACTGTGATATCGGTGTTGGCCTATTTAATCACTGCAATCCCTGGGAGTACATGTATGCAGTGCACGCAGCAACAAGTAGCCCAGCTTGACACCTTGGTGGAGCAGCATTGGCAGATTGCAAGGCCCAGAATAGCGATCCTCTTCTATTGAAACTGTTGCAGGTGAAGATAGGATCCTTCTTTGGAGAGTGGTCATCCAGTTGCACTGTAGCTGAACGAGGCTGCTCCTCACATTATGTACATTTCCATCAAAGCAGTAGTTGGAACCAGGAGGTTAAACAAAAAAGGATCCATGCTGTTTCAAGCTTTCTTCCTCTTGCATGGTCCAGTGAGATAGGTTTCAGTGCTCCGTTCCGCAGACCTCATTAGTTCTTTACTATGCCTTCTGTTGGCAAGGCCAAACTATTGTACACCATGGCTGCATGTTGTGCTTGAATAGAGGAATCGATAATGTAGGTGTTCTTCCTGCTCTGATACATTCTGATGATGTACAGGGGTCTCTGCACACTGAGAAATGCCAGCAACTGTCTCCTCATCATTCTTCCGCCTCATCCCCAGAAAGGCACCATAAGAACCACTGCCACAAGAATCGAGAACCTGGTGCCAGCCGTCACAGGAACACAGTTGGTTTGCCCAGTTTGGGCCACCCCACAAATATTGCCTGGTCTCGTCAGCTCTTCCTTTTTTGCCTTGTACGACCCCACACATTTGGACCAGACCTTTAGGGATGGGCCTGTACAGGCTGGCCTCTAGGAGTGCTGACAGTCCACATAGCCCTGTGGGTGCTTAGGCCGTTCTGAGCATGAGCATCCATGGAAGACACTGGTTCACCTCACCCATGCGGCCTGGTTGTCATAAAGTTATTAGGCACTGAAGGGGGCTTAAGGGTATGGCCCCCACAGAGATGCAAGTGTCTCTGACTCCTCGCTTTACTCACTCCAGCATATTTTTTTCAATTGTTTTTAGAATCTTTAGTCTTCCCTGGACAGGCAAGCTTCTTCCTGAGGTATTCTTCTTTTCTCCTTTATTTTTCCTGGATTTCATCCAATCCCCTGGTTGACTAAACGGTTTAGTCCAGGTAAGTAGAACATCTTTCATTTCTTCTGAAAAAAACAAAAATGCTACAATAACTATACTAACACATTTGATACTATTTTTCCTCTTAAACACTATTTTCCTAATTTTACTCAGGGGACAAATATGTACCCCTGCCTAGCTGGGCCCAATATGGGCAACTGGCTCATATATTTACACAACCCATAGTATTATCGATTTTCTTTTCATATCATCATATATGTTAGATTCAGTATCATCAGTACATTTCTAAGCTATGCACCATGTGATTTACCTCTTCACACCTCTTCACACCTGGCCATGGCCTGTAGCCATTTAGCGAGAATGAGGAAATGGAAACAGAATCAGTGTGATATCTGCATCCCTACACCCCCCTACCAGCACTTGATACCTGATGCCTGCACTTACCCTTGCACTTGCCACCGCTGGCCGCACTTTTATTTATTTATTGTCTTTATTCTATTTACTTATTTATCTTTTTTCTTTTACTGTTATCCTATGTACTGCACTGCCCCCTCCCCTTTCCCTCCACACTTTTCCCCTTCCCGCCTCCCCTGCACTTGCACGATCTCAATGTCACCTGGCCTAGTAAGATCACTGTCTCTGTCTTCCCTCTATTCCCCCTCCCTTGCCACATCGCGCCTTGAAACACTTGCGTATAGGCGCATTATAAATGCCATATCATATCATATCTGGGGTTTACCATACATTTTTAATAGATTTTGTATGACACCCTATTTGTTCCCTCACAAATTGACTCCAAAATTCCTGCCAGGACAGCTTGCATCAATGAAAATAAATTATAGCATATTTTCATTTCTCAAAAGCCTGAATTACTGCAATGCACCAGATATCAAACATATGTTGGTGGTGATGGCACTCTTTTCTTCACCGACTTGTTAAAAAATGACTGGAAGAATTCACACAAAACTGCCAAAAGACACAGCTTTGTGCCCAACTTGCTTTGAATTTGAAGCAAATCCATCCAGCATTTTAGGCTGTGTGCCTGTTCAATAAATGCCTAAGTTTGCCTAAGGAAAAACAATGTAAAAGGGGTAAAACACCCGTTTTTAAAAATGAGTTATCATTTTTACATGCTTACATGAATTTGCACCAGACTTTTCCTATATGGGGGACTGGGCCAGCCAACATTGTTGAAAAACGTCATACAGATATGTGACACAAGTCAAACGTTATTAGCGCCAGTTTTTTCAAAATCAATGAAGCTTGGGTTCCACCTTAACTATAAATATGAAAAAAAGACTTACAGAAGAGTTAAGGTTAAACCAACGAAAACCTAAACTCTATACACAAATCGGAAAAAACAAAGTTAAGATAACATATTAAACTTTATCAATGAGTAAAACAAAGATTAAAATGAAATATCATGGTGACCTTAACTCACCTGGTTTTTGTTTTGCAATATTTAGTTTTTGCTTGAAATGCTTTATAGTAAAGTAATGTAATGTGTTGTGTGAATATCGTTTTTTAATACAAATGTTAAACTCTTTTATGTTTTTAATGTGTACTACATTTGTGCTGCTTTTGTTACTATTTACAGTTTGCATTATTTTCAAAACGTAATTTAACACATATTGCATGTTTGCATTGTTTATGCCACTGTAATGACAATTAATGTTGTGTATATATTAAAGTTATTTGTAAAAGTAAATGTTTCTAAGTGTTTACTGTGTATGATATTTTAATACTCTTTAGTTGTTTAGTGCACATTTTATTTATATGTAACGTTTATTGTTTAGTAAATTATACGTATTTACAATGATGTAACCTTGTTAATTGATATTTATATTTTTATTAACTTATAAAGGTATTTGTTCAAGCATTTATGTTTATGTATGATATAATTTAGGTTTGTAATCAGGAAGTCATTTAGTATTAAAAAATATCTTACACTTTCTTTTAACATTTATTATAGGTGTACATTTAATGCACTTTTGAATGATTTTACATTTTATACAAAAACTTATTTTTATGTGTGAAATTGTTTAAATGTTATGATAGCACTGTATGCTTTTAAGTTTATGGGTGATAAGACTACTATGAAATTGGATTTTAATATATATTTATTTTATCTATTAATAAAGTTTAATATGTTGTTACCTTAACTTTATTATTTCCGATGTTTGTAGACTATGTTTTTGTTGGTTTACCCTTAACTTTTTTGCAAAAGTCATTTTTTTCAAATATATTACATTTTTTTTATGGTTACACAATTATTGATTCTGAGGGCCTGATTCTGAACTAGGCATAGTGAGCATGGAAAACAGCACACTTCACTGCACGTTTTCCTGATGCCCATCCACCATGCTTATTCTGAAGTGGGCATGCAATCCGCCTGTTTTTATACTTAATGGGCGGATTGCAAGTCTCAGCATCAGTTTCATTAAAGAGCTAATTTCAATTTAACTAAAGTGCAGCTGAGAACACTGCATTTCTGATTAAGCAGTTTGACAAGCATATAACATCTTTAAAAATATAGCCTGTGACAATTGAAGGGACACAAACAATACAGGGTGTTTGTGTGTGCGACTCTGACAAAAATAGATAGACATAGACAAGTTTAAGCAACATTTCGATTTTGCAAATGTTTATTTTTTTCAATGAAAGTGCAGGATGCACCTTTGACAGTATACTGATATACCAGTATATACCAATGATATCCGTGGCACTCCTCCACAACAATAGATTAAGTTCCCAAATGTGGGAACTCCCGTCCTCTGCACTCTATGGGTGGCTCCTTATATGTTTGATTATTTGTTAGGTAAATGATTCAATAAATTGATTTGTACAAAAATGTAGGTAATTTGCTTAGTGACATATATCAATACATATACCAATACACATTGACACAGTTAAGTATTTTTAGAAAAAATCCATTGATTTATTAGAAGCCCAACGCCTTTCGTGAAATAATTCACTTCTTCAGGGGCAATTTGCATAATTTTTCTTAAAGTAATCTGGAAGACATAATATTTAAGTAGATGCATATTAGTCCCAATAGTTCAAAAGAAAATTGTATAATTTCCAATAGCAAAAAACTTCATGGAGGATCAACATATATCCTATTGTCGAGTATCTTGTTAAGTTGACATAAATTTAAACTTTAAGCAAATCATACAGTTGTAACCAGTAGTAACCATTTAGAAATATCCTCACATTCAACAATGATCAACATATTGACATTTTTGTGTTATAAGTAAATTACCTATGGACAAAATTCCATTGTTCCAAAATGTTGGCTGTTCATCACAAAGAGAGAGTTGTCAGTCTCCTGTACTAGAAGTGTAATCTTAGTCCCTAGACAGTTACCAAGAAAAAGTGGGAGAAGGGGGGAGAGTTGGCAAGATAAGGAATCCTGAATCTAGCTATCAAAAGATTAGAATTAATTAAAAGTGATGACTTACCACCTTATGTCAGAAGATGGTAAGAAGACGGTAAATTGAGTAAAAATCACTTCATCTTTTGGAACCTTTTGTGTAGGAGCAAGCATCCAGCCCAAAGTGGGCGAGTTCCCGAAATACCTAAGAATAAACCAAAATGTGGACTAAGTACATAATCAAGAGGAAATGAAGTCCGGCTGAAGTAGCACAGATAATCCCAGAATACTTACAATTAAATAGTTTTATGGTGTGTAGTGGTCGAGATCGTGATCTGCCACATTTGGGAACTTGATCTACTGTGTACATTTTTTCAACCTATATGCCAGGGTTGTTACTTATCTCCTCCGCACCTTAAAACGAATAATTCTCAGGATATACCTTTAAAGATACTCTTGTGTAGAAATTAGGAGTGCAACTTGATTAGTTCTCACTTGGATATACTCCTCCACAACAACAAACCAAGCACCACATAAGAGGTCCCGTATATGGCTGCCACTTTTTGGCATTCGTTAAAGTGGAGGAGTACCACGAGAATCGGCATGGAAATTCATCAAATGCAAAAGTGCTAATTGCAAGGTTGGTAAACCGCCCGTGCACATATTCAGAAAGTTGCGTATTAGTTCCAACTTCGGAACAATATGCCAATTTCAGAGTATGTGTTAAGTGCCAAAAATGTCGGAAATGCTTTCAACAACGTTTTCAGTACTTAACACCATGCTGAGAATCGGCCCTGAGTGTTTGTTGTAATACTAATGTGTGTTGTAAGAGCATGCAGCATAAGTGCGTGTGTTGCATAAGAGCATGATGCATAACAGTGCATGGTGTAAGTGAATGTGTTGTAGGTTTCCGGGTTTGAAGAGCATGCTTTGGAAGATTGTGTGCAGGGTGTGTTGTAGGAACATGTGTTGTAGGAATGTGTGTTACAGAAGTGTTTGTTGTAGGAGCATCTGTCATAATTGTGTGTGTTATAAGAGGATGTGTCATCAGATGACATACTATTGGAGTATGTGCCATAGGAGTGTGTGTCATATGCCCATATGTGGTAGGTCCACTTGTCAAGCATCCACATGTTGTACATCCATATGTTGTAGGTGCATGTGTTGTAGATGCACATTTTGTAAGAGCATGTGTCAGGAGCAGGAGTGATAACAGTGTGTGTCATAAGAGTGTAAGTAATAGCAGTGCATGTCATAGCGGCATGCGTCACAGGAGTATATTTTACAAGAGTGTGTCCTATGACCATGTGTTGTAGGAGCCCATGTCATAGGAGCGCATGTAGTAGGCGCATGTATCTCAGTGCATGTTACATAAGCAATAGTTGTAGCAGCGTGAGTTGTAAGAGGGTGCATAGTGTTTGTGCTATTGATGTTAATATACATAATTTTAATATCATAAATATAAATGTAGGTTTTTAATATAAAATGTATCTTCATACTGCTCATGTGTGTTATGCCTCCTAAAGTGTATATGTTCATATGAAAAGTGTAGATTTAATCCATCACTTCAAAACTGTCATCTGTGACTTGCCTTTGATGTGAGTTATTAGGAGATTTCAATTTGGTAATGCACCAACTGTAAAACTCATATGCTCTGAGTGAGTGATTGCAGCACATGTTATAGGCACCTGTCTGGTAGGAGTATGTGTTGTGAGTGTGTGTCATAAGAGTGTGTGGTAAGTGTGCATCGTAAGAGTGTGTGTGGTTGGACATGTGTTGTAAGAGCACGTGTCATACATCCACATGTTATGCGTAGTAGGCACGTGTGTAGTAGATGTGCTTATCATCAGAATATGTATCATAGGAGTGTGTGTTGTAGGAGCGCATGTAATAGCAGTGGGTGAGATAGTAGCATGTCTTGCAGGAGTATATTTCATTAGAGTGTGTGTTGTAAGAGTGTGCATGAAGTGTTTGTTGTTAGACTGTGTGTGGTAGGAGCATGTGTCATAAGAGCATGTGTCGGTTGTAGGTACAAGTGTCATAGAAGAATGTGTCACAGGTGCATTTGTCATATGTGCATGTGGGAGCGCTTGTCATGTGTCTATATGTTATGTGTAACAAGCATGTGTGTATTAGGTTTCTATCTCATAGGAGCACTGTATAAGTGTTCATATACACAATGTGTGTATCACAAATGTACATGAAAGGTTTCAATATATAAAATGTACCTCCATTCTGCTCAGGCATTGTATGCCTTCTAAAGTGTTCATTTTTGTATGAAAAATTTACATTTAATCCATCTCTTTAAAACTGACATCAAGTGACTTGCCTTTGATTGTTTTTTTTGGAGATGTTAATTGTGCAATGTACGATCAGTAAAATGTATACGCTCTGTGTACAGTTTGTATGACTTGCCTTTGATGTGAGTTTGTAGGAGATGTTAATATTGCAATGTATGAACAGTAACACTCATGCACTCTCGTATGACTTGCCTTTGTTGTGAGTTTTCCAGAGATGTTCATTTTGTAATGTACCAACTGTAAAACACAAACGCTCTACATATGTGATTGCAGAGCATGTTGTAGATGCCTGTGTGTTATGAGTATGTGTTGTTTGAATGTGTGCCATATTACCATGTATTGTAGGAGCACATGTTGTAGGAGCTGTGTCGTAGGCGTGTGTGTATAAGTGTGTAGTAGCTGCACGTGGCAAAGGATCAAAGGTTGTAGTACTGCATGTTGTAGGAGTGTGTGTCGTAAAAGTGTGTGTGGTTAGAACATCTGTCGTAAGAGCACGTGTCATAAAGGCACTTCTAATGTGCAGTAGGTGTGCTTGTCATTAGACCATGTATTATAGGAGTATGTGTTGTAGGAGCGCATTGTTGTAGCAGCATGTGTTATAAGAGCATGTATCATAGGAGTGCGTTCCATTAGAGTGTGCATTGTAAAAGTGTGTTAAGTGTGTGTCATAAGAGTGTGTGTGGTAGAAGTGTGTCATAGGTGCATGTGTCATAGGTGCACGTGCCAGCTGAGTTTGTATGTATACATGTTATTTGTAGTAAGCATGTATGTTTTTGGTGCCCATGTCGTAGGAGCACGCTATTAGTGTTCACATGCACAGTGTTAATATCGAAAATGTACCTGTGGGATTTTCATATAAAATGTACCTCCATTATGCACATGCATTGTATGCCTCCCAAAGTGTACATTTACATATGAACAGTGTACATTTCCATATGAAAAGTGGACATCTATTCCATCACTTCAAACCTGATATATAAGTCAGCTTTGACTTGCCTTTCATGTGAGTTTTTAGAAGTGCATTATAGCATGTACGAACAGTAAAACTCTTATGCTCTATGTATAGTTCATATGACTAGCCTTTGACAGCGCATGTTGTAGCTGCCTGTGGTAGGGGTATGTGCTGTAAAAACGCATGTCATAGGAGCACAAGCTATAGAAACATGTGTCGTAGGAGTGTGTGTGTAGTAGGAGCACATGTAGTAGGAGCGCATGTTGTAGAAGTGCATGTCGTAAGAGGGTGTAATAAGTGTGCATCTTAAGCGTGTGTGTGGTCAGAACATGTTTCATAAGAGCATGTGTCATGCGTCCACATGTTATGTGTAGTAGGTTCATGTGTAATAGGTGTGTGTATTACAGGAACATGTATCATATGAGTGTGTGTTTTATGAGTGCTTGTCATAAGAGCATGTGACATAATAACATGTGGCATAGGTGCGTGTGTCAGAGTGTGGGTTGTAAGAATGTATTAAGATTCTGAGCCTCATTACAACTCTGGCGGTAGCCATGCTGGTAAAACAGGCATGGCTGCCGCCGGAGTTGCATTTTTTCAGGCAGCCGTCAATGGTGAATTGCCGGGTAATTCTGACATTGCCAGACCCGGTAATTCCTGCATTGCCGGGTGCCGGTTCCTTTCAGTCCCCATTCCCATTTGACATTCCCATTCCCACAGCTCGTAGTATGGCAGACCGGCAACTACGGTACTGGCCGGCTTACCGGTACCATAGTTCCCAGACCGCCATGCTTATAATGAGGCCCTCTGTGTGCTAGTAGCATGCGTCATTGGAGCATGTGGCGTAGGAGTGTCTGTTAGTAGAATGTGTATTGTAAGAGTGCAGAGTTTGCTGTAAAAGAGTGCATTGTAGGAGCATGTGTGGTGGGAGCATATGTTATAGGTGCACATGTAGGTGCACTTTTTGTAGGTGCATTCAATGCATGTTGTGAGTGTGTGTGTAGTATTAGAACATGTGGCTGCATTTGTCATAGGAGTAAGTGTTGTAGGAGCACATGCTGTAGGAGGGTGTGTAGTAGGAGCACATTGGTGTATGAGTGTGTGTCATTAGAGTGTGCGTTGTAATAATGTGTGGTAAGTATGTGCCATAAGAGTGTGTGTGTGGTAGGAGTGTGTGTGGTAAGATCACATGTGGAAAGAGCACATGCTGTAAGAGCATGTGTGGTAGGCACGTGCGTCATAGGTGCACATGTGATTGGAACACATGTGGTAGGTGTACATATCATTGGTGCAAGTGCCTTAGTTGCTTGTTTGCTACATGTTCTGTGTAGTAGGCACATGTGTAGTAGAGGAGCATGTCATAAGAACATGTTTCATAGGAATGCATGTCATAGGAATGTGTGTCAATAGAGTGTCTATTTTTTGTATTTTATTGAAGCTTATAAAGTGCGTTTGTCCAAAGCGCTGTACAAAATTAAAAGCAACGGTACAAAATGAATTAACTATAAAGTAATTCAGATATCACATCAGAGAGCAAACAATCATGGACAGTGAAGTAGATGGTTTTTCAAAGACACCCGAAAGAGGGAGTAAACAATGATAGATCGAAGAGATAGGGGCAGAATGTTCCAATGGAGGTAAGCAAGAAGCTGGAAAGAACAAAAATGAGACTGGGCAGAGGGTGGATGGGGAACAGTTAACTTAAAAAGACAGGAAGAGCGAAGAGAAGAAGAGGTAGTATAGAAGGACAACAGAACAGCAAGATATTCTGGAGCTAGTCCATAAAGAGATTTAAAGACTAGACACAGAAAATGACATTTAAGTTGGGAGTGAAAAGGTAACCATCAAAGAGATACAATCGAAAGTGTGTCATTAGAGTGTGTGTCGTGTGTTTTGTAAGCATGTGTCTTAAATGTGTGTGTGGTAGGAGCATGTGTGGTAGGAACATGTTTCGTAGGTGCACGTGCCATACGTGCATGTATAAGCAAGTGTTGTACATCCACATGCTGCGTGTAGTAGGCATCTATGTGTTAGGTGTGAATGTCATAGAAACATGTATCATAGGAGCGTGTGTTTATGAGTGCTTGTCATAGAATCATGTTGTGTGTGTGTCATTAGAGTGTGTGTCATAAGAGTGTGTGCTGAGTGTGTGGTAAGTGTGTGTTGTAAGAGTGTGTTCAGTAGTAGCATGCGTTGTAGGAGCATATGGCATAGGAGTGTGTGTCATAAGAGTGTGTGTTGTAAGAGAGTGCGGTAAGTGTGTGTCGTAAGAGTGTGTGTAGTTGACTTCCTGACCACAAAGACCCGCTGCATGGCCCAATGGGAGGCGGACCTAGGTCATCCAATAGAGGATCACCCTGGGTGGACATATGGACCAGAACACACACCTCATCCACCTGCATTACCAACAGGGAATGTGCGTACAAGATTACGCTGCAGTGGTATTACCCGCCGCTCCGACTTCACCATATGAACCCACAAGTGGATCATTCCTGTTGGAGAGGATGTGGCCACCCAGGCTCCTTCTACCATATGTGGTGGGCTTGCCCAAAGGTCCAACAATTCTGGAGGACATGCCTGGGGACCATCACACAAATTACCGGAACTACAATTCCCCTGGAACCAGAACCAGTCTTGCTGGGAGCTCCGATTCCCACGATCTACCCGCGCTCCGGGACCAGAGCGAAATTACTAACTCACTCACTCAGGGAAATCGGTGGTGGCCAGAGCTTGGAAATCCCCGGAAGGCCCTCACATAGCCCAATGGTGGACTAAAATTTGGGACATTTTGATTGCGGAGAAGGTGACGGCAGCACAAGCGGGAACTCTCCATCATTTCCAGAATATTTGGGCCCCAGTGCTTGAATACGACCAGCGCTTCCCCGCCCTGACCTATAAACCTATCCGGGCCCGCTGGATCCTGAAAAACCAAGAGATCCCTGAGGAAGACACACAGATGCTGAGGCACAAACTGGGCAGCCCAGGAGGGAAGATTCCGCCTCCAAAGACTAAGGGGCAGAGGGGCCAGAGGGAGGTGAGAGGGAGGAAACCTAGGGAGGGGGTAATAAAGGACTGGGGATCAACATGCCTGAAGAATCATTGCTTATAATGTTTGTAATTGTCATCCTGCCTTGATTTAAAATAAACAAAGTTAAAAAAAGAGTGTGTGTAGTTGCAGCATGCATGGTAGTAGCATGTGTGGTAGGAGCATGTGTGGTGGAAGCATGTGTCATAGGTGCACATGCTGTAGGTGCATTTGATGAATGTTATAGGAGCGTGTATGTTGTAGGAGCACATGTAGTTGCATGTGTCATGTAAGCACTTGCTGTAGGAGTTCATGTTGTAGGAGGGTGTGGCAGAGTCTGTGTCATAAGACTGTGTGGTAAGTGTGTGTTGTAAGATTGCGTATGGTAGTAGTGTGTGTCACGTGGTGTAGAAGTGTAGGTCAATAGAGTATGTTCTGAAAGAGTGTGTAGTAAGTGCGGTCCTAAGTGTGTGTGTGGTAGAAGCATATGTGGTAGGAGCTAGGAGTGTGTGTGGTAGGAGCACATGTGGTAAGAGCCTGTGTGGTAAGAGCCTGCGTAGTAGGTGCATGTGTCGTAGGTGCACATGTTGTAGGTGCACGTATCGTAGGTGCATGTGTCACATGTCATAGGAGCGCATGTGGTAGAAGCATATGTCTTTGCAGTGTGTGTGTGTAGTAGGAGCAGATGTCATTGGAGCATGTGTTGTAGGAGTTTTTGTTGTAGGAATGTGTTGTAAGAGGGTTTTGTAGATGTGTGTGCTGTAATAGAACATGATGTAACATATATGATATGAGTGTGAGTCTTAGAAGCTTGATAACTAAGTGCCTGTTATAAGAGTGTGTCATAAGAGAGTGTCATGAGAACACATGTTGTAGGAATGCATGTTGTAGGAGTGCGTGTTAAGAGAGTGTCATAGGAGTGCGGGACGTAAGAGCTCAAGTCATAGGCCCTCATTACAAGTCAGGCGGTGGACGATGGTGCTATTAGCACCATGGTCCATGCCGGATTACGCCATGGTGGATGGCGGAATTACCGCCCCATTCCAAGGTGAGTGGGGCGGTAATTCCCCATTCACCTATTGCCCTTCCCCATTCCCATTTTTGCCCCATAAGGCATAATAAATAACAGTGCCGTAATTAGCACCAAGGTCGCTTAGCGCCTTGCACTTTAACGCCTGCAAAAAGACCTTGTGTTCTAAGCGCTTGCTGCAAGAGTGTGTGGTAAGAGGGTATGTTTTAGGAGCACGTGTTGCAGGAGTACATGTCACAGGACCATTTATCAGAGGAGTATTTGCCATAGGTGCACATGCTGTAGGTGCAAATGTCATATGTGCAGTTGTCATAGGAGCATCTATCACAAGAGCATGTGTCATAGGAGAGTGTGTCATAGGAATGCTTGTAGGACCTTGTGACATAGGAGCGCATGTCAGAGTATGTGGTGAGAGGGTGTCATAGGAGCACCTATCATAGGACCACATGTCATAGGAGCACATAGCACAGGAGCATGTCCCGTAAGTGTGTGTCATACGAGCATGTGTAATAGGAGTGTGTGTCAGAGGAGCATGTTTTGTAGGAGCATGTGTCATAGGAGCATATGCCATAGGAGCTCATGTTGTGGGACTGCGCATTATGGGAGTGCATGTCGCAGGAGTGTGTGTCAAAGGAGTGCATGTCGTAGGAGTAAGTGTCGTAGGAGCATGTATCGTAGGAGTGCATGTTGTAGCAGCTCATATCATAGCAGTATGAGCTGCAAGAGCACTTGTTGTAGGGTTGCGTGTTGTAGGACCATGTGTAGGAGGGGAACATGTCATTGGAGTGTGTGGTAAGAGCAGATTGGAGGAGCATGTGTCATTGGAGTGTGTGGTAAGAGGGTGTATTGTAGGCATTGCATAAAATACAGACTGTAAAATTCCAATGCCTCTTTGTACAGTTTGTTCACATTAATTGAACTGTGTTGTTCGTATGAGTTTCACAGTTCATACGTTACACCATTGCATCTTCAGAAAACATATGAAAGTCAGGATATCAGGAAAACTTGTGTTTTTTCAGAAGACGCAATGGCATAGTGTATATACTGTCTATGTGCTCAGCAAGGTTTGTATGAAAGATGCAGTTCATACTTAATGTAATCTCAATTGTAATCTTCTGAAAACTGACATCAAGGTCAGCCGTCTCATGTGAGTATTCAGGAGATTACACTTGTGTAATGTACTGGCTGCAAATCTCCTACACCTCTTTGTTCAGTTTGTACACATTAATTGAAGTACAAACTGCATCTTTCATACGGACTGCCCAGAGAAGGTATGAGTTACACAGTTCATACATTACACTATTGCATCTTCTGAAAACACATGAAAGTGAGGGCTGACTTTGATGTCAGTACAGCTTTCATGTGTTTTTAGAAAATGCAATGCTGTAATGTATGATCTGTGAAACATATGTTGTTCGCACAACTCATATGAAAAATGCAAGCTCATTCTGGGCAGGCATGATATACGGATACATTTAAAACGTTAACTCAAAAATGGCGAAGTCAATTTTCATTTTTTTGTTGGTGCGCCATTTTCTGATGAAATCTAGGAGCAAGCCACAAATTGGCATATTTGTCCCGAAAAATATATTTCTTTCGTATGGGAAAACTCTATGTTAAAAGCTGTTGAAAATGCTATCAAAGTGAACTTTTTTTAAACTATGAAGCTGTTATGTACACTTAAGAATTGTGCATGCATAGGCACTGCCTTATAATATTACTGTGGAATATTTTCAGAATCTTTCATAGGCTCGTTAATGGGAAAAGTTATTTTCTGAAACTCCATAGACTCTTCGTCGTACCCTTAACTATGCCTTGTGCTCGTGCAAAGGCATAACACACATATGTATATATATATCGATTCACTGCAAAAACTTTAGTCAAAGTATAGTTAAGTTGAGCAAATTCAACGCAAAAAAACTTCAGTGAACGTGGGAAGTCATGACCAGCTTAATTCTTAACTTTTTGACCCAATAGGTGGCCATGGCCTTCGATTGTGGCCACTTTACATGCCTTTCGGGCCCACTAGCCAGGGCCTTTGGCCATGCCCACTGTGTATTTTGAAACACTACTGGGCCACTAGACATGGCTTTTAGCCATGTCCACTTTACCTGTTCCCCCAATATGTATATTTTGGACCCACTAGGTGGCCATGGCCAAAATTTCAGGCCCACTAGTCAGGTCCTTCGGCCCAGGAAGTTGCTACTCTACATGTTCCCCCACTTTTTTTCTGTTAATCCAATTTTTTTTTAACTCTCTCGTTTGTTCTTTTTTTACTTTTTTCCCATAACCGCAGTTATATTGGTAATGTACTACAAATAACCATGGCTATCTGCAGGTGCCCGCAGATAATCGCAGTTATCTGTAAAAGGCATGAAAAATCCAAAAGTCTTCCTTGTTCTCTCAGGTTCTCACAAAGGGCTCCCCTTCTCTTGGCCTGCTTCCCCCAGTCCTATCCCTTATAGTCCTCTCCAATTCCCCCAACACTTGTCATTTTGTGTGATGCACTTTCATTCCTGAATGCGTTTACTTTTATAACCGCTGTTATCCCACTGAATAGCTGCGGTTTTGAGAAAATGTTTGAGCTCTGCACTTCATCCCCAGACCCACCAAACTCCCCAATTTCACATGGTGTCCTCTTTCTCCCTCCACCCCTCTAGCCTGATGACATTTCATCCTTTTTTTGCCTTCCAAATGGCCTTTTTTCCATTTTTCGTTTTTGGTTAGCCGTGGTTATTCCCATAATAACCACGGTTATCTCTTGCAAAAGGTCTCTCTCCTGCAAAGCACCATGGGAGGTATAGCTTTAATTTTGGGGAAAGGGGCTAACGCTATCTCCATAAAATAGATTTAAAAAACATCAGGAATCAATAACACCAGACCCCTCCGAGAAATCAAGTCAATGCTTTGTGGCTAAATTGTTTCATACCTCGTCCTATTTCGTCCAGCGGTTTTTCCTGTGCGCTGCGTAGAAATGTCCACTTTTTCTCTATGGGAAAATTAATTGGGACTATGCCGAAACAGCATTTTGTTTACCTTTCTTAATAACTTTTTTATTTTTCAATGGATGTTTCCCAAAATGTGCTGTCTGGGTGGGCCTGTGACAAACGTTTTGTTTGCAAATTTCAGCCAAATCAAAAGTTAATGGCAATTCATTTTTTGGGGTTTCCTATGTATCTCGATACTCAACTACAGTGCAGTGACAGCCACACTATATGTGAAAAAACCTTAGTTAAGGTGATCAGATTTAATGCAACAAAACCCCTGAAATTCAGCACTCACATTTCAAGCAACTCTACCTTAACTATGCACCCCCTGTTGCACAGCGTATGACCACAATGCACCGATAGGTTATGTTTTCACCCCACTAGCCAAGGCTTCAGCATTGACCACTGTACATGTTGCACCAATAGGTTTCTGTGGGGCCCACTAGGCATGGCTTTCAGCTGTGGCCACTGTGCAAGTTGCCCCAATAGGTTTATTTGGGGCCCACTAGCCATGGCCTTTGGCCTTGGTCACTGTACATGCTGTACCAATTGGTTTCTTTGGAGCTCACTAGCCATGGCCAAAGGCCTTGCCCACTGTACATGTTTCACCAGTTTATTTGGGCCCACTAGCCCTGGTCTTTGTTCATGGCCACTGTACATGTTGCACCAATAGTTTCTTTGGGGCCCACTAGTCACGGACTTCCATGGCCACTGTGCATGTTACACCAATATGTTTCTTTGGGGACCACTAGCCATGGTGTCCTGCCATGGCCAGTGCCCACAGCCTTCAACCTTGGCCACTGTACATGTTGCACCAATAGGTTACTTTGGTGCCCACTAGCCATGGCCTTTGGCCATAACCAGTGGCACAAAGACCCATTGTCCCCTGCCTAGTAGATGTGATTACAGCAGGTGTAACATTTCTTTTTTTCACTCTCTTTTCTCGCAAGATTCCCCCAGCATTTCCCAATAATGGCAATGGCGTTCCGATTCTTGCACAATTCCCTGGTATTCCCCCGATAACCCTAAAAAATCAGAAACTCTTCCCTATCCTCACAGGCACCCAACATGTGCCCCTATCCTCTTTCCTTGGTCCCCCCATTACCCTCAATTAATTTTTCCCTCTATAGCCCTCTCCCTTTACCACCACCAATATTTGGTTCATGTGACACAGTTTCTTTTCCAAGTGCGTCTTGTGTTATTGCCATGGAAATCTTGCCAGATTACCACGTTATTCCACAGATAAGCCAAACATGTTCAAACTTTAATTAGCTTCCCAGACCACCCCCAACTCTGTAACTTCACATGGTGTCCTCTACACCCCTCCCCAGCTCTAACCTGATGCCATCATATCCTTTTACCTCCTTCAAATAGCTCTTTGACGAAGTTTCGTTTTCAGCTTCTCCAGGTATTATCGCAGGCATCGCTTGCATCAAGCCAGAAATAGAGTTGGATTTTCATTACTGTAAAGCCTCTCTCTGCTGCAAAGCACAATGGAAGATATATGCATGTTTGTGGGAGCAGAGGGCACCCCTTTCTCTGTCGAATATTTTAAAAACTACTGGACCATTTACCCAAAACCATTTTGCTGACCAAGTAGTTTCTTATTTGGTCCAAATTCGTCCAGGGTTTTATCCACTACGGCTTCTCATATATGGCACATTTTCTGTATTGGAAAATGAATGGGAGTAGGACTAAAACAGTGTTGTTTTTTTAACAAATCTTTCCCAAAATGTCCAGTTTTGGTGCCACGTGATTAAAATGATTTAATTTAGGTTATAAACTTTTCATTTATACACTCTAAGATTCAGAAAGAAAACCAAAAGGAGAAGAAATGTCTGTATAGTTTCTTTGTTAGTCTTATGTTGCGTTCTCCTATCTTGGTTTTCAGTTTTTAGCACCTTCGTAAGTTGATCCCATTACATTATTCCAAATTTTAATAATGGTGAATACTAGTTTTTGATTATTGCTTAGCAAGATTTGGGCCCAACCATCTCCTGGTGTCGATTCTTTGTTATCTGTCATAAAAAATTCTCGGAACAATGTTCTCTTTTCTGTCAGTGCTGGACATTCCATTATTATATGGTGGATACTTTCAACCTTTGTGCTTTGTTGGCAGAATCGACAACATTTTTCTGTTTTCGTTAGTAGCTTTCTTTTTGCAAGGACTTCACGAGTTGGAGGGATATTTAAGCTCATTCTCATGAAAGTCTTGCACATTTGTTGGTCTGGGAAGATAAGTAATTTGGAGGATCATTCAAGGCTCGAGAATCGTGCTTACATGGTAGATCCATTTGGTATTGTGCTTTTTGCTGGATCATTTTATCCAATCATTAGTGGAATGTCTAAAACAGGCACAAGATTCACTCGTAATTCAGTTTTTCGGTGGTATTTAGCTGTGATTGTGAGAAAGTTTCTGGAAGTTTAATCAGTTTTCATTGGTTGATTCTCAGTCGGTTCATGCTGTTGTTAATATCAAGATCTGGGAGATGGATGTGGTCTTTTGGGATACAGTCAGCTGCACATGATCTAGTCATGATGTAGTGGTCGCTGTTCACGGAGTATATATTGACGCTATTAGTAATGGAGTCCTTTATGTCAGCTGAAATGTATACATAGTTCATTATGGCCGTTTTGGTTCCCCTTGACCATGTTGGTTTAAGGCCTCCTGATGTTTTCTCATGAGCATGGGATCGATGTAAATTTCTGATAGCTGTCTCTTTTTGCCAGCGCCATACTCGGGTGGTTATTCTGTCTTTGTCTAGCTGATTCCCAACTTGATCGACAAGATGTAGATTAAAGTCTCCACATAATATGAAGTCAATGTCAGTATATCTTGCTGTGGCTTCATCGATGGCTGAGAAGACAGCATCGATGAAGGCATATCGTTGATGGCTATAGGATTCCAGTAGATGTTCATTATTCCTAGTTTCTTCTTATGGGATCTCTTTTGCAGTTTGTGCAATAGGTCTTTGGTAATTGTTTGCTCAATAATAGTCAATTGAGCCCATGGATTTATATTAGTCGAATCAATTATGTTGATGGTTATTGGTGTGTTTATCAGGGTCAGGAGACCAGCAGATGGTCGTCCTTTTTCCCTTCTTATCGCTGGATTCATAAAGCAAACATAGCCGTCAGAAACAGTTTGCTTATGTATCCATGATTCCTGAATGGAAATTATTTGGTAATGGGCAAAAGAATGTGCATTTTGTTGAAACAAGTGGGAATGACCCCGTGAGTTCCACGAGCATATGGTCGTGTATTGATTTTCCGACGTAATTAGTGATTAGAGCTGTTGTGTGGAATTTTCCCTATTGTCTGTAAATTGATGGTCTGTGTCCCTCCAAAAGAAGTGCCTTGTCACTTCGGAGCACACCCTGTAAAGATTTTCGTTGAAACCATTATTTCTTGGATAGTCTCTCTTCTCTTCATAATAATTTGATTGCGTTCTTTCCGTGGTTTCTCCATCGATGTTCCGCTCACTGTTCACTACTTCTGGTGTTTGATCGTAATTAAGGCAATCTCTCTTTGGTATGGCATTTCTATGAAAGGTAGAGCAGATCACAAAGCCCAATTGGTTAAATTGTAACTTCATATCTAAGATTAGGTTTTTGCATTCAAGGGAGTATAGTTCAATCTCGACTCTATCCAGGCTATTTTCATCAATGAATTCAGCTACTTTTATGTCACGTGATCTAATCGATTTCATCTTTGGGATCACTTTTAGTAGTAGTAATACGTTTGTTCTATTTAGAACGAGACCATCATTGCTGGATTCGATTCTTTCCAGCTTTAGTTTATGAGTATTGTGTTTGTGCCTGGGATCGCGAAAGTGTGGTAGTGTTAGCCCTCCTATATCCGTCTCTTGCATAATGTCGGGGTGCTGTAATTTTCGGATTGATTAGCAGACCTTTGGGAATCTTCGGACAATACTTCATTGTTGCTTATTGATTGTGTAGTCACATCATTATCTAATCGATTAGTAGACCTTTGGGACTCTTGATGTGATAATTCATTGTCGTTTATTGGTTTAGAGACATATAACATGAGGTGAATACGAGGTTGGAGTCTGATATATCTTCGCATGTCAACTCTATTCTGGTTGAATGCCATGATTGCCCTTCTCGTATTGATCTATTATTATTAGCGATGTTTCCTCCTGCTGTGGGTCAGGCTCCATCTCTGTCTCTTGTGGGTCATCCCTATGTGTCAAAAGGGTCATTAGTTCTGTACTTTGGTTGTTGTTTTGTTGTTGTCTACATTGTCGTTCCTCGTTGTTTGTCATGGAAGTATCACTTGTCGTGTTTCTCTCTCCTTTTTGTTTCTGTACGAAGAGGTTTTTTCTATTCTTTTGGGTTGTCGTCATCTTTGTCTGTGGCAATGTTAGATGTCGAAAAAATGCTCTCGATCCTTTTTACTTTTGTTTAGTTTTTTTCTTAGCCTCTTGGTTCTTAATTGGTTGTGGTTGAATGTTCCTTTGTTCAAAAAAAAGTTCTCCACTTCTCTTTTCGATCCATGTTTATTGTGTTGCATTAGGGTCTTTGTCATAATTTCTTGTGTCATGGTATTGGAATTATGATTGTGCGTCACCGTTGGAGATTCATTTTCCATATCGATGAGGTTTCCCAATGGAATTGCTGTAATTGTGAGCATCAGGTTTTTCTCATGGGTTGGTCCATTCTTCGGGATTAGTGGTGTCATTTCTATTTGGCAGGGATCCTTGCAGGGTATTGATAGGGGCTCAGTGTTGTTATTTATCCTGGAGCTTGCTGTTTTATTCTGTGTGTTCATTGTGGTCGTCATTGCTATGAAAGTAGATGTCAGGGGCGTCTTTTCAGCGCGCTCGGCCCATGCTATGTCAAATAGTCTTGCTTGCCACATCGAGCGTGTCTCGGCTTCTACGTTCAGGCGCTCCTGTATTTTGTTCAGAAATATCTCATTGTGAATTTGTATTGAGTGTCCCATGTCCTACACCGTTCCTTCCCTCTACTCCCCCATTCCCAAACAGCGCAAGTCTTACTCCTAGGACCTATCTGAATACCATTAAGCATCATGCTATCAGCCCTGATCCAATCTCACATGTATTGCCCACAGCAGAGTCACCTCACCTCAG
The DNA here is from genome assembly GCF_040938575.1 of Ambystoma mexicanum. Classification (NCBI taxonomy): domain Eukaryota; kingdom Metazoa; phylum Chordata; class Amphibia; order Caudata; family Ambystomatidae; genus Ambystoma; species Ambystoma mexicanum. The sequence continues at coordinate 969,357,931 of NC_090939.1, forward strand.
CCATACCGAAAAATTCTCTAACCCCGTGACAGGTGTAGCAAGACACTTCCGATTAAGGTCTCGTACCTTCAACCACCCCAACCCAGTCAAATATGAACACACACCTCCCAAACAAATTAGGCCCAGAGTACTTCCCCCTCATCAAAACCATACTCCTAGCCAGAAACCCAACACTACTTCCAAACCAGCTCCGGACACCCCCAATAAATTACTATCCACCTTTAAAGGAGCGCTTATCAATGCCCGCTCCTTAGGGGCGCATGCTATAGAAGTTCACGACCTCATTATGGAATCACAGCTCGACATACTAGTAGTCACAGAGTCCTGGCTCCATCAAGCATCAGGTCCACTACTAACTCTGGCAATCCCATCCGACTACACCATATTTAGAACAGATAGGACCCACTCACAAGGAGGCGGTGTTGCTATTATAGTCAAGACTAAATTACAGCTTAGATCTTGTCCCATTGAAAGTATTGAAGGGTATGAAACATTACTCGTAAAATTTCCCATAAATGCTAAAACTACTATTAATTTAATAGTAATTTATAGAGCACCTAGCCCCAACAACCACCCAGAGACTGAAATTCCGTTGCTATTAGCTCCACTAATAAAACCTAGCTCGAAATACATCATCCTGGGTGACCTTAACCTAGGTTTCAATGACAGCCAAGATGCCAAAGCAGAATCACTCCACTCCGCCCTGAAGGACATGGGTTTCAGCCAACTAGTTAATGCACCCACACATATCAAAGGCAGGACTCTTGACTGGATCCTCTCCCTTAATACCCCCATAACCATTGAGGCCATCTCCCCTCTTACTTGGACCGATCACCATAACATTGTATTTACAATCAATCCCTCCGAACCCACACAAAAGAAACCTAAAACTATGATTACCTATGAAACTAGAAACGCCCGCAAACTCACGCCAGAAAACCTCACGCCTCCTCTTTCAAAAATCCTAGCTTCTACCTCGATCACCAGTGACAACCCCTGTCTCCTAGCAGACATATATCACAACTGCCTCACTGCAACCATTAATGCTATAGCACCGCTCACCACCAAGGCAAAACACTCAGACAAGCGATCTAGCTTCTGGTTCAATGATGATCTTATCGCCCTCAGAAGAACCAAACGCGCGTGTGAACATGCCTACAGAAAGCATCCTACTGCAGTCAGAAAAAGCCTACCAAGAAATAAACAAAACCTATAAAACAGCTACTATTACCTACAAATCTAATGCGTATAACAATAGGATCAGCAATGCTACCTCAGATACCAAGGAATTATTTGCCATTCTAAAAGAATTGGAAAACCCCACCCCAGCCATAAACCCAACCATCCCCAGCAAGGAATGGTGCACCACTATACAAGACGCACTAACAGCCAAAATTGAACTACTCCAAATAAAAAATCACATCCAAAAAACAATCACTAGCCAACAAACCTGCCCTCTTTAATCTAAATCGACCACATCAGGAATTCACCAGTGCCCCATTCCATTTCACACCAGTATCCCAAAATGTAGTGTTTGACACCATCGCCAAACTTAAAGCCTCCAACTGCAAAGGCGATTCTGTCCCCGCATCAGTAGTCAAATCCTGCGCCCACACCCTCACCCCCATTATCACCAACTTCGTGAACGCTTCCTTCAATACTAACCTAGTACCAGCTAGCATTAAAGAAGCCTGGGTCACCCCTCTCCTGAAAAAACCTACCCTAGACCCTACTGTGCCCACTAATTACAGGCCAATAACAACTGTCCCATTTCTCCTCAAAATATTGGATAAATTAGCATACAACCAAGTCCAAACTCACCTCGAACAAAACCACCTCCTTGGCACGAGGCAATCAGGCTTCCGCCCCAACCATAGCACAGAAACGGCGCTCCTTGACTTAAAAATCCAGATGGATACCATCAGAGATTCAGGGAAACTCTGCATCCTCCTCCTACTCGATCTCTCCGCAGCGTTTGATTTAGTAGACCATAATAAACTGTGCGCCACACTAGCGAAAGACTTCAACTTCTCCACCGAAGCTACTACCTGGATCAAATCCTTTCTTGCTGACCGCACCTCCAGGGTCGCCATAGGTAAAGAAGCCGCCAACCCCATCATAGTACCCATTGGTGTCCCCCAAGGTTCCTGTCTCTCACCAACATTATACAATGCATACACTAAACTCCTCTTCTCAGCGCTAGACGACATGGGTGTCATCTACACCAACTTTGCAGATGACACCCAGATCCTCATCCCTTTATCGGGAGACTACACTCAAGACACCGACACTATCAACAAAATATATGCCATAATCCAAAATTGGATGGCACTAAATAGCCTCTGTCTCAATGATGAGAAGACTGAGGTTCTCATTGTGGGCTCCCAATCCAAAATAGAAGCATTACATCCTGATTACTCATCCATCAACATTGATGGCACAAACATATCAGTACTCAAACAAGTGAAAACACTAGGTGTCTACCTAGATGCCAACCTCACCATGACCAAGCACATTAACGCCCTCTCTTCCTCTACCTCCTACACCGCAAAACTTATTGCTCTCAGTCGCCAATTCTTGATACCCACCAACTGTATCACGCTGGCAAGAGCTTTAATCTTATCCAGGCTCGACTACTGCAACGTACTCTACCTGGGTACCTCAAAAGCCAATCTAAACAAACTACAGCTTATTCAAAATAAAGCCCTTCGGGCGGCCCTTGGAATAAGGAAGTCAGATCATATCTCAAATATTAGAAGAAACCATCACTGGCTCCCCATCAAAGCCAGGGTCACATTCAAAGCTCTGTGCGTCACATTCAAATGCATCCACTCATGTGTCCCCATCTACCTCAACCACGCCATCACCAAAAAAGTATCTAAGAGGCCCCTCAGATCTAACAGTCAATTACTCCTAGCTATCCCCCGCTACAAGACAACCAAGGCAGGAGGCAGTAGTTTCCAATACCTCGCACCCACATATTGGAACACTCTTCCCCTCCCCATCAAAAATGAGCAAACATTCTCAGGCTTCAAGAAATCCCTGAAAACGTGGCTATTTAACCAAGATTAAAAAATCCCCCTCCTTGCTTCAGGAAATATCACTGTACTGAAGCCCTGCATTTAATGTCTTCGTGTATGATTATTTTGTATTCACATGCACTGCGCCCGATTGGCAAATTCCAAGAAATGTTTTAACCAAGCTGTCTGTAACATCGCTGTGGTACCCAAGGGTTTGGGCGAGTAATAAATGCAATAAATAAATAAAATAAAAATAAATAAATAAAAATAAATAGAGTGTATCAGTTCAAGAAGGGTTGTTTGATCTTTGAGCAACTCCGTGGTTGTTTCTTGCATTTTTAAGAACAGGATCATTGCTTGGGAGGAGCATGTTTTGAAGGTCCTCCATTTTAGTTGGAATTGACTCTTGTACATGTTGTTTGGCTGGTTCGCAAGAGAATTTCTCTGCGTTAGATTCAATTAAGGTTTGATTCAATTCTGTTTTGAAGTGCCGTTCTGATTCAGTCAATGGTGTTGAGAGTGGAGTACTTGTTTTCTTATGAGTTATAAATGATTCAATGTCTGTCATCATCTTATGTTTTGATGTGTTTTTTAATGAAGGTTGCATATTTTGAGTGGCCTTCTTATTTCACGGGTGTTTCAAAAGACGTCTCTAAATCTTTCATGGTTTCTCATCAGTGTTTCAATTTCAGTTATTTCAAGAGAGAGTCTCGCAGAACGAGCCTCAATCTGATGGTTGGTAGGCTGTGCGAATATTTCTGAGTGCATCCGTCAATCGTATTTTGCTGCCATCTATGCTTGGTCAGGATGGCTTTATCTTTTTGTGATGGGCATTGTCCATGTAATTCCATGTGTTCCATCTGCTTCTTATTGGTGTATCATGGATCCTTATGATGTTTAGTCTATGGCCCGTTGGGCCCTCGTGTCGTGTCTTACATTGTCTCTGTGTTTCTGTCAGCTGGGGGACTGTTCTGGTATCTTTCTTCCTTCAAGATGTCAATTTCATGAGTATACGATGTGTCCGGGGCTCTTTCTTCGGATTCATCATGGGTATCGACAGGTAGATGTGCCTTTGGTGGAATAGAGGTGACATTGTCTCTCGGTTGTACTTCCACATTTTCTGCCACTGGTAGAACAGTTGAATTCTGTTCTTTGTTCCTTATTTGGTCACTTTGTTCTTGAATTACTTGATTTGGGTTTGATGTGTCTTGTCTTGAATCTTTGTTCGTTAATTGTTGGTCAGCTGTCATGATAAGAGTGTCATTTGTTTGCTGCTCGAGATCCTCTACGAATCTCAAGTCATTAGAACATGGACCGGGATATCTGGCGTTTGTCACAGGAACTGTTGAGTTTGGCGTGGCGGTGCTCAAGTGTGCATCTAGTTGAGACTCTAGCTGTTTCTTTATGGCTCTGTCATGTTTTGTGCGATTTTCGCCTGCTAAAATGGACAGCAGAGTTGGCGATATGAGTTAGGACTGTTGTCTCGTTGGCGGTCCGGCTAAGTCCCTGATAGCTGCGCCTCTCAGTTGTTCCGTGGCCATTCTTTTTGGTTTTGCATGTTTGTTTTTGCGGGGTTGAATGCAATTTGCGGCGCATGATGATCTAAGTGGCAGACTCTATACAGTCGAACTTGCCGTGTTGGTTGTTTAGTATGAATGTTGTCTTCGTCTTTGACGCCGTCAGGGCCCGTGGATACTGGGTCTGCTGTGGTCACACATAAGTATGTCTTGTGGAAGCCGCAATGCGGGTGTGCTCCCACGTATACAATGGTCAACGGTAGGTGAAGTTGTTTGTCTGCTGTGTAATAGGTCCGCTAGTGATTTAATACAGGTGTACCACAATAGGTCAACATCGCAGTGTTGAGAAACTCAAAGGCACAGGACCCGCAGTCATTTCTCGTGGTTGGACTTTCCGCAGCAAAGTGTCTCACCGGGTCATTGCAAAGAAAAGGTAGGACTGGCCCTTCAGTGTTACTAGCAAATCTCGGAGTTCCTCTCCAAGGTTAACGAGTCCCAAGCGACTCAGGGGTTGCAATAAGGTAAATTATTACACTGCTAGAAGTGGAAAACGCAAAGGGGTACCAAGTGTCTGAAGTATGTGAGGGTTTAACCGGTACAAAAGACAGTGGACTCATGTAGCTCCAGAGTCGGCCTCTTGTGGATAATGTGCGTTAGCTCCAGATTCCAGGCTCCCAGCCGGGGATCACAGGCGGGGGCCGGGACAGACGTGCACGGACTGCACGAACTGCCTCCGCTCGCCTCCACTCCGTGGTTCTGGGTAGTCTAGGTTGAATTGGCATCTCCTCAGAAAATTAACACCGTAGAAGGACTGTAAGGTGCATTGACTCACGTATTAATCCTAACTGTACTTCCGATTGTCACAGTTTGCAATGCCTGTTGTCCATCCAGCTACAATGTTGCAGTTCAGTCTGTTTTCCAGTCTCCTTTTGCTTCACACACCCCATCTACAATGGGCTCACTCAGAAACGTATTATTTTGTCTTTCTTCACTTTCTATTCAAATATGTCCACGATCTAATCTCGCCTTGTCATTGATTTTGTGTCTCTCTCTACTTACAATCCCGGGCTGTGTTCATATCCACAAACATATGTCCTACTCTCTTCTTGAGCAGCTTCACAATTTACTTCACAATTTACTTTCTTTTCAATATGATTTTGGTCACCACTCATCGATGATAAAAATGAGTCTTACATTTTTCATATCTCATTCTGTATCTTACATTGGTTTCTTATTTTTTTTGTATAAACTATAAACACGTGCACCAAAAGAAAAAACGCATGCAATGAACAGTTAAGGAAACTTCTCAGTGCATTTCACAATCATTGTTAGTTGACGTGAAAAAAATAGTGAACCCATGCACTGTGCTCGCTTATCATTTTCTGTGAAAGGCTAATGTTGAGAAGATGAGCTTAAATTACGTACTACAGAGACTCTATTGATATAAGAAATGTTTTTGCCCCATCCTATAGACTAACAACACGATTGGAGACGGAGTTTTTAAGGACTTTTCCAACATTCAATATATGAACATCAGTGGAATGGTGAAATCCAACGATCCTACTGTGGGCACAATAACATACAATCCTGACCTCACCTACTTATACTCTTGTGTTTACCCAATGCAGTACTTCCTGAATAACACCAGACTGGATGTGTAAGTTGACCATTTATCTTTATCTATCATGATCCTTCTTTTTACATGTCTGATCATTTTAACATCATCAACACAATATCAGGCATGCATAAAACCGATAGCAGATTTTGTTCATGAATTTCATGGTACATAAATGGTTGCAATCGACTACTGGTAGGTCGGTCCCCTAGCTGATTAAAATGCTATCCTGCATTGCCATTGCTAGCATAACTCTGAACCTTGGATTACAAAGACAAATTAAACTATAAATTACATACTTTCATGTGACTCACTGCCTCCTGTTTGCTTCCTTCTGACTCTATTTATGCTTGTTTTATGCTTGTTTGTACCATTTTGTAACAAACGGGAATAAAGAGGAACAATTCGATTACACATATGGGCCATTAACAGTATCATACACAGTGCCATCTTTGAATTTGTTTGTTTAAAATCTTTTTTTTTAAACAGAAACCACTCTTGAAACTTAATATCCCATGAACCCCAGTGTCTTCTCTGGTAGTCCTATCCTGTCTCTGTGACCCATAACCACTCTTGGCCAGGTCCTTTCCTCTTGTGCAGCAGGGGTAATCTTTATTCTAGGTCAAGACCGGAGGTGAGCATTATGCTTGTTCAAAGCTATGCACTAATGGGGCTGCCGCACTTACAGCCGGCTTCTAGTAGAACGTCTTAAAGGTGTCCTCGCTGGACCAATCAGCCGCTTTCAGGATATCCTGAAGACTACCCCTGGCCCAGAATGCCTTAGACAACATCGCGCCTCTAACCGAGTGTGTTCGGAATCATGTAACATCTATACCCGCTAGGGACATGATCTCTCAAACCCATCATGCTATAGTCGCCACTGCCACTGCTTTAAACGGCTTCCTGCGCATTATCAGTAACTGCAATACCCCTGCTGGCCTCACTTCATCTGTTCTCGCCTAATCTCCCTTGATACATTTAGCCACACACATTTCGGCTGCTCTAAAAAGTAGGTGTAAGAGATAACCGCTGTGTGGCATTTAGTCCTTTTTGTGATGAAAATCGTCACTCCTTCTGGACCAAAGGACTTTCTGTCCACTTCGAGGACTTTCACGTCTGACACTCTCCTACAGGATAGCAAACATAGCAGCAACACCAACTTCCCTGAAAGCTGGTGGCTCTGCAGATCCTTGTTACATGGCCAGCCCATGAACAGCCGTGAAACTGCGTTGACATCCCACAGATGTGCATACTTAGGGATGGGAGGTACGCTGATCATTGCTCCTCACATCAACCTTACTACTGTGGGGTGTTCCCCAGTGGAACACCACACGTTCGATCATGGTCTGCTGAGATCACTGACATGTAAACTCCTAAAGTTCGGAAGGCCTTCCCCTTTCTGGCTAGGGAAGCTAGAAAATTAAGTATGTGCACTAAAGGGGGTGAAATCTGATGAAGACTGTGCTGGCTGTACCATAAGCACCATTTTCTCCAAGCTGCTTCGTAATCTTTAAGTGAGTGTGGAAGGGGCCCAAGATTGTTTGATAAGCTCTGCAGCTGATCCCGAAATTCCTGCCAAAATCCATCTGCCCCTGATCTCTGAACCCTAGCAGTGGTAGCTGACCTGTCTCTGTCAGAGGGTACCAATTCCCTGATGGATCCGCCAGGGGATCCACTCTGGGAGGAAGCACTCGAGGAAAATCCGACGAATGTTCCATCAGAACTGGAAACCATGCTTGTGACTTCCAGTTTGGGGCTACTATAACTACTTCCGCTTTCTCCATCCTGAACTTTGCTAATACCCTTTCCAGCATCATGAAGGGGGGAATGTGTAGTGCGCTGCTTTTGATCAAATTTGAAGAAACACATCCACCCCCTGTGCATCCGGGTCCAGCCTCCAGCTGAAAAACTTTGGTAACTATTTGTTCAACCTGGATGCAAATAGATCGGTGTCCAGTGGACCCCAGAGGGCTGCTATCTGAGCAAACATCTCCTTGTGAAGCATCCAGTCACTGGAGTCATGCCAGTAGAGTGAGTTCCAATACACTACACTTTCTGCATGCCCGGAATGTGCTCTGCCATCACCAAGATCTTCTGATAAAGGCAGCAATGCCAAACATCTTTGGTCAACTCTGCCAGCATTCGCGACCGAGTGCCCCTTTGATGGTTGATGTATTGGACCACTGGGATATTGTCCATCCTGAGCAGGATGCTGCACTCCACATTTCCCTTCGTGAAGTGCTTGACCGCAAAAGAGCCTGCAAGCAATTCTAAGCAGTTTATGTGGAGTGACAACTCCTCCTGCAACAACCTGCCGCCCATCTTTAGCTGGCTGCATCTTTAGCTGGCGCTGCTGGCATCTGATTCTATAACAAGCTCCAGGACATCTGCGAAGAAGGCTTGTCTGTTCCAGGCTTTCATGTTCTGAAGCCACACCTCAAGCTTTAATCTCCCTTCCTGATCTAGGAGTACCCACCGATGGTACCCTAGGTCCCCTTGCAGGTGCCGAATCTTCAGTGTCTGCAGGGCTCTTTAGTGTAGGGGGCCTGGGAATAGGGCCTGTATGGAGGCCCCCAGAAGACCGACAATTCTCGCTGGGATTCAGAGTGATATTATGGGGTTCCCTAGTGCCGACCTAAACTCCTTCTTTATTGCCCTCATCTCAGGGTTTGGCAGCTCCAGCATCACTCTTGTTTTGTATCTACTACAAACCCCAGAAAATCTAGGCGTTGCTTGGGGATCAACTTTGACTTCTCCTGATTCATCAGGAATCCCAGAGAGGACAGCAATTGGGATGCCCAATGCAACTGGCTGACCAGCACTTGCTTGTCGTCCGATAGCATGAGACTATCATCCAAATACACGATCATGCAAATACCTCTTTCAAGCATTACTGCTGCCACTGCTCTCATAACCTTTGTGAATTGTCAGGGTGCTGAGGCTATTCCGAACGGGAAACATGTGGATTGTCATATCTGCAAGCTTCAGAGAAACCTAAGGTATCTGCGGAGCTCCATGGCTACTGGGATCGTTTGGTTGGCATCTTTCAAATCCAATCTGACCAGCCAGTATCCTTTCTAGAGAATCTTCCATAGGAGGTGAACACCCTCCATTTTTAAGTGTCTGTAGACCAACCAGCTGTTGAGTTCTGTCAGGTTGATCACTGGTCGCACTTTCTCCTTCCTGTGTACCAGGAACATGTTGCTCATAAAGACTGTGGACGCCTTGTAGCTGCACTCTATAGCACCCTTGCTCGCTAGCTGTGTTTCATTTTTCACACATCTGTGCAAACCCTCTTGGCCTATCCTGCTGCAATGGCAGTGCTATGAACTCCAACCGAAAACCTGACACAGTCTGAAGCAGCCATGAGTCGCTTGAAAGCATTTGTAAATTCTCTAAGTATAGTAGAGTCCTGCCCCCCACGGGAAAATGGGGGTAGGTAGATGCTTGCACCTGTTTGTGCACTTGGGTGTTGGTAAGAAGCACGTCCTCTGTGGCCTGTGTTGCCGCGCCCTCGCGTCGGGAAGAATGCATCCCTGCTGCTGGGATTCTCAATGGTAGTCTCTTGAGTTCTGAGACCTTTTTGTGACTGGAAACGACCAGACACACAACCTCTACTGTGCCCAGTCCTGGCAAAAACTCTTGCAGGAAATATCTTTTCGATGGATGATTGTGCTTTCTCGACGGCTGTATAAATTTCTACCAAACATCCCATCTATTTTGAGAATGTCTTGCCAAACAGAAACCCCTTTTGCTGCTTCGCCGGCTTCATAGGACGCCACATCGCCCAGCTTCGAGTCTATCTTTAGTAGCAGCCCTCTTCTCCTTTTGGAAAAAAGGTCACAATTCACATTTTCTAGGAGGCACACAGTCCGCTGTGCCCAATTGGCTAGGATGTTTGGGTCAACCGGCTCCCCGGTATCTCTCGCTCTCTCCGCTAAGTTCTTTATCTTGGCTATGGCGCCCACGATGTCCAGTACCTTCTCCTGGCACCCTTTCCAGGTGCAGTCCATGCCCTTCCTAAGATCTCTGGAGGCCTCAGAAATGTGATCATCTTTGGATCCAATTCCGGTGTTTCCACCACTTTTCCAGGCAAGAGTGGCCTGGGACATTCTAACTGCATCCGTAATCGCACCTCTTTCTCCATCAGCTTGCGTAGCCTTTGCATCATGTATGCAGCCACTCTCTGTGATGGAAGCTAGTCATTCAACCTCGGGAGGACAATAGAGTCTGGGTCAAACATGTCTGCATATTCTTCTCTGGGCTGCTCTAAATGCTTCTCTTTGCATTTTCTCTTCCCACTCTTGGATTTCTGGGAGGCCACAGAGCCAGAAACTTTGGACTCGGGCAATGAGTCCTCATACCCTATGTTTTGCACCCCTGGGGAAGGGTGTAGGAGTCTCAGCACTGTTGACTGCATGAAGGCGCCCTTCAACTTCTCAAATCCATCAACCACCTCAGGAGGCTTTCTTGTTCGCTCTTTAATATGACCCGGGGGAGTCATATGGTGCTTTTGCTTATGGATCTGTTCTCTCCCCTTGTCAACTGCCCTAGCGCTAGGCTGTTCTGAGGACATGCTTTTGACCTCTTTGGTACTTTATGCCTTTTGGCCTTCCCCAATCAAAGATTCCAGGGCCTCCAACCTATCCTGGAGACGGCACACTCCTTGCGATACTGCCTTTACAAAGGAATCCCCCAACACCCTCTTAAAGCTGAGCGTGAGCTCTGAGTCGTCTTCGGAAAAATCCTGTCATTGGCTCCCCACAACTCCGTCATCTGTTTCCATCCTTGCACTATTTGCATTGGTGCCTGTGTGCCTGGAAGGTGCAGGCTGAATGGCATGTCCTCAGTTAGGTGGGGCGGGGTGCTAGGTGCTCACTGGAGATAGATATATATATGCAGAGCTCACTGTGACCAGACTTTAGTTTGTTGTACACAGTTAGCTGAGATCTCTCCTGAACAGTGAACTCTCAAGCCTATGCTGAAAAACTGATGTGTGCCTCAAGGTCCTTTGGAAGTTTTGCTTGCAGCTTCCTCGTGCTCAGCAAGCTACTGTTTCAAGGCTGTGAACTTAGCCCACAGCTTCTTTGTGCTGCCTGTTGACCGGGGGGCCTGCTCTGTAAGCAACTATCCTGAGCCTGCTCTTGACGGCCGTGTAGATGCGGCTCATTGCATAATGAAAAATGCTATGAGGACCAGGACATTCGAACCGGAAAACACTGTCTATCAGAGTAAAGCACCCTCTGGGTGCTCGCACATGCACAAATAGTGTTGTCTTTGCGCCAATGCGCATGAGAGTTACGCACCTGTCCCGGTAAGCACTCATGGCCCGGAGTACCAAAAAACTGGTTCCGGCTGCGACACTTCCTCAGTATTGTTCTTCGCTTGCACTGGCGAATTGCAAATGCAAGCGCTGCACGCATGTATACACTATATCTTCTGCCAATCCATGTTAGTAACGGTACACATTGGGCCTCATTACAACTCAGGCGTTAAGGGTTAACGCCGTCGTTAACCCTTAACGCCTGATTCCGATTTTAACGGCTGCTTTTAGCAGCCGTTAAAATCCATGGCGCTAACCCGCCATGATGCTAATTACGCCACCGTAATTTACGGTGGCGTAATTAGCGCCTTCCCCACTCCCATTATGCCCTATGGGGCAAAAATGGGAATGGGGAAGGGAAAATGGGAAATGGGGATTTACCGCCCCACTCACCTTGGAATGGGGCGGTAAATCCGCCATCCACCATGGTGTAAACGTAGTTTACACCATGGTGGTAAAGTTGGCGTAATTACCGCCTGGGTCGTAATGACCCCCATTGACTTAAAACCTATCCTGAGATATGATATCAACATAGAATACAGTCAAATTCTCATAATCACAGGAGCTACATATGCATGCAACTTATCTCTTGGGAAGGATAGAAAAGAAGAGGAAAGGACCTGGCCAAGGAGCGGCTTATCAGACATAGAGACAGGATAGGATTACCAGAGACACTGGGGTTCATGGGATATGCAGATTTAAGAGTGTTATCTGTTAAAAAGCACAAAGATTTTAAATAAACGAATTTAAAGTTTTAATCTGCTGGGAGAGTAGAAATAAAGAAGCTTAAGCATAATGCTTGCGTCCGGTCTTGACATGAATCCTCAAGATGCCTTGCAGGATGACAGAGTGTTTTTAAATTATTTTCTATTTCTTGGAGGTACAGATACATCTGATTTGTTAACTCAATGTTTTTTGGTATATTGAAATGCAAAGTCCTCGGGTTCAAATCTCAAGCAATAATAACATTGAAAAGTATGTTTAATTTAATATATTTTGGAACATTAGATCGAAGTCAGTTGTTGCAAAAAAACTGTTCTTAGGTCTAGATCATTTGTGGTTCATTTGGATCAGGTGATGTCAATGTCTTGGATGCTAATTGTCCAGGAGAAAAGCCAATAATGGGAGGTTCCATTTCAGAGTACGAGGGTCTTTATTTTCTGACCAATGTGTAAGTAGACTAGGAGAGATTGGGATTGATTTGGAAAAGATTTCTAGACAAAATTAGAAATTACGGAGGAGACCTAGCATTGGAGGAAAGATGAGGAACCCACACGTTGGAAGTGTCTGCTTCATGTGTGCTGGAAATGACAATAGATGAATAAAATGGCCACTACACATTCAGCTTAATATTAGTGGATTGTCAGTTCATAATTGCTGGCTCAACCCCTCCAAATATAAACAGACTACTCAACAAAGATTGATAATAGCATATAAATAACATCAACCAGCATACATACTGGCTCATTTGTGTTTTACATAAAATAGCTAAATCATAGTTGCTCAAAGCAATTGTATTACCTCCCTTTAGTGTCTGGTTTTAGAACTATCAGTCTGCCTTATATTTTTGATCTTACACTAATTGTTTCCAGGAGAATTTCATACACAATCACCCAACCTTCACCTAAAGTCACATAGTTCAATTAAAAGAAAACAACTTCATGTGTCCGATAATTTCTTTCCTGTTTTATCTAAATTGTTAGTGTGCATGTGCTTACTTCCATCTTGATGTGGTTTAAGGCATCGTTACATTGTCATCAAATACGTGTGAGTGCCTTCATTCATGTAATGAAGCTGTGTGCCCATGCTCTAAACTACCTTATACCTGGCTGTTTAACAACTGGGAATGTCTTGTAATTAAATCTCTATATAAAAACATATCAATGTTTTCTTTAATTGTATTGACTTCCAAATGACTCATGCACATAAATATAAAATATAGCATTCATTCAATGTGGATATTTTCTATCTAATAATAGAATACAATTAGTTTGAAGAGTCATCGTCAATATTTTTCAACGGATTCTCTTCTAGTACCCATGTTTAAGTTATAGGAGAACTGTGGCAGGCTTTAGTTTCTGTATTGCACATACAGTCCATTATATGTTTCTTTACTTTCTTATTATATTGACAATATATTGTGCATTGCATGGGGATTCTGTTTTATAGATTACACTGTTGTTACCATTGAAAAATGTGCCTATTTTTCAAACACAAGCATGAAGTCTTAGTAAATGTCTTCCTTTGATTCAACTTAGCTTGTCATAATGCATTGTTTTCACATTAAAATGCATTCCAGTGGTGTTCCTTCATATATTATATTTGGTTCATTGGTATTGGCAAAGTAGCCAGAATTAATAATATTCTCCATATTTGGGAATTAAAGTTTGGTGTGTACTCAACTCTTCAAGTTGTCTCGATGTTTATTGTACATTTTTCATTTGAAGATTTTGATTGTAAGATGCATACTGTAAAACGTCTAGATTTTAGAGTTAGGTAGAATACTGTCTTATAAATCAGTGTAAGTTCACATTTAGCTCCCAATCTAGCTCAGTGGGTTGCTGCTGAAATTCGAGTGTTATCTACAGGTCGCAGGTTCAAGTCCTAGCAAGGTCAACACAGCCTTTCATTCTTCTAACGATGATAAATGAGCACCATTTCTGATTGCGCAATAATAATTGTATATAAAAATGTTCTATGTGCAGCGGTTTGGTGAAAAAGCTATATGAATAATTATTTTGAAAAAGACGATATAAAATGACATGCTAAAACACTTGAAGTCATTCAAAATACTTCCATGCATAACATTCTGGGAGTAAGTAAAGATCAACCATGTCAAAATAGTCAACTCAATAGTTAGGTGAAAATACAAATGAGGTACTTGAGCCTTCGAATTTATTCAAGCCCCTGAAGAAAAATAAGGAAAAAGTAGCAATTGAGATTTACGAACGTTCTAATCTGGACTTCCTGAGATGTTCAAGACAAGTAAAATGATCATCAGCAATTTAAAAAATGCTTCTGAGGCACCACAACTAAAAGTATTTTAAACACAGTCTAAACTATGGAAACAAATCAATATTTTAGCTTAATTTCTGGAAGTTTTCTTTTTTTCCATAGGCTTATAAAAGTCCACAAACATCCTAACTGAAGTATTGATCATGTATTCAGTACTTCGCCTCGGGCCTTCATTCCTTAAAAATGATTGTGGTGGGAAAATAAAGGGTAGAAAAAAGAAAGGTAAGGGTAAAAAACACTGTATAGTGGCATAAACTCATTGGGTGACACGGTATTAGTAGATCAACAAATAAACAAGTGAGCATAGCCAGATTTAAAACGAGATGTACAGAGATATTGCTCACACATTCAAATAGAAACAAAGAAGCCCACATCTTAACATATGCATGCACTGTCTCTCCGTCTATCTTATTTTAAAATGTATTTATTCGTAATATGACAGAAGTTCCATTTCAGTTAAACAATTCTTATAAACAAGCCTAAATCTATTTTTTTCTTATTCTTAGAAGTAGTCTTTTGCCTGCAATAAGTGTCTGAAATGTTAGCTGTTACACCACTCTAAATACTTGTTCATCCAAGGCTCTAGCAATAAGACATGAATTGAGACTTACCGCAGATTTCCAAATTAAGTCAAACCTATTTTGCAAGCTCACCCAAAAATGTGTAAACCTTTTGCAAGTCTACAGTAGGCAATTCAGGGTTGAATTGGGTTCAACATACACTCAACATGTTTCATTATGCTGACTCTTTTATAATAAAAATATGTTTTTCTACATAGTGTCAAGCCAGACATGCGGTAATAATCGCTTTAATTAACGCTTCAGAATTCACTGATAATCCATTTAAAAACCCCAGATGGATGAAGAGTTCAGTCAGCCCTTCTGGGACTCGAAGTGTAAAGTGCATCCTTGACCCATGTCAGGGGTGATCGATTAACCTGTGAGCTAGCCACCCGAAGATACGCTTTTAGGTTGTGTGTAAGATTACTGTATCTTTCTAAAAATTATTTGGAAGCAGGGGTGTAGCAACAGCTGTGGATCTGATTGATAGCACGTGTATGAAAACCAGTTGACACACCAGAGCTGTATAGAGATCCATTCTGAATGTAAAACAAGGCTAATTGGCAATTTACTTCCTGTTATTGCTGGTGGCTGCCAATTTCAGTATCTACTCCCCATCCCCACTGCAAAACAGTGAAGTGGCAATCAAAGGGCTAAGGAATATGGAGCCGCTGGGCGGAAAGGTCTAACAACAACTCTGGGACCTGATAGGCAGCACCTGTGTGAAAACCAGATGACATACAGCAGAGTGGTGATGGATGCACACGAAAGTGGAAAGTGCAATCGTCCATCGGGTGGTCACGACATTGGACTGATCTGACTCATTAGGGACTTTTAACAATTCTCTGAATGTAAGGTACTTGTTTCAGTGGTAAATGAAATGCCGGGCCATCCAATGTTGTGCTCTTACCAGAGCTGAAGGACGGCCAGAAGGTCCATAAGATTTGCAATTTGGTGCTGAATGTTTTTATTGTTTTTTTTTTAACAACACTTTATTAGTTTTCTCATAAACAACAATAATAAGAGAAACACTGTTTCACAGACAGTATAAGCATGAAATGTACAAACTGACAAAAGTATCTTAAATAGTTCATTTCAAGCAGAAAACCAACCATAGTGAAACATAACCATCAAAAAGAACCACAACCACACAAGACAAGACAAGACAAGACAAAAAAAAAAAATAATAAATAAATAAAAAAAAGGAACCCCACTCTCTACACCTCGAATACCATTACCGCCAAAACAATGCCATCTCCCCATCAGTCATACAAGGCCATAAAAGAACCCCACAATCTCAAATAATCTTCATCCTTACCTTTATCATGAAGTGAAACCTTGTCATACTGTGCCAACACATGTAATTCCGTCAGCCACTCATCAACATTAGGTTTCTTCCTTGATTTCCAAACCCTGAGTATTAACTTAATAGCCACCATAATGGCCCTATCAATCCAACAAGAATGTCTCGCAATTCGACCACTCCTATCTTTACGGGAAAGTAAGATGACATTCACCGCCGACCTCCGCAAAACCACATCAAAAATCAAATCAATTCTATCAATCACTGCTGTCCAAAACTCCAGCACTCTCGGGCAATCCCGCAGTTAATGCACTAAAGTACCTCTATCACTGTTACAACTCCAACACAAATCATCCGGTCGGAGCCCCAATCTAAACATCCTAACAGGTGTCCAATACACCTTCCCAATAATTTTTTGTCGAATTAATCGTAAACCCATATCAGGACCCAAGTGCAAATTAACCTTTAGAATGTATTTCCAATCCAACTTAGAAATCTCATCCAGGACATCATCAGACCAAATATTTCTTAATCTAGACCATGCCTCCTGAAGTTTCTCATTAATAGGCATAAATTGCATATAAGTACGCACTCCATATTCCGGACCTTCCAATAAGGTAGCAATCTCCGGTTTATTTCCAATAGAACCATCAGCCAAAACCAATCTACAAGTTATCAAATTTTCAAAAGCCAAGTATCTATTCTATTCACTTCGCCTCAAACCATACCTATTCACTAACGCCTCAAAACTCAACAACCTATCCCTATCCAATACATCTGCCAATTTCAGGATACCCTTATTAATCCAACTAAGAGAACTCAAACATTTATTATCAATCTGCAAAGCAGCATTGTACCATATAGAAGCATCTCTACTGAATCCATAACTCATATCATTATCCCGAAACCATTCCCCAATTACTTGTCTAGTAGCCACAACCGGGCGCAACTTCAATCTCTTAATTGGCAATTTATCCATACTATATATGGATCTCAAGTCAAAAGGAGCACAAACGCCCCTTTCCATACGCAACCAAATTGGTTCATTCACCACTCTATCCCTAAAGTAATATGAGCTTTTTTTTAAGTACAAACGCCTTATAGTGTTTCATCAAGTCAGGGAATCCAAAACCTCCATCTTCAACTTTTTGTGCTAGTATGTATTTCGGAACCCGAGGCCTCTTACCAGAACCCCACAAGAAAGAAGAAAAAAGTTTCTCAATCTTAAGTAACTGCTTCGTATACAACAACAACGGGATGGACTGAATAACATACAAGATTTTTGGCAAAAGAACCATTTTAATTGCATTGATCTTTGCCCACAGATTCAGAGTCAATCTCTCCCATCTCCTAATCAATAATGACATTTGCGCATTCACCAAATCCAGATTATATTGCAGTAATTTCTTCAAGTCCCCAATAATATGAATTCCTAGATATTTAACCCCCTCTGGAGACCATTTACAATTCCATGAGCTCAAAACCGTATTCACACGCCGACCAGACAAAGGAAAAACCTCAGTCTTGTCCCAATTCACCTTGTGTCCTGACAATTCACCCACTTCTTGAAACATTGATTTTATTACATCTCCACACACTTCTGGATTCGATAACATAAGGAGCATATCATCCGCATACGATAGAACTTTCACTTCAACCTTCCCAACATTAATACCTTTAATAATCTCACATTGTCTAAGATAAGTAACAAGAGGTTCCAACGCCAAATCAAACAAAAAAGGTGACAACGGACAGCCTTGTCTCGTGCCCCTTAACAACTGAAATGGATCCGAAACCATCCCATTAACCAACACCCGGGCCTTAACATCATTATGAATACAATCTACCATCCTCATAAAAATCGGGCCAAAACCCATTTTCAGTAAAGTGAATTCCAGAAATTTCCAGTTTACCCTATCAAAGGCTTTTTCACCATCAAAAAAACCTATGACTTCATTTGTGTCCTTCCCAAATCGGTCATCAACCACATTTAACACGGTTCGAATATTGTCATAACCATATCTCCCTGGAATGAAACCCACCTGTGACCCATCAACCAGATCTCTCATACATAAACCCAATCTGTTAGCCCAAATTTTTGTGAACATTTTATGGTCCACATTTAGCATTGAGATAGGCCTGTAATTTCCACATCTAGTGTGATCTTTATTAGGTTTTGGGATCACCACAATCATTGCCTCTTTCATGGAATCACACATCATACCCGATACAACAAAATCATTATGAAGTTCACACAAAACAGGTGCTAATTGAACATCACATTTTTTATAAAATTCCGAGACAATACCATCTGGACCCGGCGATTTTCCATCATTCATTTGCGATATAGCCAAACTAACCTTAGCAACCTCGATTGCAGCATCAAGAGAGGTACGCTTTTCCAGAGTCAGGCGTGAGAGTGAAATTTTCTCAAAAAATGTGTCCAGTCTATCAGACGTCGGGTCACAATCTTCTCCATACAATGCCTCATAATAACCTTTGAAGTATCTACAAATATCGCCATTTCTATTTAAAGTAACATCCCCATCAGTTTGAATAGAAGAAACATATGAATCAGACACCATCTACCTAAGCTTATACGCCAATAGTTTGCCATTACGATCACCCGATTCCCAGGATTCTGTTTCGAATAAAACAAACTCTTACTTGCCAAGTTTTGAATGTGGGTCTCCAATTCTGCCTCCAATTTACGCAATTTCAGTTTGGATTGTCCTGAACCGTTAGTAGCACAGACCCTCTGCAAATTGTTAATCTCTGCCTCCAAATCACTAATCAAATGTTGTTTTTTCTTCTTCACATGGGCAGCTCTACTAATCAATTCACCCCTCAAAACCGCCTTAAAACACTCCCAAACAGACTTAATATTGGCTGAGTCTAAATTTTCGTTAAAGTAATGACCAATGAAAGCCTCCAAGCCCTCTACAACCAAATTATCCTTCAGCATTTCAGCTTGCATCCTCCACCTCCCCATCTTAGTACTCTTACTATCCAAAATCAAATGGAGGTCCAACAGAGCATGATCTGAGATACCTCTCTCTAGTATGATTGTTGAGATCGTTTGATCACTCAAAGCCATACTAATAAAGAAGTAATCAATTCTGGAGAAAGAATCATGAACAGGCGAATGAAAGGAAAACTCTTCTTCACCACGATGAAGTTCCCTCCATATACCAATAAGAGTGTATTTGAACACAAATGTCCTGAGTTCCTCACTAATCTTCTCATTATAATATTTACACTCTGATCTACGATCCTTTTTACTATCCATCACTAGATTAAAGTCACCACCCAACACTAATGAATCACCCTCCATACCATCCAACAAAAGGCTCAATTGATCAAGAAAAGAAACAGCTGGCGAGCATGGCGCATACACTGATCCAAATGTCATTTTTTTCCCATCAATGAGCACATCAAGTAACAGGATTCTACCGTCCCCATCCATAACTGTCTTTTCAATCTTAAACAACAAGCCTTTCCTAAACAAGATACTGACCCCTCTAGATTTAGAATCATAACAACTCGAGACCACTCTAGAATATTTCGAGTTGGCCAAGTATTTTTCAGTTTGTTCGTCCAGATGAGTCTCTTGAAGAAACACTACATCAGCACCACTCCTCCACAATCTTGCTAGAACCTTGCGTCGTTTCACAACATTCCCAATCCCCTTAACATTCCAAGAAACAAAAGTCAACGCAACCATAACTCCCAAATTAGAACAGTATCATAGGAGCAGTAACCATCAAGGTCAAAGGCAGAGTTCCAAAAAATAAAATCAAAAAAGTACATAGACACAACAACAACAAAACATTTAAACGAACAAACAGATAGAAAGTACAAGCTTTGCACAAAAAAACCAGTCCGATAAGCAGCGGACCTAACACATGCCTTATTATATACATCAAGTAAACCATTCTGAACCATACCCACCAGAGACGAATCTCCAACCCAAACCTTATATAAAGTAATTCACAATAATATTCCCCCCCCGAAATCAATCTAGATCATGTGAATTCCCTTTTTACCACCCACCCCCCACATCCAGATCAGGTAAAAACACGTTCTCAGAATATTCCCAGAATTAAATACTGCAAGCCCATTATGACCCCACAACCCAACACACTAATCCCTATCAACTAATCATCACAAACACCTAAAAGATCTAATCCGAACACCGTCTCCCCAAAAACCTCAGTACTCCATACATATACAAGTCCCCAACCACAAAACTCAAAGCCCCTACAAAGGCAACTACTAACACACTATAAACCCACTAAACCATTCCCCATTTAAACCCCACAGTCAACATGAGACAAGTGGTCAATGAAATCAATATGTCAGCCTGCAAAAATCTCAGTACCATACCCCTATCCCCCTAGGAGACCGGATATGAGGATATGAAAAAGATCAGTTTCCAAGTAGACCCACAGAACACATAAAGCATTCAACTCATATCTAATCGGACTCAAGAATCCCTCATAACAGTATCCGGGCTCCAAAAAAATCAGACCACCACCCCCCCTATTGACAGAACAAAATATAGAAAGGGAGGGATGAGGAAATGAGGAAAGGTACTTGTTTCAGTGGTAAATGAAATGCCGGGCCATCCAATGTTGTGCTCTTACCAGAGCTGAAGGACGGCCAGAGGGTCCATAAGATTTGCAATTTGGTGCTGAATGTTTTTATTGTTTTAAACTAGTCAGTATTTATTCTTTCCTCTAGTGTTTCTGATCTTTTTTTTGTTTTTCTTGAGAGATGGTTGGAGCTATAGAGGTTACATTGTAGTATCTGCTTAGTGTGTGAGATACTTAGAGTGATCGGGTTGTGTGAGTTAGGCTAAACTATTATCTGGCCGAACGAAAATTGCTAATGACACTTTCCCCAAACATTCTGTTGAAAAAGTCATAACTAAGTACCAAACCAGAAGTCCCCAGGGCTGTGGTTTAAAGATAATTATAATCCAGCTCTTAACTGTGTTGTAGGTATGCAACAATAGGTTCTGTTGTTTGAGCAAAGACAAATACTATTGCTAAGCAATAATATGGGCTACTTCTTGTGAACAGGGGACTATTCCAGAGGCAACACGTCTCAGGACAAAGTACATTTCATCAAAAGGATATACATGGCATGCTTGCCATGAATGGGCAAGGGGCTATTCCCAGAACACTGATAGTTTGAGACTGTTAGGTGAGTGTAGATGGCAAGGGCAGATTGTTTTATATGGAAATATTTGTTTTCCCCCTCAAAACAAACAGGTTACTGCCCCGCCACACACATTGATGTTGAGGTGATTCATCAAGCTAAACATATGTAAACCGTTCCTCTCACCTAACAACTGCATCACTCTAGCCAGAGCATTGATTCTATCCAAGTTGGATTATTGCAACGCACTCTACCTAGGCAGTAACAAATACGTTACAAATAAAATTCAAACCCTACAAAACAATGCCTTACGAGCAGCCCTAAGCCTTCCGAGGAAAGCACATATCTCAGAGACTAGAAGATTGCACAATTGGCTTTCTACAAAAGATAAAATCTTCCTCAAATCGGTCTCTCTAACCCCTAAATGCCTACACCACGCGGCACCTCATTATTTGATAATGAGATTCACCAGACCGACTTCCTGCCGCCCCTCTAGAAAGGCCAGCTCAAACCTCCTCCTTCTCCCAAGATTCAAACGTGCTATGCCTGGAGGGAATAGCTTTCCTGTCAAAGCAGCACAATTTTGGAACTCCTTACCACCATCTCTTAGGGAAGACCTTCCCTACCTACAATTCTGATCTAATACCATCCGTTGGATTAAGGAACATGACATCTAATGCTATGACATCTAATCTCTTCCACTGCCGCGCCTACTGTAAATTGTGTATACATTGTATATCCCCTCACCCTTATGCCTAGATACATCTACAAATTGTAAACTATGTATATTCACCTATAATTTATACTTTGATGTATTGGTCCAAATGTTTGATTCTTCCAACACTGTAACCTAGTTGGATTTATTTACTGCGTGCTCTGTAACTTAAGCTGTACACTCCTCTTGTTGCTTTGCGCCCTGCTACCCACGGGTTAGGTGCGCTTTACAAATAATACAAACAAACAAACAAAACATATGTAAGTAAAAGTTGAAATTTTATGCATTGGATTAGAAAAAAGGATCTCTGTGAACATAGATGATTTAGTAGCAGGTACATAAAAGAGTGCTTCGAGGAGGCTAATTCTAACTATTGATTCTAGTCAGGAGTCTGACCTCCATCCAATATTTTAGTGGCATGCTGCAGGATTACAGGATTGTCGGCACTATGCCAGTTTTATAAATCTGTATCATATATTCAAATTAATATCCACCTTTGGTGTGTATGAATGACTTAATTATACCAAATCTACTTGGAGCTTTAGGGGCAATATGTAACTGGATCCATCTATCTGACCCTGTGAAGGAGAGTAAGGTACCAAGATATGCATAGGGTGCATTGAAACACAATTTACTTGATGTATAAGCGCCTAACAAATGCACAATAAATAAATATGACGTCACTGCCTCCATGTTGACATTATCAGTTGTCTAGATTAATTTTCCATATGTTTGCTACTTGCCTATGGTCACAGTTTTCGTTTTTGTCCCATTGATTTTTAAATTATTCTCCCTCGAATATTCATATAATGCCGCTGGACTATTTTGCAGACTGATAGGCGTTCAATCAAAGAGCAGTATGTCATGCTCATATGACAGCCATGGAACTAGCATATAAAATAACCTAGTTGGACGATTATTGCAGTTCAACAGGGCCTGCTTCATGTCAGCCATGTAGAGGTTAAATGATAAAGGTGCCATAACACACGCCTGTTTCAGCCCATCTTTAATAAGAATACATTCCCTCGGGCTCCCCTGCATGTCAAGCCTGACCCTCACAGCCGTATTGTCATAGAACTGTTTTATGAGACTAAGTAGGGAAGGATTAATACCTCTGTTTTGGAGATTAGCCAAAAGCCTCTGTCTCACAACTCTATCAAATGCATTTTAGTAATCAATAAAAATTATGTAGAGTGGGATCTTGGATTCTATTTAATTCTGTATGAGCTGCTGAGCCCCCAAACATTATGAATAGTGCCCATATTTTTCCTAAAGTCCGTCTGGTATGTACAGAGGAGTTGTTTCTCATTCACCCATAACCACATCTCATCCAGAGGAAAAATGCAAAATAGTTTGCAAGAGGTGTCTAGCATCACTAACAACCTGTAGTTCACAGGATTGTTCATGGTGCCCTTCTTATGTACCAGAATGAGAGGGACTCACTTAGTAACTCTGGAATAACACCATATACTAAAATGTCCCGATATAATCTATGAAGGATACCAGACCACAGCTCAGGATCTTTTTTCATCACCATTTTCGAGAGCCCATCTGGTCCTGGGGCACGAGAGGGGTTCATTTTACATATCTGTTCCTTAATCTCTTCCTCTGACATGCTAATATCCGTTTATGGACTTGGCTCATCGAGGGGATCTTTGTCACCTCTGTTGTCATCACTTTCCCATATCATTTCCCTAAGTGATTACCCCACTCTTCTTGGTTTATAGAATTATTTTTAACTCTTATCATTTCCATTGCAATGGTATCTCTGGGCTGGCCACTGCAATTGCCCTCTGCTCCTCCTCCTTCTCCTTCTCCTTGTCCTCCTCCTCCTCCACGGATGCCTCCATGCCAGTTACCACCATGGTCTCCTGTGCACCAGTCCCACCACTGCCCAGTCTGAATGAGCCATTGTCCTTGGTGGAGGTGGAAGTCCATACGCTGGCAGAGGAGGGGGTTGCTCTGCCTGCCAGGAGCCTACGGTTGAACAGTCAGTGGAGGTACACCAGACACTTGAGGGCAGTACAGGTGCTGTACTCCCCCAAGCAGAGACAGTCATCCAGTGGGAGGGAGCATCTGCACAGCACTAGCAATATCAGACAACAGCAGATGGTGACAGTGAGGAGGTAAATCCTGCACAGCATTGACAGTACGAGACGGAGGCAATCAAGCACTGGCATGGCAGAAGTGA
Organism: Ambystoma mexicanum; assembly: GCF_040938575.1. Taxonomy (NCBI): domain Eukaryota; kingdom Metazoa; phylum Chordata; class Amphibia; order Caudata; family Ambystomatidae; genus Ambystoma; species Ambystoma mexicanum. The sequence continues at coordinate 969,382,353 of NC_090939.1, forward strand.
GGTAGGAGGCCCAATGGCACCTGCAGGCTCTGGTGCCATCCCAGGTGGATTATGTGAGGTAGCAGGAGGTGGAGAGGCATTGAGCACGTGATGCAGCAATTGCCAGGGCCAGGGCATCTTGCAGGGCAGCAGAGGAGATCGAGTCTCAGATAAGGGAGTCCCTGAAAGTTCTCCAGGCAACAACGGAGGCCAGCCTTCAGGCGGTGGAAGTAGCGGGGAAATCGGCCTTGGTTGAGGCACTGTCTGACATCACAACCGACTAGCCCACCACCGGTGGTGCATAATTCTTTAGTTGTAGGTTTCATTTGGTACTTATATTATTTTTCATGGACTATTTTTCCCTTCCCCTTTTTTGTGCATAGGTTGTTTTTAATACAAGTTAATATCAAGATGCTACCACACTGCTTGCTGTCTCTTTGTCCATGTGCACATGTTAGGCTATGTTCTCCAAGTGTGTATCTCCTATGGCTGTAATGTGGGCTAGGACCTCACTGTGTGTCATGTTGTTACTGTGGTGTCTGCTGGCAGATATGTGTGCATTCTTAATGTGTGTGATGGATATTGGGACAGCACTGGGGAGCTGTAACCAAACCAGTTCAAGGTAGCAAGGTGACTGGTCTAGGCTGTCTCAAGAGGTCTTGAGCTTGTAAGGAGTCCACAATGATGACATACAGCAAAGCTGTCATGGAACACACTGAGACAAACAGGTATAAAAATACCTCTTTACGTATGGTCAAATAACACAGTGAGAAATTACTACTAATAGGTAGTATTATCACACAATACAAAAAATGTGATCCATATATACAATTACTGATGTACGGCAAAATACATATCAAACACTTGAAAAGAAAGGTACAGATTTGTATTAGCACTAAAAATCCACAGAGAATCACCCCTAACTTCAGAAGTCCAACCCTAAGTTGTCTGGGGCCTTGTGCCCTAATGTTAAGCAAAGTTTCCACGCAGTTGATGGTAGGGTCTCTGGGGCCCAGTGAACAGTTCCAAGTGTCAGGGGATGAGCAAAGCCAAAGTGTTAGAAAGGTCTTATATACATTACCAAACCTTTAAAGGGAGTTTAGGGGGCAGATAAATATTATTATAACTCACCCCTTGTACCCTGATTCTTCACGGGACTTGGCAGATGGGTTGAAGAAGGTCCATGGTCGCTTTCTCCACCATCATCCTCAACCCTTGATCCCCTGGGGTTGCAGGTTCAAGCAGGACTCTGGTCTGTGTCTGATGCTGGTGCAAGGACTCTCAGTGGAAAAATGCAGCAGAACCTGTTGCCTGCCCCCTCTCAGGACAGGGATGGATGCAGGAGAAAAGTTTCAGACGACGACCACTGATGCACTGCAACGCAAAGGGATTCACTTTCTGCGGTCAAACTTTCCTTCCTATCTCGAGTCACCTTGATGTTAGGACCACGACATTTCGCAGAGGTAAGCCTTTTAACATGAGCCGAGGATCCCACATGTTTCAGGCCGCAGCTCAGAACAGCAATATCTGCAGCACAGTAGCCCAAACTCAGAGGTGGTCAGCCACAAGGCGGTCCTGGGGCACCTCCGAAGGCCCTTCATAGGACTCTGAGCTGATGTTGAGAATGGATGTTCCCTCCACTCTAAGGGTCGCAGCTCCTTCGCAGGACTGCTTGATATCTTCCACAGGACATGGCTCCATCAGGGAAGCAGCATAAGTCGGCCGCCACGCTTTCTTCCGACACGTCCACGGTCTCCTTGCAAGTCTTGTAGCTGGACAGGAGTCTTGGCTCCTTCGGTTTCTTCCAGGATCTCTCCAGAGTGGGCGCAGGGGTACTCTTCTTATCCAAAAAGCCAAGTAAAAGCAGCTGCCCCCACTAGCCAATGACAGATCTGTCCCACACACACACACCCGCAGTGGTTCAATCAGGACCACTGGCAGCAACACTCATTCATTCCACCCAGACACACTGGCACTAGTATGTGGATTTGTACCAGACATTCCCAGCCCATTTCCTGGCAGCAAACCCACATAGCCCTCCAGTAGCCCGGCAAAAGCCTCTGCCTTTCTGGTCACTGGAAGTCCATATAAGGATTTTCCTGGCCTCAGAGGCCAGGAAGAAGGCTAAAAGATAAAATGCCCAAAGAACAAGTGAAAAATCTTTTGGCATGGCCATATTTGGCCACTACCCACAGTTAGTAGCCAAACGTGGCCAACACGGTAAGGATAAAATGAAATACACCAATAAATAGCACCTAGAGTAACCAAAAATCCTCCGCGTGTTAGTCTAGGGAACCAAGCTGCACCTCACTGATGAGGCCCAACAAGGCCGAAACATGTTTGGGATTGCTTGTTTTTCCATGCCGAGGGGACCTGGCCTAGCAGTTCTGGCAGGTCTGCTCCCATTGGTGGCAGTATATGTCTGATTTGCAGATGGCTAGACCCCTTTTGCAATGGTGCAGATGGACTAAAAATCAGTAGTGTGGAAGGTTGCCCAGAGCAGTGCCAGTGGTTCAGATTCATTCAAAACCTTCCACCAATCACTTTTTTTGGTTTTAGTTTGTCTCCCTATGTGCGAGAGGGTATGCCCAGACGTGGGTCCCTTGCTAGCTGCACCATAGGGAACCAAGCTGCACCTCACTGATGAGGTCCAACAAGGCTGAAACATGTCTGGTGTTACTTTCCATGCAGAAGGGACCTGGCCTAGCAGCTCCGTAAGGGCTTCTCCCATTGGTGGCAGTACCTGACTGATTTGCATATGGCTGGATCCCGTTTGCAATTGCACAGACAGGCTAACAAATTTGGTGGTGTGAAAGGTTGCCCAGAGTAGTGCCAGTGGTTCAGATTCATTCAAAACCGTCCACTCATCACTTTTTTGGTTATACATGTTTCAACACTAGCCACAGTCAGTAGCCAAATGTGGTAAGGCTTAAACGAAATGTACCCAAAAATGGTAAAAAGTCACTTCTGCCACCAGCTTGTCCATTTTGCACACCTAGAGCAACCAAAAATCCTCTAAGTGTTAGTCTAGGGCAAAATAAAAAGTGCAACCCATTGTACTGCATAGTAGAATGATGCAAAGTTATCACAAGTGATAACACGTTGCTAAAAGTAGTAACAAAGTAACACGACGAAGGGAAACAATGATTCCCAGTACTGACAGCCTAAAGGAGATATCAGTTTCCCCATAACAGATGAGCAAACTCCAGTGTAGTGAAGCTTAAGGCTTCACTGCACTTTAAAAAGAACAGGTCAGATTAAAAAATAAAATCAAAAGGTTTGGGGGTCCATTGAAATGGAAGGAAACATGCAGTAAAGAGGAATCTTTCCCAGCAGCATGTGTTTCACATGTAGGGGAGTGACCATGAGATGGCTGGAGGTGGCAAGGGCTGGTTGTCTGATATCATTACTTGTGCAGGGGATTTGCATGTTTGGTTTCGGTGTATCAGTGATGGTTGAGTGACTTTGTTGTGTGTGTAATGATGTCAATGCAGGGATGCTTTTGGTAATGGGTTAGATGTTTCATGATGCTGTTTGGGATCTCTAATTGGGGATGGGTACTCACTCCTTCATGTGTCTTGCCACATGTTCCACATGCTTTAGATGTTCGTTGTATCTGGGGACAGCTCATTCATCTCTGCCCATTTGCTACTGGAGGTTCAGTTAATTGCACGTTAAGTTCCTTTCTGGTCCACTGATGTTCAAGTGTTCATTTGGCACTTGCTTGTCAATGTGGATGTACCAACACTTCATTTACAAGTATGGCTATTTTGCATTGTGGATATTGAGGAGGGATGTGGCTTCACTGTTGATCAGTGGGCTACGCTCATCACTTGTGCACTATGCCACATGCACATCAAATGGCCAAGGTGGAGCTGGTGCAACAGTATGGTGTTGTGTTGATGTGCAGCTGAGAGTGTTCAAGCAGGGAACCATGGAAGAGGCTACCGTCCCGGAATCAACGGCAGTACTCCCAGGTTTTCATGTTGGAGGAAGATGTCTGGCAGGTGTGCTTCATGGTGGACCCAATCCTGTAAGAGGATTCAATTCAACACTACAGCTAAGTCAACGCCTAGTCTATAATACTGAATGAAAACCCTTATTGATATATCTTTATGTCCAGTTCATGCGTTCTGGATGACTACCCCTATATAACACCCCTCTGTTGGAATCCCCCTGACCCCACTGAGTCAAGAAGTAGTTCTGTTTTGCAAGTTAAAAGGTTTATTTGAGACTTTAAACAATATAGATATATATATCACACTTTATAATAAATTAATAATTGAATATCACACTTAATCTGATATGATAAAGATTAACAACGGAGAATCTGGCACTAGCACACTTCTTTATAATCACTAAGGAGTTGACATGAAATGGATAAGGTAGCACACTGGTAAATAGGAACAAAAGAAGAAGGTGGTACAGAATGCTTTATGTAAGCTCAGGTAGATGCAATATTCAATGAATGCAGTACAGAAAATACTCAATATGATTTCAACCAAACAATGTAATCACTTTTCTCTGGCTATTCACTCCCCCCCTCTTTATGCAATGCAAGGAAATGGGAGGAAAGCACACAGTTCTCAGAAATGCAATCAATGTAATTCAGTTCAATCCCCCCCAAGCACGCTTAAAGAAAACAGATAGGAGTTTTGAAAACACAGGCCCAAATGCTTTTATATGTGCTAGCAATGGATGAGAAATATGCTGGAAATGCTTTTAATTCCCTTTCAGAGGTTCAGGGTGAGTGGTATATGCTTTGAATAAGTTCAGGATCACTTCAGCAAGGATCTAGGGTGTAACTAGCAGGTTAAACGAATTTTTGGCAACTGAAAGCAAGAAAACTGCTGTTTTCACACGTTGAGAAATTTGCAAATCGCGGTAAATTCGCGGGTGCGTTTTTCACGATTGCGGCAAGACTATAGGGGGTAGGAATGCGGTTCTAGATTCGTAGAAAAGTCACGATTCTCAGCTTTCAGGGGAAAGTTACTGCAAGTCTCTATCACAAACGGTCACGGAGATATGAGCGATTAAATAAAGGTCGTTTTTCAGATTTGAAATTTTAAAGTTCAAAAAGACAAGTGCAGCTTGCAACTAGAAAATGACAAGTGACAGCTTTACAAATGACAGGTGACAGTTAGGAGACAGTTCTACTTAGATTAAAATAGGTTGAATTATATTATTTTAACTAAGAGATTGGTTCTGCACAGTTTTCTAGGTACTCACACTATATTAGAAATATGCCTTCCCACGGATCTGGTCAGGTTTTGGACTGGACTCCGGTTCAGCTCCGGTTCAGCTCTCTGCACTTCACAGTGATCTGGGTCAGCTCTCTCTGGTTCTGCTAACAGTGATCTGGGTCAGCTCTCTCTGCTGGTCTGGTCTGGGTCTCTAGTTCTGGATAGATTGAAGTCTCTAGTTTGGCTCTCTGGAGGTTTGATGGAGGCAAGGTATGGATTTTCCCGGCAGAGCTTCCAGCTGCAAATGGATTTGAAGGTCCCTATCTGTCCTGTCTGTCTGCTTTTATGTGGTTAGAATGTGGGTGTGTTCTAGCATCACTGACCCTACCTCTCTCTCAGCTTCTAATTGGTCAAACTTCCATTTCTCACTTGATTGGGGGAGCTAAGTTGTGTCAGAGTGATGTCATTTTATGGCTTGCAGAGAGGACACTCCCCAGTCAAATTGCACACATTCTATATTTGATAACAAAAGACATATTTGCACAGGTAAACATTGGTTTAAAATTACATGCACACATCACATATCACAGGAGATATACCCTGTCCAAATCTGCTCTTCCTGGGGGCTTGCATTCAAAAATGGCACATATTTCACTTTTTAACTGGTTTCGCAATTTCGGACATTAACCCAAATTTACACACATGTGCGCAAGGAGTATGGACATTAATTGATGAAGTGTCAGATTTTTCACATGCACACATTTTGAGTAATATCCTCTTTTCCGCTAAAACCCCCCTGAACATGCCACCGGTTCGAAAAACCTCTTAAAATGTGGGCAGAAAAATCACAAGAATTATGGTGTCATTTATACAATTTTCACATGTCCGCTCTATGAGTTATTCATCTTTTTAGAGTTATGTTCTGGCCCCAAAGGGGTGTGGTTTTCCTCCAGCACAAGGTTGAATTTCTGGTTTTTCCAGTTCTGCCAAGCCAGCTTGCTCTCACAGGCAGTGCCCCTCCCCTTTGCTTCAGGAGGAAGCTACTTTTACGACTGCCGCCAATAAAACATTTGCCTGAGTCAAGACAAGGCTTTGTTCAATTTCCTGCAGAGCCCAGGTAATTCAATCAGGGAAGTGTCATATCCCTTTTGGTGTGAGCAGCAAAAGGGCAGCTAGGCCTGGGAACACAGCTGTGACTCAAGTTTCACTCCTGATGGGGGTAGTTGCCAGGCAGAATTCAGTTCCTTAAGCCAAGTTTCAGATAAAATGTCACTTTTTGTTCCCCAGTTTCTGCATTCAAATTAAACTAACATTTTTACATATGCAGCTATAATGCTGATTCTAAGTTTAAAACTATGACATTTAAACAATTTCAACCTATGTGACACTCAAAAGTAGGTCACTCAGTCAATTTGAACATTTAGATTTGTAGTGTCTTTCAGTCCAAATTTACTTAAACTGCTGAAATCCACAGCGCAGCCAGTCTTGTTATAAACCTTCAAGTCACTTCAGAATATAACTTTACATTGTATCCACCTCTCAGTAAGTCTTTCTTTGGCCTGTTTTGGGTTCATTTATTCAGTTTTCTACAAAATCTGGTGGTTTTAAAACGCCGGCTTTTGGATAGTGGTGAGTACTGGTACTGCACCCCTTTTTGGGATTTAAGAAAATGAATTCTCCACAGTTATGGGTTTGCTTTTGGCAATCAGCATTGCCATTCCCAATGGTTTCAGACTACTGTGTGGGTAGTCCAATGGTGGTTTTAGGCAGTGTCCTTCTGTGCCCATAACATCGGCAAAAATGAGTGGCAGCCTATTCTTCATGCATTTCCCTGTGCATTTTCTGGGAAGCTCTGGCCATCATGATGTTTTCCATGTCAGTACTGCACAGTTTTGAGGTATGGCTCGGATGCATGGGTAAATACATCCCACAAGCCCCCCTCTTGCGATGGCCATTCTATTTCACGAATGGGATTCGCAAGACCTGGGATGTTTCCTCATCTTCTTCCAATAGATGGCACAGTTCAGCATCTTTTCCTCCATCCGGTACTGATCGATCGGTTCTCCTCGCCGGTCCTGATGGGAAGATTGGGCGGTACCCCGGGCCCGTTGCGTCTCTGCTCGCGGTCTCCGGATCGTCCTCCTTGGTCATTCTCCATGGTTTCATCTCTCCTAGGATGATAAAGCAAAAGCGGCAATACCTACTCATAGATGTTTTTCCACCACTATTGAGATAGTGGGGCAGCATATGCATTTCATCATAACAAAACATTACATTCTTATTTTGAAAAAAAAAACAGTATAACTAAGAGACAGTTTCATGCAAATCACAATATTTTAGAGACTAGATGTGGTATGTTTTATGGTTGGAACTGAATTAGTCTAAGACAGTGCCCGCTAGGATTCCAGAGGATTCCTCCAGTTGTTGCAGAGTGTGCCTGGGATGGCAACATTTCAACTGGTTTATGTGGACCCACTTGTCTTCCCCCGCTGCCAAAGGACCTTTGGGGATGTGGATTTTGTAGGCCACAGGGGAGATCTTGTCGATGATCTCAAAGGGTCCCTTCCATGTAGGCAAAAATTTGCGCTGCTTGGCCTGGTTCCTTTGGAAGTTGTATAGATAGACCCGGTCTCCCACCTGATATTCCTTCCTGGAAGTTTTCAGGTCATAATGGGTCTTCATGCTATCAGCTGATCTTTCTAGATTCCGCTGAGCATAAGCAAAAGCATGTTGGAGGTGTTTCCTTAAATTCTCCACATACTCATGAGTTGTGGAGGCATTTATCAGTGTCTGCTCTTGGGTCCTGTAGAGCAAATGCTGCGGAATCACCATCTTGCGCCCAGTCATCAACTCAAATGGTGACATTTTGGTTGCAGATGAAGGGGTAGATCTGATGGCCATTAGGACCAGAGGTAATCGGATATCCCAACTTGGCCCAGAATCTGCCACAAACTTTTTTAAGATGCTCACAATGGTTCGGTTATATCTCTCTACTGCCCCAGAAGAAGCTGGTCTATAAGCAATATGCAACTTCCTTTTGACCCCCAGTATCTCCCACATCTTTGTCATTACTTCACTGGTGAAGTGGCTACCTCTGTCTGACTCAATCCTTTGAGGTAGACCAAAACGGGAAAAGATGTGGTTAATCATCAAGGCAGCTGCCGTTTCTGCCTTGCAATTTGGGGCTGGGAGACATTCCACCCACTTGGTAAACAAGCATGTCACAGTCAACATGTACTTATTCCCCCTAGCAGAGCGAATCACAGGGCCTACAAAGTCGATTTGTAAATCTGACCATGGCAGTGTCATCCCCCTCTTTTGGAGAGGCGCACGGTGCGTGAGGGATGATGGCTGAAATTGTGCACACACAAGACACCCCTTCAAGTATTGGTCGAGGTCCTGCCCCATGTGTGGCCAGTATGCAACCTCTCTTAAGATTTCCAATGTTGTGTGAAACCCCCTATGACCGGCGGTGGCCGCATCATGGGCGTGACTTAACATCAGGCTTCGGAATGAGGTAGGAACCACCCACTGATCGTGGCCAGCTTTGGATTTCCTTACCAACAAACCGTCTTGAATTCGGAACATTTTTGGACATTTCATCAACACTCTTAGGTCCTCTTTCCCAATGTAATCGGTATCCGTCAGGGGAAAGTTCTCAGGGTCCTCAAGGTGCTGGTAAAATTTACCAATTATTGGATCCCCCTTCTGAGCTGTAATCAAATCAGCATCAGGGGTCTCCTTACTCCATTGTGCAATTGAAAGGTCGTTGTGAGCATTTGTCTGGGACCTAGTGATAGCAGTGACCTGGATTTCCCCCAACAGGGACTCAATCTCAATTAGATCCCCTTGGATGGCCCCGGTTTTGGCCAGCTGATCAGCTAAGTCATTTCCAGTTTTGTCTGGTCCCTCTACTTTGGAATGACCCTTGATCTTTTTCCAATAGATGGTCATCTCATTCGAGGTGACCAGATCATCAATGTTTTGGATCAACTTCCCATGTTTCAAGGGTTTGTTGTTAGCACATAACATGCCTCTGGTTTTCCAATTAACCAGGTGCTCCACGAACCCATTCCGTACATAATCCGAATCTGTGATTATGACCAGTTTGCGGAGTTGATGCTGGACAGCAGTGAGGATGGCCTGATGCACAGCCATCAATTCTGCCACCTGACTACTTCGGGGACCAATTTTGTATCCAGCGGAGGGTTCTGGGGACTCATTCCCCCATGCATTCCCTACGCCGGCCACCAGTTCTTTCTCCCCGTTGTTGTCAACATGGTAAGAGCATCCATCCACATAGACAGTGGGCATTCCCTCACACTTGTCCTCTTCAAAGACTTTGTGGGGGGAATTAAGGTATGCCTCCATGTTGTCCTTGATTTTCAGACTTTCGTCCTCGAGACAGTTTTCTCTGGCACAATCATGCAAGTCAGCCAGACCTTGCGCGAGGGGACTCTTCTTGTTTTGGCCATATCTGACCTCCACAGGAAAGCCTTGCATTGACAGAATCCAGGAAGTAATTCGGGAATTACTCACATTTCCGGTCCGGATTCTATCACTTTGGAGATATTGCAGAGGCTGGTGTGGAGTCTCCACTATGATGTGTTCCCCCTGGATAAACGGGCGGTAATTCTTCAATGCCCACACCGTTGCCAGGAGTGCCTTCTCACAATCGTTGAATTTTTCCTCCACAGAGGATAAAGTTTTGCTCGCATAGGAGATTACTTTATTGACCTTGTCATGCTTTTGGTATAATACTGCCGTCAAGCACGTATTAGAGAACCCCGTCTCCAGGAAGAACTCCTTGTTTCTGACAGGGTAAGCTAGGCAAGGCGCTTGTGAGAGGCTTCTCTTGAGTTGTCTTACTGCCTCGGCTTGTTCTGGACCCCATTCCCACTTGACCCCCCCCTTCAGGAGATGAATCAGGGGTCTAGTGATCTCTGCGTAGCCCTCAATGAACTTTCTGCTGTAATTAGTCAGTCCAAGGAGGCTCCTTAGTTCCCGCAGAGTTGTGGGGTCTTTCAGTTTCTGAAGTGCTTCCACTTTCTTTTCCTGGGGACAGAGACCCTGAGGAGTAATCTCATGCCCCAAGAAATTAACACGGGTTCTACACCACTGTGCTTTCTGAAAGGAAAGTTTTGCTCCGGCGGCCCTCAACTGCGTCAGAACATAACGGATCTCCGCTATGTGTTCCTCCACAGATGAACTTTTGATGAGGACATCATCTACATAAGCCAGGTTACCCCTCGCACCCAGGTCGGGCATGGCCTTATGTAGGAAAATGTTAAATTCATTGCCGGAGTTGAGGTATCCGAAGGGAGTCCGGGTCCATGTATACTGCTGGCCCCCAAAGGTAAAAGCCAGTTTGTATTGGTCCTCCCTACTGACAGGCACGGTCCAGTATCCATTTGTCAGGTCTATTGCAGTGAATACCTGTGACCCCTGGATCTGGGACAGCCCTTGGTCAATGTAGGGCAGAGGCCATCGGGAAGTATGGACCCGTTTGTTGAGCTCCCTGAGGTCGGTGCAGAGTCTCCACTGGTCGTTTGGTTTCAATATTCCCAGCACCGGATTATTGAAGGTGCTGTGGACTGGACGGATTATTCCCCTGGACTCAAGGTTCTTAATTATTTCAGTAAGGGACTCCATTGATGCGAGAGGCAAGCGATATTGCTTCACAAACACTGGAGTCATGCCAGGGTCCGTAGGGATTGTTGTTGTGTGTATGTCGGTGCGACCGCAGTCATATGAGTCTACCGCAAAGAGATCTTGGAAATCCAAGAAAACTTGTTTCAACTTTTGCTTCTGTTCCAGAGTCACACAGGCATCAGCTAGGTTGACTCTCTCTTCCACCATCTGCCTGAAGCCTGGGAAGACTTCTGGTTTGGCTATCTCAGCGGCCTCCTCCAGCTGGGTGGAGAAGTCCCTGGTCAGAGTGCTGATTTGGACTGGAGGCTTCAGGTGGGAAAGGCAGCCCTCATGGACCTGGAAAATCACCTCATCCCTCCTGAAGTCACAAGTCACATCTTCCTTACCATAAGGGCAAGAAGTGTACACCAGGAAGTTCCCCCCATGCCGGGTAAAAATTCTGTCTGGTGTTGCGTTGTCATCACTGTCACTGTCAAAACAGTCCTTGGGGATTGGTCCTAACAGTTCATTTCCAAGATCAATGGAGAAATGTCGGTCATCAACCGCCATTCCAATAATGGTGCCTGCGGCTAGAGTAATACTCTTTAAGTCGCTGTTATCCACCTCTATTGGAATGGTGTCATGTTCTATGTTGACTAATGGAGTTGGGTTTACCCCCAACCCTTGCTGTTGGAGAGAAGCATTTAGATGTATGTAAGCATCAGGGTTTTTCAACTCTTGTCCCCTTTTAACTTTCACTTCCAGGGAGAATTGTCGGGTCCTTTCTGGGATGGTGACTTCCTCTTTAATCTGAATTTCAACTGCATAAGGTAGCAATTGAGCTGACCTAAATGCTTTTTCTGGATCATCAAAGCCCATGGGATTATCCGCTAATCGGGACCAAGCTTTGAAGTTTATTAGGTCCAAACTAATGGCAAAGCGATTGAGAATGTCACTGCCTAAGTAAAAGGCGGCAGGGACGTCTCGCACGACCCAACAATTGTGGACTATGCTCTTGTTGCCAATGGAGATTTTGAGCATACACCTGCTTGGCAGGAGATGTTTGGAAGTAGGTGCTTCCAGGTCCATTTCCCACTTGTCTATCAGTTTGAAGGTGGGAATGGCTGGATCTTTTGGGAGTTGGCGGAACATGGCTTCGCTGATGAAGCTCTTACCGTTGTTCACACACACTCGAGCGAGAACAGAGTCCTTCCCATCATTTAACTGAACAGGGATGAACAACTGCTCTCCAATTTGCTGAATATCAGCCAGGCTCTGAGCTGATTTCACATCTTTTTGGACTATAGGAGTGGGAGTTTCTGATTGGGGATTAGTATAGAATCTCAGAGTGTTTCCTTCCAGCGTGGAGTACCACTTTAGACTGGAAGGAAGGTTGATTTTCAGAAATAGAGAGGACCCCCCATCACCAGTCTGTTGTCCTACTGCTATTACTGTCACGTCTGGAATTTGGCTATTCTGGAAGTGAAATTCTACTTGGTCAGATTTTTGTTCAACCATGTGGCAGGTGCCGTTTAAACTAACATGGTTGACACTCTGTTTTAATTTTATGGGTCGGCTAGTCTGGGTCCAGAGGACCTTGTTTACGCAATCTATTAGGGGTGACAACCTTCTCAGGAGGTCATTCCCTAGTAAACAAGGGGTGCCCTCTGGGGTCACTACCATGACTGGGTGTTGCAACTTGTGTTGCCCAATTTTAATGTCCAAATCTGCCGTCCCCTCGACGGGAATTTCCTTCCCGTCAAAGTTCTGCAGTTGTCCAGGAAGAGAGGTGAGAGGAATTTAGTAATTCTCTCCCCTTCCTGCATTCAGTTCGTCAAAGGCCCTTCTGGACAGAAGGGTAGCTTGAGATCCAGTGTCCACCAGTGCCAAGATTGTACCCTGCCCCTGTACTTGTACCGGGGCATAATATCTTCCCTCCTTCTCCTCAAGGGGGCACAGATAATGTACATTTTTGGACAACTGGTGGGCTAATTTTCTGGTTTTGGACATCGCTAGCGAAGAGATATGGGCAGAATTCTGTGGAGAGCCTTGGGAATCTGAAAGAAAAATTTGGCAACTGGAGATCAGAGCCATTGTGGGTTCCCCTGGCTCCGGTTCTGGGCCGCCCCCCCCTCTTTGGAGGCAGTCACCAGGATGGGTTTGAACCAGGGGATTTTCTTGCTGTTGGTTCTGGGATGAGATGGTGGGCGGCGGTAGCTCAGTCTCCACATCTCCCTAGTCTGGATTTGCATCCCTAGGGACCCATTTTTCTTTGGGAGGAGTTCCCCCCTCTCTGAAGGAGAAGATCCTTTTCCCAGGATCCTCTGAGGATCCCTCTCCCTCAAATTGGAAGATCTGTACCTCCTCCTCAAACTGAGTCTGTTTGGGTCTTTTGTTTCTCCTACCCCCCCTCTGCTCCTTAGGAGGCAGACTTTCAGGGGCAAGAGATTTTGTTTCCGGTTCCTGGGTTTCCAGGGGCTGTTTACAAGTGAGGAAGGAAGCTTCCTCCAAGGCTTTACACCCCCCTTCCCTTTGTGCCTCCTCCCTGGGAACCGGTGAGTTATCGGGGTGCTGCCCCCGTCATTGTTCTGGGGCACCAGGTCCAGAGTTGGGTGCGTTCTGCGCCGGCATGCCGATCTGAGGGTTCTGCTGAGCCCTCAGTATGTGACCCAGATCCCGCGCCATGTTTTGAACCTGGCGCTCTAACTGGGAAACCCGCTCAGGCTGATACGGGGCCCTGTTTTCTCCCCTGGGCTGATCCCGGGAAGGGTAGCTGTCCCTTCTCTGGTAATACCCCGGGTTGGGAAGATTTGGGTACCCCTCCACCCTTGGCCTCCCCTCTCCCGGATTCAGTGGTCTGGGCTCAGGGAATTGGGGAAAGAAGGATGGATGGTTTTGGGGCTGAAAGTCGGGTGGATATCTGGGGAAAAAGTTCTGCCCAGGGTTTGGTAAATTTCTGCCCTCCTGTGGGAAGTTTGGAGGGAATTTCCCTGGGTTAGGTGCTTGGCTGGATCCCCCCCCCTTGGGCTGGAGGAGTCCACACATAACCCAGGATGGGTCGATTTCCCTTGTAACGGGGACTTACATAATCAGGAGAGCGAGGGACCCCATTTGTGGGGCTGCCTCCTTGGCTCCCTGTCTGTGACTGACCCGAGGACCTCCTGGGCCTAGCATTATTAGGTGCAGGTAGGTTTTTAGGCCCCCCCATCTCCAAATCCAAAACGGGGGTGACCTTTACCTCTGCCACCTTGGCAGCAGCAGGGGTGCTGTTGGCTTTGGGGTTTTTCTGGGCATTACTTTTGCTATCTATCGGTTTCTGCACCTCATAGATCCGGGTAGCCTGTTCAATGACCCAGTCTAAAGATCTTTTCTCGTGAAAATCCCTCACGAGCTGGGTCATGATATATTTGGGCAAGGCATGAAAAAACGTATTAATAAATTCTCTGCTATCCGTGCGCACCCTTCTTGTGGTCTATGCAAAAGCACGCTTTAACTCCTGCACAAATTCTTGTGGGGCCTGATCCTCCCCACATTGCAAATTGTAGGCTGCCTTGCGAGCCTCTTGAGGATTTCTGTGAACAGAAAAATGTTTCAAGATGGCCGCCTTATAGGTGGACCATCTTAAATGATTTTGGTCCTCCAGCCCCGCAAAGAAACTGGAGTATTCCGGGGAGAAGGTCCACTTTACATATTGAATACAGCTTTGGCTGTCCTTCAAATGGAAAGTCTCCATCATTTGTTCAAACAACTCTAAGTGCTCCCAAACAGAATACTTAGCGTTCTTATGGTAAGGCGTGATGACGCTCCTGATCGCCTTAATCTGCTTTAAGGGGTCCTTAAGCAAGGCCCTTTTTGCCTTATTGGCCTTTTTGGTTCGGGTAACCCTTGTCCATTCGTCCTCGGATTCAGAGGCACTGCTCCCAGAGGTTCCTCTCTGCTCTTCCAGGTTTTCCCGGATTCTGCGAGCCTGGGAATGGCTGGCAGAATGTGGGGACCTGGTCTCCTGTGTCCTGTGCAGTTCAGAGGAGTCTTCAGATTCCTCCTTGCTGCCAGGATTTGATGGGTACCCCCTCCACTGACCTATTCCTGGGAGGTACTGGCCTATGAGCCCCATGCTTCTGGCTGGATAGTAATCTGCCATCCCTGTGGCCCTGTGCTCATGTGCGCCAGGGGACATGGGGGTGGCAGAGTCCAGGGACTGAGAGGTATGAGGGCCTCTGGTACTAGGGCTCCTGAGGTTATGCTCCGGAGTTTCCATTTCCCAGCGAACCTCATCTCTATCCGCCCCTGCTCCCTGTTGCAATGCAAGAGCCTGCATTTGTGCCTTCAGTTCCTCAGTTAAGGCCTTACTAGACTCTATCAGTCTCTCCTGCATCGCTACCTGTTGTTGGAGCCTATCATTGTGTTGACAGAGGGCCTCATTTTCCCTCTGTGCTTCCTGGTTGGTCCTGGAGAACTGGGCCAGTCTTTGCTGCAGGAGGTTTACCTCCTGAGCTGTGTCCCTATTGGCCTGCTCCTTTCTTGCCAGAGCCTCTTCCACCCTCCTGGTGTGCTCTAACAAGTTCTGGTTTTCTTTTTGGAGGTCACCCAGCCCCTGGAGGGCCAGGTGATTTTCTTCCATTTTCCTTTTTAAATGGCAGACTTCCTGGCCTATGGTGTCTCTTTCCTGACTGAGAGCCTGCATCTGTGCTGCCAGGTCGTCCCTTTGCCTTTGGAAGGCACCAGCTTTCTGGCGCTCCTGATCAAACTCTGCCTGGGTATCCAGGTCTTTCAGAATTAGTTTGTTGCTCTCTGCCTTCACTCTATCTAGGTGGCCTTGCAGGGTGACTACCTGCTCAGCACATACCCTGTTGAAGTCCAGTTGTTGCTCCAGCTTTTTCTGGCTTTGCAGTAGGGAGTCCAAACCTTCTTGGTGTTCCTTCTGCAAGGCCAGAAATCTGGTATCCTGTTCTGACTTTTCCTTTTGCAGCACATCCATATCCTCCTTTATTTTAGTGATGTACTGCCTGGTCTCATTTTCTGACTCCTGGCTCCTGTGCAGCCTTTGCTCAGAAGAGTCCAGATCAGATTGGGCCTTCTCTAACGCCATCTGTTGTCTTTTTGCCAGATCATGGCCTTCAGCACATTTATTCTGTATGGCTCCCATATATAAATATAAATATGCCGCTATCCTAACAATCTTGTCGTGTTCATCTTTGGCCTTAGGAGCCATATATAGTTCACTCAGGGCCACATGTAATGGACCCTGATCTCTCCATAAGTCTGACCCTGTTTCAGTGACCTGTCGCGTGATGGCCTGCAACCAGGCATCCTGGCCCTGCTCAGCCCATTCACCTCTCACAAATAGTTTATGTAAGAAGTGCTCTCTGGCTATTTTCATATCTACCAAGGTCGTCATTCTAGAGATTGGTCTCTGTCCTGACTTACAGAAGTTTGTATTTTATTTTTGCAGAACAGAACTTTTCTTGGAGTGTCCCTTTTGAGGAATGCTTCACAGCGTAATGCAGCGTGGTGATCCGACTGGATATGTGTATCTGGTCAGCTGGCACGCTGTATTAAGCTGCACAAGTGGTATTCTAACCCAAACGTCCGGCCCGAGCCCCCAATTTGTAAGAGGATTCAATTCAACACTACAGCTAAGTCAACGCCTAGTCTATAATACTGAATGAAAACCCTTATTGATATATCTTTATGTCCAGTTCATGCGTTCTGGATGACTACCCCTATATAACACCCCTCTGTTGGAATCCCCCTGACCCCACTGAGTCAAGAAGTAGTTCTGTTTTGCAAGTTAAAAGGTTTATTTGAGACTTTAAACAATATAGATATATATATCACACTTTATAATAAATTAATAATTGAATATCACACTTAATCTGATATGATAAAGATTAACAACGGAGAATCTGGCACTAGCACACTTCTTTATAATCACTAAGGAGTTGACATGAAATGGATAAGGTAGCACACTGGTAAATAGGAACAAAAGAAGAAGGTGGTACAGAATGCTTTATGTAAGCTCAGGTGGATGCAATATTCAATGAATGCAGTACAGAAAATACTCAATATGATTTCAACCAAACAATGTAATCACTTTTCTCTGGCTATTCACTCCCCCCCTCTTTATGCAATGCAAGGAAATGGGAGGAAAGCACACAGTTCTCAGAAATGCAATCAATGTAATTCAGTTCAATCCCCCCCAAGCACGCTTAAAGAAAACAGATAGGAGTTTTGAAAACACAGGCCCAAATGCTTTTATATGTGCTAGCAATGGATGAGAAATATGCTGGAAATGCTTTTAATTCCCTTTCAGAGGTTCAGGGTGAGTGGTATATGCTTTGAATAAGTTCAGGATCACTTCAGCAAGGATCTAGGGTGTAACTAGCAGGTTAAACGAATTTTTGGCAACTGAAAGCAAGAAAACTGCTGTTTTCACACGTTGAGAAATTTGCAAATCGCGGTAAATTCGCGGGTGCGTTTTTCACGATTGCGGCAAAACTATAGGGGGTAGGAATGCGGTTCTAGATTCGTAGAAAAGTCACGATTCTCAGCTTTCAGGGGAAAGTTACTGCAAGTCTCTATCACAAACGGTCACGGAGATATGAGCGATTAAATAAAGGTCGTTTTTCAGATTTGAAATTTTATAGTTCAAAAAGACAAGTGCAGCTTGCAACTAGAAAATGACAAGTGACAGCTTTACAAATGACAGGTGACAGTTAGGAGACAGTTCTACTTAGATTAAAATAGGTTGAATTATATTATTTTAACTAAGAGATTGGTTCTGCACAGTTTTCTAGGTACTCACACTATATTAGAAATATGCCTTCCCACGGATCTGGTCAGGTTTTGGACTGGACTCCGGTTCAGCTCCGGTTCAGCTCTCTGCACTTCACAGTGATCTGGGTCAGCTCTCTCTGGTTCTGCTAACAGTGATCTGGGTCAGCTCTCTCTGCTGGTCTGGTCTGGGTCTCTAGTTCTGGATAGATTGAAGTCTCTAGTTTGGCTCTCTGGAGGTTTGATGGAGGCAAGGTATGGATTTTCCCGGCAGAGCTTCCAGCTGCAAATGGATTTGAAGGTCCCTATCTGTCCTGTCTGTCTGCTTTTATGTGTTTAGAATGTGGGTGTGTTCTAGCATCACTGACCCTACCTCTCTCTCAGCTTCTAATTGGTCAAACTTCCATTTCTCACTTGATTGGGGGAGCTAAATTGTGTCAGAGTGATGTCATTTTATGGCTTGCAGAGAGGACACTCCCCAGTCAAATTGCACACATTCTATATTTGATAGCAAAAGACATATTTGCACAGGTAAACATTGGTTTAAAATTACATGCACACATCACATATCACAGGAGATATACCCTGTCCAAATCTGCTCTTCCTGGGGGCTTGCATTCAAAAATGGCACATATTTCACTTTTTAACTGGTTTCGCAATTTCGGACATTAACCCAAATTTACACACATGTGCGCAAGGAGTATGGACATTAATTGATGAAGTGTCAGATTTTTCACATGCACACATTTTGAGTAATATCCTCTTTTCTGCTAAAACCCCCCTGAACATGCCACCGGTTCGAAAAACCTCTTAAAATGTGGGCAGAAAAATCACAAGAATTATGGTGTCATTTATACAATTTTCACATGTCCGCTCTATGAGTTATTCATCTTTTTAGAGTTATGTTCTGGCCCCAAAGGGGTGTGGTTTTCCTCCAGCACAAGGTTGAATTTCTGGTTTTTCCAGTTCTGCCAAGCCAGCTTGCTCTCACAGGCAGTGCCCCTCCCCTTTGCTTCAGGAGGAAGCTACTTTTACGACTGCCGCCAATAAAACATTTGCCTGAGTCAAGACAAGGCTTTGTTCAATTTCCTGCAGAGCCCAGGTAATTCAATCAGGGAAGTGTCATATCCCTTTTGGTGTGAGCAGCAAAAGGGCAGCTAGGCCTGGGAACACAGCTGTGACTCAAGTTTCACTCCTGATGGGGGTAGTTGCCAGGCAGAATTCAGTTCCTTAAGCCAAGTTTCAGATAAAATGTCACTTTTTGTTCCCCAGTTTCTGCATTCAAATAAAACTAACATTTTTACATATGCAGCTATAATGCTGATTCTAAGTTTAAAACTATGACATTTAAACAATTTCAACCTATGTGACACTCAAAAGTAGGTCACTCAGTCAATTTGAACATTTAGATTTGTAGTGTCTTTCAGTCCAAATTTACTTAAACTGCTGAAATCCACAGCGCAGCCAGTCTTGTTATAAACCTTCAAGTCACTTCAGAATATAACTTTACATTGTATCCACCTCTCAGTAAGTCTTTCTTTGGCCTGTTTTGGGTTCATTTATTCAGTTTTCTACAAAATCTGGTGGTTTTAAAACGCCGGCTTTTGGATAGTGGTGAGTACTGGTACTGCACCCCTTTTTGGGATTTAAGAAAATGAATTCTCCACAGTTATGGGTTTGCTTTTGGCAATCAGCATTGCCATTCCCAATGGTTTCAGACTACTGTGTGGGTAGTCCAATGGTGGTTTTAGGCAGTGTCCTTCTGTGCCCATAACATCGGCAAAAATGAGTGGCAGCCTATTCTTCATGCATTTCCCTGTGCATTTTCTGGGAAGCTCTGGCCATCATGATGTTTTCCATGTCAGTACTGCACAGTTTTGAGGTATGGCTCGGATGCATGGGTAAATACATCCCACAATCCAGAGGAGCTGAGGTAGGTTGGTGCTCCACAATGGACTTTGATGAGGGAGGACTTGTGGGTGCTGCCTTGCATTGGGGGGTTGGGCAGCGGTTGTTGGGGGTACTGGAAGGAGGGTGGACTTGCGGGTACTGCCTTGGGTTGGGGAAATGGTCTGTAGGGCTACTGGGAGCTGGGTAGACCTCCGGCTGGTGCCTTTGATCTGGGGTTGAGAAAGAGGTCATTGGGAATACTGGGTGGAGGGCGGACTTGCAGGTGGTGTCTTGGTTTGGGTGTTGGGTCAGAGGTCAGTGGGGCTATTGGGAGGAGGGCAGAATTGTGGGTGCTTCTTTGGTTTAGGGGGACAGGACGCAGATTTGCCAGGGCATCCGAGAGCTGCTATGGTTTACGGGGTTGAGGCACTGTTTCGCTGAGGTTCGCGTGTGCTCATTTAAGTTAGGGGGACGAGGCACAGTTTCACCAGGGTACGCAGTTGCCGATTTGGTTCAAGGGTACAAGACCCAGTTTAGCCAGTGTTCGCGGGTGCTGCTTTAAGTTAGAGGGACAAGGTACAATTTTGCAGGGGTACGTGGGTGCTGCATTGAGTTTTGGGGAGTGGGTCACAGTTTCATAGGGGAACTGAGATGAGGACTTGCAAGTCGCTGTAGAGGAGTGGATCTAATGGTGATTGCTTGTAAGTAATCCTTCATTACTTTTTTACATGGGTTGGCTTGCAAAGATTGTTTGACAGCACAAATTTGTGTTTGCCATCAGGGCATGCTGTGGGCGTTCCGGAACAACTCATTATTCTTTGCGTAGCAGGTTTCTTTGATTCCATGAATTGGCTCCCAGCACTATTCTTTGGTATGCAGTGATTTTAACTAATGAAAAATAACGAATTGCATATTTAACGAACCCAAAACACCTAGAAAAAAACAGCAAATTTGTTAAAACTAGGTTATTGTGGTTTGAAGTGGGAATGGTAGTTTTGGGGGTGGGGAAAAAGTATTGTAATAAAAAAACAAGGGGGTTAGGTGGTGAACCCCACCAAAAACAACGAAAACAAATTTGTTATTTTTTTCCGTTGTTTTGGGTTTGTTAAAAATGCATTCTTCATTTATTCATTCTTTAAAATCACATGTAACCCTACTCTTTTCGTCCATGCAATGTTCTTTCTCAGTAGTAAGTGCAGATTTAACACTTTTTTTGTAAATTAGGCTCAATATCTACTGTTATGATCGATCAATAATGAACGTCAAACATTTTTCAATTCTGAAGTGTGATAATACAATTGTGAAATTGACTTATTCACCCTTTTTCCATCTGTCTCGTTCTGTCGATCCTGCTTTCTATTTCTTTCTATCTTTCAATATTGTGTTCTTTTTCTTCTTTTTTTCCTTCTTTCATCTCTCTACTGCTGTCCTACAATTACTCCATTCATTGTTTTTTCTTTCCATCTCTTTTCTTCTCAGTCCATCTTTCCATGCCCTCTTTTCTTCCTTCCCTTTACACCCTTCCTTCCCCTTGCCCGCCCCTTCCTTCCTTCCTTCCTTCCCTCCCTCCCTCCCTCCCTCCCTCCCTCCCTCCCTCCCTCCTTCCTTCCTTCCTTCCTTCCTTCCTTCCTTCCTTCCTTCCTTCCTTCCTTCCTTCCTTCCTTCCTTCCTTCCTTCCTTCCTTCCTTCCTTCCTCTCATTCTTTTTCTCTCTTTTACTCACGTTTTCTTTCTCTTGTCTTTGATTCATTTCTTTCTTTTATGTAATCTTCTTTCCGGCTTTCATTCTTTTTTTTATTTCCTTCTTTCATTCGATCAGTCTTTGCGTCTTTCCTTATTTCTTCTAAACTGTATTTTTTCCCACTTTCCATCTTTCCCTTTTTCGTTAGTTTGTGTTTATTAATTCCTATTTCCTTCTTTCTTATTTTTCGTGCACCTTTCTTTGTCTCATGTAATTTTCTTTGTTTCTTCCTCACCCACTTATGCCATACCCTCATCTTTTTGCACAGATACATACACATCTGAAGCCCTACAATTACAGGCACCACCACACTTCGATATCGCTGATTCTAGTAATCTATGTCCTAGAAGGGACCGATGGATGAGGGATTTCAATGACTTTATGGAAGCAATGACAGACATGCAAGAGGCATGGTAATGCACTCAGTAGGCCCGACTGTAAGAGACATTAAGAACGAACAGCCTGAGGAGTCTACAGCCACATTCCATGATTCATAAGTACGTTTTAAAATAATGAAATCATGACCGTTCCCCCATGTTGATGGATGGGCAAGTGCTGTAGGAAGAAGATGGCCAAGTCCATAAATAGCAAAGATGGAGCTGACTGTTTATTCCATCTGATATGTGGCTGCCAGGTGCTGTGGATGCATGCTCTCCAGGTCCTGCTTGCCCATAGGTAGGGCTGGATAGCAGGGGGTGGGCTGCATTTCAAAGAGCAAACTGCAAATGAGGTCCGTCCACAAGATAGCCGGCTCCCCAGTAAATGGTCAGCCAAGTGCCCAAATCAAGATGATAGGCTGGTCTATATGTAACAGAGGGGGAGCTGACTGTGCCACCCCTCTGATGTGCAGCAGGAACTTTCTCTTGGTGGCTTCTTTGCATCCGGCGCTTGTTGGAGAGCTCGGGCAGCCCGATTCCTCGGGAATAAGCTGTAGTGGTGTCGCAAGGTGACAGGCTCTCCAGTAAATGAACTAGCAGGTTCCCACACCAAATGTTGGCCTGGTCCATGTGGAGCAAAGGGGGAGGTGACTTCTCTGCCCATCAGATGTGCCACAAGAAGGTGCTGAGAACACTAAATACATCAATCAACAGGACGAGGGACATCAACTTTGTTGGGAGATAATTGGGTAGCATAAATTATGACATCTAAGAAAGTGACCTCACAAAACATTCTCTGACCCTCTGAACCTGATGAAAAAGGCCCAAAGTACAAATAAAATTATTTAACCCTTAGACTTCCCTTAGGATGTACACAAAATGAATTGTCTTTCCCCTTCTCCCCTTCTTTGTTCTCGTGCATCAGTAACTACCTGACTGTTATCTATGCCTGGGTTTCACTGCAGTGTCTGATCATCTGCCTTCCTCTGTCATATAACTTTTCTCCCTGGACTCCTATACATCCCCAAGGATCGCAATCTAGGGGGATCCATCATCTAACCACCAGACCTTTTTCAACTGATTATTGTTATGTTTCCTTCTTTTCTTTAATCTTTTTCACATTGGGTTTTCAAACTTCTGTTTTCAAGCGTATATATTTTTTCAAACTGTTTTTTGAAAAGTATCACTGTATACCAGAAATGACATATAATGGCACCACATAGCCTATATTCATGATAGGGTCACTGTATATAAGGTGCAGGGTCACAACTCGATGCCAGCCCATCCTCTCATCTGCCACCTGTGTGCTCTCACCTGCTTATTGTGTTGGCAGAGTTCTGCTGATTCAGTGCGGGTGGAGACAAGGTTTACCATCTGTGTTCCTCCCTTAACCCATCAGCAGCCAGTAGGAGGCTGCTGAAGTGCTAGTGGTGGGCTGAGATGTGGCATCTGCCAAAAGCAAGAGCAGCTCTCACTAGAGTTCTGTGTACTTTTCATTCACAACTCTTTTGCATTTAAATGTGTCGTATTCGACAAAACAAATATACATAGTCGCACCAAAGGCATGTTACAAACCAGAAGGAGACACCCTGTTAGAACACTATAAAGGCACTAAAGATGAAGAACAGTATGTATGACCTGCCTCAAGAAGTAGCAGCATAAACTACTCAGATTGAACTGAACCTCTTGTGTTCACATTTACAATTGTAAATGTCCCTTTCCATGCCATAAGCCTTCCTAACCATGTCAACCCAATCCTTACATGTAGGATATGTGTGTGATTTCCAGTCGGATAAATTAACCTTGCATGTCATCATCATAACCCATCTGAATCAGCTCTTAGTATTAGGCACAATATCACTCAGGGCGTTGTCCCCGCTCAGAACCAGGGGTGGACTGGCCTATAGGGAACTCTGGAGATTTCCCGGTGGGCCTCTGCACCCTGGTCCTCTTTTGTGTTGTATTTCCACATTTCCTCATAGGAAAAGCATTGGGCATGCTGAAAATGTGTTATATGGGGCCCCTTTGAAGTGTATTTCCAGGGCCTCTTTTGGTCCCCAGTCCACCCCAGCTCAGAACCAACACTTCAGATTTATTTGTGATGCTTGTGTTGAGGGTTTCCTCAATACATGGCCTCACCTGGCCTCACCTCAATGGATACATTGCACCCCCACCTTGGCACACCTCCAGAAAATGTGAAACTTTGTGACTACTCCATTCCCACACGAGAGACCCTTTCCTGAGAATCTTATTTTATGTCCAGTATGTCTGGTGTAAAATGTTAGTTTGACAGGCTCTCATCCCATAAGGATATCATCTTCATGACTGATAACAAGGCAGCATCCAGGTGTACCATTGGCACACATTTTGCCCCTCCATGATGTTCATGGTTATTAGGTCAAATATTCGAAAAGCTACGTCATTCTTGCCATACATTGTTGTCCTGTTTAATAATACTAAAATGATTGAACGTCATGTAACTCATTTTAGGCAATTGCAAATGAGTGAACATTCAAAGCAGACCATTTGTAAACCAACAATCTAGAGTATATTGTACAGGAGTGTAGACATTGCAGAAGGCAATCGGTGAATACATATGTCAGTTACTGTTGTATTCAGGAAGGGTCTGAACCCCATGCATTTGCTAAATATCTTGAGGGCCCATGATCCACCAACCAGTTTCTATTTCTGCTGTGCTAAGGTGGTTTTCAGATGACGTCAAACAGAACCACCTTTTAAACCATCACATACTCCAAAGGCTGCAGCCAGAGACAGACCCACAAATCAAGTAATTTATCACTAAGCAGGCAACCATGTTTTTCCGGATATTGCGATAGAAAGTTCTACTGCCTTCACAGAAAGCCAGACCCTTATACAATCTGATAAAGTGATCAACCATGATACATTTTATTGTATTTTTATGTTTTGAATTACCGAAAAGAGTTTTCACAAAATGTTATAGAACAACCATACACACACTTGTCTCCGAGTACTGACCCATAATACAATTATTTGCAGTGCTGGTTCCAAGAGGAACATGCTTGTATAATATATTGTCTGAGTTTGGTAATTTGCAGTGCTTTCTACCTGTGATGATTGCAAATAAGGTTGGAATCCTGTGCCTTCTCAGAAATATGGTCTCAGCAAGTCTACACAACATGCTGCACATGCAGCAATGTTCGGTTGTTAGGTTAACATACAATACCACTGCATATCCTAACATCTCGTACGTACCCACTGACTAATTCTGAACTAGGGCAACAATCTCGCCACCCAGATTAACTTTCAAATTGAGCACGTGAAAAAAGGTTCAATAATACTTTAACTTATTAGTCAATAGAATTTCCTGTCATATCTCTTGTATAATTTATTTCGTGATTTTATAATGCCTGTATAGGGAGGAGATTGTGTTCGGTTTCCTGCATGTAAATGGATCCTTGCTGGGTCTAATTTCTGTTTCCTCTCCCAGTTCTTTATACATGCTTCCAGCTCACTCAAATCCACGGTTTCTGAATAGGTATCAGAAAGGTGCCCTGAAATAATGTTCATCTAAAGGGGACCAGAAGTGAAAGTACCACAATGCCAACTATTCGAAAGGGCAGGAGGTGCTTGTATTTAAGTATAAATAACAAAGACACGTGGTGATTAGGATGCATTGTGTTTTTTGATAAAAGTGTTGGAAAATACCCATTGAGGTCAAATAATCCAAATGTGTTATTTTAAAACACTATGAACAATGCAGTTTCTCCACCAGAAAGGAGGAAAACATAGTAATCAAATGACCTTGCTTAAGCGTACTCCATGTGTGAAGCTGATTTTCCTTCATCGGGAATTGTATGTAGAGTAGAGGGTCTCCATGTTAGAATATCCTCGTTCCAGACACATACAGTAAAAAGCTAACACGTATGTGCTTCCCACCATAAGAACAGTCTCTAATAAAAATACATCTATTTCGGTGGAAAAGGCTGTCTGTTAAAAACGTTAAAATATTCCAAACTGCAGAATTCGTTCTGCCAACCAAAAGTATTTTATTAAAAAAACATATTTTTTCTTAAACGTAATTATCTAAACATTTCACCAATATGTCCCAAAGTCATTACAAGTTTGGCGGTCCGGAAATACGTATGTTGCTCCGGCACCATTTCCAGACTGCCAAACTAAGAGTCTGCCGGTAGGGGCACGGAACTCCCGGCAGGCCTAACCTGCTGCGAATTCAGGCCCCTACCGGCAGTGTTTTCATTGAAGCACTGTGAGCAACAGTGTGAGTGCTTCAGTGACCCCATTCCCATGGAGTCCATGGGACCCCACGGGTATGGGGATTTACCATTCCGCCACCTTCTATAATATCCTGCTGGCACTGGGATGTCAGGTGGCGGAAACAGTGTTATGGGGTTGGCGGTAGCCCAGCACGTACCTGCGGGTTCTACCACCAACCCTGTAATGAGGCACATGTTCTCTTATTGATGTTATCTATCATGTACACAAAATGTCTGCTTAATATATTCTTCAAATATTAGACAGAGTATGGTATACATTTGAGAGGGCCAGCTCATAGCCAACATGAACATACAGTATAATACTCTAAAAGAAACGAGCCATGATGTAAAGTTTGCATTTTAGTCAAGATGTCATAATTTTCCATTGTAATGGGACAAAAAGTTGCACTTACACTGAGCTTTGGTGAAGCCAAGATTTCCTAACAGGATGGGGCTGCATAGTAAATACCAGGGCAAAGTCAGGTGTCTGCGCAATGTCAAAGTTTATTAGGCAGTCACTGTAAAAGACCGGAGGGGGGTATCTGTACTCCAGCTCTCTATACGTAAGAGGAGAGGCACAGAGGACCCCAGCCAAGATTCTCTTTTGTTGGTAGAAATAGATGAGCAATCAAGGCCTAGCTTCTCAGGAGGTTATGCAGGTTGGTTCTTAAGTACAGTGTAGTCCCCAAGCACCCACAAAGGAATGTCGACACACTATGTTAGTTAAAACACAGTCTTTATATAAATAAGGTTCAAGGTTATATACACAATCACGATAATACACTTTGTGCTCCGACAATTCTAATATGGTAAATATATACAGTTCTAGGTGGTATCACGATTACTCTGATTCCATTAAAATGCATCAACTGTACTCAGTTCAAATAGCATATGAATCAACACAGCAAAACGATATCAACCATACATTTAGAAGGAAGATAAGTTGGTTAGACAATTGGCAGAATACTGGCCCATTACCTAGACACAGTTCCGTATGAGGATCCCTCCACCTGGGCAACCTGTAAATGAAGATGCACAACAAGCCCAGTCCATATATTGTCTATTAGAGTCTTACCTTCTTCTATAGTTCTACAACCCACATGTACCTTGTGTAGTGGAGTTCTTCGTCTGGGAATTGATAGGCCCTTCTTGAGTGCGCTCCCTTTCAGGCAGGAGCCACGAGTCGTCGAACTTCCGAGATGAAGAAAAAGGTGAACGGTGGTCGTCGAGGGAGAAGCTTCGATCTTCGCGGTGCTTGTTGAAGAAAGCTTGTGAACGTCCTGTGAAGGAGGGCGTGCGGTGCACCTCGGCGATGAGTGTTTCGTTGCTGCAATGAGTGGATGAAGAACTTTGGCCCAGCAAGGGCGTCGAGTCGTTGGAGTTTGGCGTCGACGGATGCAACATGACCACGTCTGGCTTCAGTAGCTTTGTTGGCGTCTCTGAGGTCATAGGGTGGCGGGAAACCCACCGGCAGATTCTCCTCAGTCGTCGGCAGCCTTGACTTTTTCTGGCAGGACAAAAGCGGTCGACGATAATGGACAAGGGAGTCCTTGGATCAAATGTTCTTAGGCAAAGGGAGCACGGTGGCTCTGGTCGGCGACGGCGGTCGTCAATGGTGGACAGCTGTCCGGTGCTTCTCTTCATTCTCCTGAGTGGTCCCCTTCTCCGGTCGGCAGCCTTCTGAGGGTCTGACTTCCAGGGAGCTTCAGCGAAGGTTAGCAGTGCACGATGGTCCCTCGTAGCCCGGGAAGAGGTCTCTTTACCAGGTCTTCTCTTGGTTGAGTTATTGGAGACACGACAGCTTTCAGATCGATGAGGTAGAGCAACAGCAATTATTCTCTTCCAGCAGGAAGTTCTAGCAGTGAGAGGCTACCAGATATACTGTTGATCTCCCATTCACTCTGCTGGATCACACTCAGGCAACAAATCATTCAGAAGAGCATTCAGGTAGTCAGGCAGCCAATCAGTCGCACAGTGCATTCAGGCCATTCTTCTCCATCCAGACACTCACAACACAGAATGTGGATTTGGACACGCACTCTGCCATTCAGCACTACACACTGCATTCATACCAGTTTTGGGCAGGGCTGTCTCACTCATTGTGTCAACCACCAGATACTAGACACCCATAACACAGAATGCATATTCGTCACACACTCCATTCACCCAGGTCCCACCCCACGGGCGTACCCACAACATACAGTCATTGGGAAGGCTCCAGCCAGTCTGGCCTGGACTTCCCCACAGTACGATATATGGAGCTTCCACCCAACAGCCAATCAGGGGGAAGGGACAGAGTCAGGGCTTCCCGGGACTTCAGGAAAACCAAGGTAACAGGCGATGGAAGGCAAGAGGCCACGGGGGGCATCTTGTCTCCATCAGGAATCTACTGATTCCAATGACAGGGCCTGGACATCCCAAAATGGAGGATGCGTAGGGCACCTGTCAATTCAGCATGGAGCTGCCACCAGCCCATACCCTGCTCTGTGGGCCACACAAAAGTGCCCAAAAACATACACTAGAAGTACAGGGTCATACTCCCACCCATGGGTGCCATAAGGGTGTCCCAAGGATCTGTTCACCAAACCAAATACAGGAAGAGCTGTACCGCCAGGAGTCCCACGTGAACCCCTGTGCGGAAAACAAGACAGAACACATGATAAAAAGCAATAAAGGACAAGGATTCAGAGGCCCTATCCCTCCGATGCATTTATAGCATCACAGTCACACTCAAATCAGGGAGTACCCCCCCACCCAAGCAAGGTGGCACACAATAAAATGCTATTTCTTTCGGGTTCACTTTGGTGAGACCTCTAACCCGTCTCGCATCCATCCCCACAAATACACGGTGTCACCAATGGACTAGGAACCAAGCCGGTGTATAGTAAGAATATATATTTATTAATGTTTTAACCAAAAAGGAGGATAATGACAAATGTCAATCACCAACATCGTGGCACTACACAATATCACAAGTCAAAATGGCTCTCTGTGATTACAACAACGCAGGTCGAATTTTGATATATGCAGCCACAATTTCCATCAGATTTCTAGCAATTGAATCCCAAATATAACACACAGTGACACTGTTATTTAGTTGCAAGACTCTTTCTTCCAGCAACCCCCACCCTCTATGCATCAATTAAATATGACGCCTCTGACTGGAAGGCAAGATACAGGGAGTGGGAACACAATGGGCAAATCGTTTTTTGGCTTTGATTTGAAAAGCAAGGTTTGGGAAAGAAGCTCAATGGGAAAAACGTTTTGAACTTGTTACTAGAAATGCAATATTATGGAAAGGAATACAATGGGAAAAATGTTTTGTAACACACAGAAAAATGAAAGTAATGCTTGGTAATTCTGGTTGGGAATAAAGGACATCAATTAGGCTTTCAGTAGAAAAGCACAGTTCCGAAAAGGAACTCAACGAAAAATCGTTTTTTTAACAAACGAAAGGAAAGCAATGCTTTGTAATGTGGGTGAAAGAAAAATGGGAACACAGGAAATGTCATTTTGCAGCACACATACATATGAGATGCAATGCTTTCTAATTCGGATTTTAAATGACTGGGGATGAATGGGAATTTTTTGTTTTTCACCCTCTACATTCACTTGAAAGGTAGCGTTTAGGATTACTTATTTTGAGAATATGAACACCCCTATCGGGACCAGATATCAAGGGTTTCAGAAAACAGTCCACCAAGTCTATATGGTCTATACCGGCTCTAACACACTAGGCATGAACGTTGGTAATTTTGAATTCTAACAACACTTATCCTGTGATTTTCTATATGGGAATTAATTGATTTACTTTAGAAAATGTGCTAAGGATCTACACAGTGTCTCTCCCTCCCCCCACGATTTTATGGAAAGGATTAAGGTGGGATGTTCCCAACATCCTTCACTTTGAACGGAGATGGTGATTTTCTATGGGGAAATAATTTAAGTGATATTTAAGAAATCTGTACCAAGGGCCTACCCAGTTTCACCCCTCCCTTTTACTCACTAATGAGAAGGGATAAAGGGAGGTAGCTACCACACAATGGATGGTTTTTGGGATAGGTTTACTTATATGGAGGATCTCTGCTCTTTGCTCAGGAAGCCAGTCAGATTTTTAGGACCCTCTTTTGTTAGGCAGCTCACACCAGGCCTCTCCCAGAGCAAAGTCCCTCCGGACAGGCCTCTTCCAGATAGGGCTCCCAGGTCTCCAGACAAGGTTTACCCTGATGGTCTTGTTAGCTCTCCTTGCGTCTCTGCTAGTTGTTCCTCTCAAGAGTCCAGCAGCAGGCTATCTCCTGGAATAAAGTCAAATAGCCTGGTTGTGATGCAAACATGCACTCTTATAGCACGGATTATACTTTAACCTTGTCATAATTCCCCTGGTCAGGATTGCCTAGCCCGCTCCCTTCACCTCCCCCCACCACACCCCCTGCCTGCTGATAGAACCAGGAATTGAGAGGAGTGTATGATGAAGGCTGAGGGAGGAGAAAATATACATAATTCGAAATTGACAAAGATTTTTACATTTTGTGTTCTGAAAAATCTCAGAATGTGCCAACTCCCTTAATCTTGCAGATAACCACATGAATATTTATATTTTTGAATTCTATAATTTATGGCGAGTCAGACAATGCTAATTTTATTTCAGCACGCCCTTCCTGGGCATAGCTACAATTTTTCGCGGTTTGCTGCTGCTCCGAAATAGCTAAAAATTGGACCATTTCCAATTCAAACCTGACTTTCATGATCTATCCCTTTGCCAACTTTCCCATTTCTCA
Source organism: Ambystoma mexicanum (assembly GCF_040938575.1). Lineage (NCBI taxonomy): Eukaryota > Metazoa > Chordata > Amphibia > Caudata > Ambystomatidae > Ambystoma > Ambystoma mexicanum. The sequence goes on from NC_090939.1 coordinate 969,412,961, forward strand.
GGTGTATGAAAATGGCAGAATCATAATTTTTCATATAACTAAGTTTGTGTACATCACATACATTTCGTTTTTACAGGGTCCTGCCTGGCTTTTCACCCCGATTAATTTGAACATGGGGTGGGCTTGCCGCTTGCCCTCCCTAACACACAATGCTCCTTTTATTTAGGAAAAACTGTATTTAGTGTGTAATCAATGGCAGGGCATGACATGGCACCTAGATTCACATTCAGATCAGCCACAAACAGTTTCCATTCCCCTTAAAGCATGTGACCAGCCATCTGGCTTTTTCATGTGTATCTTAACCTTTTCCCTCATTGTCTTCAAGGGACTGTTTATGGGAAGGCCTGACCTTAGGGTCACTTCTGCAGGACTTGTTATCAGCAACTCCCACAACTATCAATGATATGATATGATATAGCATTTTTAACGCGCCTATACACAAGTGTTTCAAGGTGCAACGAGGCAGGGAGGGGGAACAAAGGGAAGACAGAACAACGATCCTACTAGGCCAGGTATCATTCATATTGCACAAGTGCATGGGGAGGGAGAAGGGAAAGTGTGGCAGAGTCCCAGGGGTAGTCACCTGTAATGGTGATGAGTATTTGGGTATCATCTGCAAAGTTGGTGTAGATGATGCCCAGTGAATCTAGGAGGTCGAACTGTGGCTTGGTGTATGTGTTATGCAGTGTGGGTGAAAGGCAGGGGACTTATGGGAAACCTAGAGGAGCAAGGATGGGGCAGCTACATTATCATCAATGAATACTCTAGTGGTACGTTCACTGAGGAATGACTTGATCCATGATGTGGCTTCTGGTGAGAAGTTGAAGTGATGGCTAAGGTGATGGCAGAGGGTGTCGTGTTCTACTAAGTCAAACGTAGCAGACAGATCTACTAGTAGAAGTAGGGTCACAAGGCTGCGTTAGTCACAGAGATTGTCCTTTTGGATTTCCATATTGAGATGGGCAGTTTCTGTGATATGTTTCGGGCCGAAGCCTGATTGTCTTGTGCCGCGCATATGATTATGCTCCAGGAATCGTAGGCAAGACGGTCAAGTATTTTGAGTAAAAAAGGGACTATGGTAATGGGGCGATAGTTAGTGGGGATGGAGGATCCAGAGAGGGTTTTTTAAGGAGTGGAATGATCCAGGCTGCTTTGTTATTTAAGGTTAAAACACAGGCCAGGAAGGAGGTGTTGGCAAAGTTGCTGATGATGGGAGTCAAGGTCGGTGCGCAGAGCTTCACAATGTGTGCGGGGCAGGAGTCATCTTTACCGTTGGAGGGTTTTAGAGATAGGACGGTAGCTAAAACTTTCTCTTGCATGACATGGTTGAATTTGAATGCAGTGGGCAAGGCTGAGTGGGTCACTATGGTGTGGTTATGGGCAGTTTGCATGAATGCTTTGGCTGTGACTTAAGCTTTTTGTAATATTGATTTTTTCACAGAGTGGCTCAATTTTGGAAGATAATCTTTACATAATATAAAAGCAGGTCTACAGGTACCAAAATGCAACCTCATGTGAGTCTATATCCATGGTTGACGTTTTACTTCACACCTGGCATGGAACAACTTAAGAGTTCTATAAGATCTAGGGTCATATCATTTTACGATTTACATAGAAACAGAAGAGCCTGTCTGATAATTACCTGTTTGTAGACGTTGTTTGACATGGGCAGGTATATTGTTACTATGTATAATGTGCATAACAATTGTACAACTGCAAATAAAGTTTTCAAAATCACTTAAAATATCCCGTTACACAGATACCTACATACTTGAATCTGGGGAGGGGAATACTGGCAGTTTTGACTGGCCTTGTTTCTATATGGTTCCCGCAGAATAGTCTTTCTGGGGGCTCCTGATGTTTCAATTTGTATAAGTGGGGCACAGGGGTGAAAAAGCATTTAACATGGATGTGCTAATATGACATTAGCACCCTGTTCCAATGGCCGGAACGGTGGCGGGAGGTTGGGGGGGGGGGTAACGGCACGGCAGCCTGAGTTGTAGACTTGAGCGAAGCAAGGGCCTATAACGAGGGCACTGTGACGTGACCCCCTCTCCCCACCGTTCCAGCCCTTGGAACAGGGTGCTAATGTCATTAGCACCACAGGTTACCAAAGCGGTAACACGGGGTGTTAAAGAAAAGGATTTCATTAATTGAAAAGGGGGTTGGGAAATAGGAAAGAAAAATAGGAAAAAAAAGTAAGCGGTGGTAGGGAAGATGGCTCTGCGGGACTGCGTGGGGGAGACAGCCAGCGGGTTACGTGGAAAGCAGGCCGAGATCAGCGGTTTCCGTCCGCGATCCACAGAACCTGTATGGCTGTGCCCCCCACCCTGAGTGCTAATAAAAAGTGTTAAATCAAGTACCCCAGCTCCGATTTCATCTATGGGAGGTCCATAAATAGGCAAGATCATTTTATGTTATATAGTGGAAGAAACAGGGTTCCAGACAGTGCATTTGAGCAAATGGGCAAATGGGCCCATGGGGATTTCTTTCCCTCCTGTGCTGTCTGCTGTTGCATGTGAGATTGATTTGACCCTTTTTGTTTGTGTGCATGCTTTAAGAATTAGTCCTGGCACTCATGAACAGCATGAGCTGCTCCCTTCACACGTATGGCCTCCTGTGCCTGCTATGTGCCAGGTTTTTCAGTAGACAATAGAAGGTAGCTAGGCCTATCTGTGTCTCAGAGTAATGATTGTCCTTGACCATTTCATATAGGCTTTCTCATTAATTTACTTCAGATTCTTGATAAAGGGATTCGCTCCCATTTTGGGCACTTGAGACTATTTTTAAGGGGGATGGAAAAATGAATGTTTCCACTATCCTTGCATTTTATGTGGTTGGTCAACTAATCAATTGCAGAAAGGAAGAACATTGGTTTCCTGACAAGTCCTCATTGTGAGGCCAAGCATTGGTGTCCATAAATCCTTACTCTTGATTTAAGTGGTCAGTGGTAACTGTTGATCATAGGCACCTGATGAAGGGAAATCCAAATAAATCCAGAAAGGGGAGCCTGGTGAGTGAGACAGAATTTGCTTGCAAAGCTATGACACTCGGCCGCTTGAATGGACTAAAGGTTCAGAATTAGGTAAGCAGATATCGTAAGGTTTCTAACTCAGTTTGAGACTGACATAATCCGTTTTGCCCGAAAATGGAGAATATAAAAAGCCGAATGTGCATTTAATTCACATTCGGCATGGGGAAAAAACTGAAGCCCATACTGTGGAACAAAGGGCTTTGGGGGTTGCGGGATGTCCCCTGTTTCCATGAAATTGAAACGAAGGACAATAAAGTGAAAAGAAAAGAAGAAAGGACCGTGCAGTGCAGCTCTGACCCACGTTAGTGGGAGGGAACTGATGCCCTAGTGATAGAGGGGAGTCAGCGGCACACTTCTGTGTGTGCCACCGAAAAGTTAAGTAGGGGGGGAAGGGGTAGTTGGATGCAGGATGCAGGAGAAAGTGATCTATGTGATCACTGCATGGCACAATTTTCAAATTCAACATTTTCGGATTCGGAATTTCGAGCCACGTAGTGATCACGTAGAGCCACATAATCTGCATAGCCAGGCATGGGGAAAATCATACATGTATTTGTAAATACTCTACGGGAGGTCAAAGATCCAGGTGTTGGTGTCCCTGCTGGGGTGTGGAGGTCCACTTCAAGCTCTGCCGCTGTGTGTCTGGAAGCCCCGCCCCCCCTGCAACCATCAAATCCTCCTCTTCCTCCCACAAGGGTGAAACCCGCGTGAGGTCAAGGGTGTGGGTGTTGGCATCCCCGCTGGGGTGCAGAGATCCCCTTCAAGCTCTGCTGCCATGCGCCTGGAAGCCCTGCACCCCCTGCAACCACGAAATCCTCCTCTTCCTCCCGCGAGGGTGAAGCCCGCGTGAGGTCAAGGGCGCAGGTGTTGGCGTCCCTGCTGGGGTGTTCGCATCCCTTCATTAGATTGGACTGCTGGATAGGAAGGAGGTCCCTCACTCAAAGCGGGAGTGAGAGTGAGGTGAGAGCGAACCATACTGGTCAGGGGTTCATGGAGAGTGAAATTATCTGTGTCCTGGGAGGAGTTTTGCCACGCTTTGAACCCTGCATGTCAGCACTGCTATAAAGCCACACAATGGGGGTGATGGAGTTCTCACCCACCTCCCCTTTTCCCCCTCTCCTTTTCTGCAAGCAGTCTGCCCATTTTTCAAACCTGCAAGAGCAAACGGCGCCTGAGGCCAAATCGAATCATAAGATCCTGGTGGTAAAAAGGAAGCAGAGGAACTGCCCACCAAATAAAGGTAGAGATGGTGCCCATAAGATTGATACTGGAAGGGCCTTTGTTTCTGACATTGATATTGGGGTGAAATAAGGGAGAAAACCAGCAGCACCTTTAACTTTACGGGGGGGGGGCATGAACACTAACCAATGAGATTCACCAACTTTTGGGGGCTCAACCCTGTTGCTCCGGTTGGGGAACCAATTGCCCCAGGAGGCTATCTTGGGGGGAGGTACTTAGTGATTCAGACAATCTAACGGTTGCAAGCACAGTAGGAACAATTCCAATTAAGAACTAAGGAGAACTAGCCAACAATGAAAGCCCGTTTATAATCGCAGGGGACCCAGGGGTCACTATCAAAATGTTGACTAACGTAAATGACGGGCTATCTCCAAGCCTAGCCAAAATCGCCTTAGCCTCTGTCTCCCCTAAGGCCTCTATTGTGCTTGCTTATCCTTGTATATCTGCCTTGACCAACTTGACTATCCTAGGAACTGAGTCTTTATCCCTACCATTGGCTGACGTGGCCACATTGCTCTCTAATGGTGGATGTCCAAGCTATAATCCCCAGGAGTTACTTTCTCTTAAACCCTCCATTGTAAACACCTGTTTGGCCCCTGATTCTCTTTCTGTGTTCAGTCCTATTTTGGATTACCCCCTGCCAACCCCTGTATTGCCTCCCTTGGCCCAAATGAACATGGAGATGGATGAAACAATTGAGGATAAGCTCTCTCGCAGCACTTGGAGCGAGAACATGCTAGCTATGCACTCGGGGTCTAGCTCGTTTCTTCGTTTAACCCCTTTTAGGGCCTAAAGCCTAGTATCCAAGGGAACCAGTTCTCTACTGACCCACTACCTAAGGAAGCCAATTGTGCCAGGGGATGTAACTGTGAGCAGGTGCTTGCCGACCTTGCAGTTATAAATAATCTGTAACTAGTTTTGATTGAGGCCCAAGGGAAGGGAGGCGGGAGCTCACAAGGGAAGCTATCAAGCACTCTTCCTGTCATCATGGGGCAGCTCCACCAGAAGGTCATTGACACTAGCCTGCTGAATATTCCCTTGCTAACGAGGCAGCCCCGGGTCGAGCAGCAACCAGTCCCTAATATATCCAGGGAGCCCTCCACGGCCCTCACTCCGTGTGCAGAGATTCCTGCACCGGGGGACCGGGCCTTCAACACACTGGGAATCGAATTCCCCAGAGAGAGGGTAACAAGGGAAAGCAGATATTGTTGAAGGGAGTGCTCATTTGTGCGCCCGGCCCAAGGGGGGCCAAGATCTGCCACAGTATTCCTCCATGGGGTACCTAAATTGTCTACCAGAAAGCACGAACCAAGGGATGCTCTTTCTAATAAGTGCCTTCAATGGCTTCGCACTGTTGGGGACTGCACTTTTGGGACAAGGGTAGCCATGGCAGGTTGTTTTAGAATGCTGAGTGAAGGTGACAACCCATATGATTCCATAAAATGAGTTTATCAGGATGGGAGATAAGCTAGGGATGTCCTGACAAGACCAGGGGGCTATGGCTAGATTCACAACAGAGGGATTGTAATCAGCCCGCTTCCTTACCCAGGAGTTGCCGGGTTGCCTGTAACCACTCGAAACAACCATGCGTTATCTGGTGTGAACCTTACCCTCTGGGAACAAGCCCAATTGGGAACTAACACAGCCATGGGCTTGTGGAATGGAGAACAGTGCTATGTTTGTATTCTAAGGGATGTATTGTACACCTGCATCTTGTGCCCCATATCAGACCCGGTCACAACAGGTTCTCTTTAACATCCTTATTGCATCTATCAGGTCTCCCCAAGTGTCAGTTAAATGTTCCAGTTTAAGGATTAATATCATCCTTTTTATATATTTGCAGCAATCCCAGAACCTACCCTTCACATTGAGGATCACACCTAGCAAGGCTCCTCTGTATGATTGTAAATGTGCTGAAATAAATAATCTAACCCAATAAATTGATTGTTTAATAGATATGTTATGACCTATGTGATCTAGACCAATTCCCATATGAAGTGGAGGATTTCATGTCCAAGTTGGTAAGTGACAGAGGGTTTTTAAAGAAATGTTTTCTGCCACTTCCAATGAATTAAAACTTTAATGACCCAAAAAGAATGGCCCCATACAATGCTGTTGAAATACTTGGGTACTAAATATTTCAACAGATGGAGTGATGACCCGACCTCCAAAGAAGCTTGAAAAATACAGCTACCCCAGTGCTATGTTTTAGTTCAATCTCGTTGTTATAGATCTGAGGGGACCCATATCCCTCTAGGTTCAAATCAAAGGCCCAAAAAATCCAAATGGTTGACCTGATTTCAAAGTATGCCTGCCAGATCTAGATTCCAGTTAGGCGGATGACTACGTTGGCAAATCTTCAACATTGCTTTCTTTATATTTATAAACAAATGTTTGTTGTGACACAGTTTCTTGAAATCTGTTATTAATTTATTGATCCCATTTGGTGTCCTGGAAATGAAATCTGTTTCATATAATATGTACCCCCTCGCACCCTTCCATTTTATGCCAAATGCTTCAATATTAGATAGGCTTGTGGCTAGGTCTTTGATAAAGAGGGCGAAAAGGGAGGGAGCGCTTACTCCCCCACTTGTGACGGTCAATTGTGTGTCACCTCACCTTGCTGTGTCCATTTCACAACTGCATTGTTCCTATTTAAAACATCTGTATTGCATTTAATATCGAAGGGGGAACCTGAATATTCTTTAGTGTGTCGCATAGAAATTCACAATGGAAGGATGCAAAGGCAATTTCTAAGTCTATAAGATCAATGTAAAGTGTCTCTCTTTCGGAAAACACATTTTTGCCTCATCAAGCTTAGGCAAAATGCCTGTTCGATTATCCCTTCTTCAGGATGAAACCTCACTTGATAATCCGATGGTATATTGTTTGTTGTGACCCAGTTTTCCAAATGAGAAAGCATCAGCTTGCCATAGATTTTTCAAAGAGGATCAATATCAGTCTATAATTGGCAAGCTACGGTGTATGACCCTTTTCGTAAATAGGAACTACTTCTGCACTCATCCAAAATGATAGAACAATGTCATGAAAAAGTACCATATTAAAGAGGTTTGTAAGCAGTGGGGCCCAGAGCCTTGTATTATATTTAAATAGGTCTGCCACAAATGTATTGAGGTTTGAGCCATTACCATTTCTTGGGTCAATAAGGTAAATCCACATCCCGTTGGGAAAATATCGTTGAGGTGTTCAAATCAGCCTAAATTGTAATGATTCTGCATTGAAGGGCTGGTCTTTAATAATCAGGGTCATACCTTCATATATGGAGCTAAAATGGTTATACCACATAGAAGGTGGGATTGCAACATCTAAATCTGTGGGATTACCATTAAGACCACTGGTAACAAGTCTCCACAAAGCTCTCTGATCATTAGTTCTTAGAGTTGATCGTAACAGTTCCCAATTATTTCCCTCCATTCCCTTTTCTTTTTAGGTAATATAGATTTGTTTTCAGCACTTTGTTCTGAAACTTATCTCTCATTATTAATTGTCCTATTATGCCTTCTTTGCCTGTCTAAGTATTATTGGGAGAGAGTTCCAAAATCGAGGGGCCGACACCTAAAAAGCTTACATTGGTTTCTGGGATTCAACAACCATGGCCATCTGAAATGTGAGCCCAGACTTGAACTAGGAGATGCAATTTGATAGCAAGGTAGCGTGATTTCCCTACTCTCAGTAAACCCATCCTCCAACATTGAAAACAGTTCTGGAGCTAAGCTGCAACCAGGGTACAGTGGACTGCACTGGAGTAGTGCGATCAATCTTAAAAGTCTAAGTGATCAGTTGGGCATCAGAATGGAATACGGATGACAAGGAATGCAGAGTCCATTGGTAGACTCCAGCCAAGAGAACATCACATCCACCAATGTGCATTAGAACTAAGGCATAGACTCTTTATTTAAGAAATTCATGGGAGGAAGAAGTTCTAACATATGCAGTCTACAAAACTGGAAAATGTGGAGCCTGGTAGAAATCCTGACGCTTTAACAGAGCCAGCAAGAGAGGAGGTAAATACCTGGAGGGATATGATATGATATTTTATTTGTATTGCGCTCATGCACAAGTGTTTCAGAGCACGACGAGGCAAGGGAGGGGAACAAGGGAGGACAAACCAACAATCTTACTAGGCCCAGTGACATTGAGAACGTGCAAGTGCAGGGGAGAGGGAAGTGAGAAAGTGCAAGGGAGATGGGAGGAGTGGAAAGTGCCGAGCAAGGGATAAAACAAAAACTGGTAGTGCTGCCAGCAAGATGGCAAGTGTAAGGTTAAAGCGCAGACAAGGGGTGTCTGATTAGTGCAGGTAAGGGGACTGTACGGTTACAGATACTAACCCAAGTGCAATGGTTGCCAGGAGGCAGTGTGGGTGTGTGGCTGAGTGGGCAGGGACCTGGGCCCAAAAATCAGAGGGTAGCCAGGTGCCCAGTGCCGAAGCAGACAGATCAGCAGGGAAGAGGAAGAGCGAAGGCAGAAGCAAAGATGAAGGTCTTGAGGTGCTTCCGGAACCGGAGATGGTTCTCCTCAAGTTTCAGAGAGGCAGGGAGGCTGTACCAGAGGGAGGCCCAAGCCGAGGAAAGAGATCTGCCCCCAACTCATTGCTTGGAGAAGCGACTGACCCTAAGGGAGTTGGAGGTGGAGGAGCGAAGAGCTCGAGTAGGAAGGTATTTACGGAGGGAGAGTTGAAGGTATTGTGGACACAGGCCCCAGAAAGCCTTGTGGACAATGCAAAGGGGCTTGAATTTAATCCTTGCAGCCCCTGGGAGCCAATGAAGAGATTTCAGTGCTGGAGAGATACGATACCAGGGCTTGAGGCCAAGGACAAGTCTCACAGTCCTGTTCTGGATGAGTTGCAGAAGGCAGAGAGTAGATGCAGGCAGATTTAGAAAGAGTATTTCAAAAAAGGTAGCAGGCGCTCCTCTCCAGAAAGAACATGGCATGATAACCTGATCTGAGATGAGAGTTTGCAGAACACACTTTTTGCTCACTGTACCTTTCACAGATGGGAAATATCCATTTGCATATCAGTCTTTATCCTGCCCACATTGGCAGTCCAGCACCGAAATGCTATGGCAATTCCTCTCTAAACAAGAGTACCAACAGCAACCCCATACACGTGTTTCAGCCTTGTTGGGCTTTAGATTTAGAAAGAGGCTGTTGCAGTAGTGCAGCCTCGAGAGAACCAGAGCTCTAGAGACAGTGAGCTTCTGGGGGAAGGAGAGGAAAGGAAGAATTCCTCTGAGGAGAGGATTTAAAGCTGGCCTGTGCCAATTACAGAGCTTTATCATAATAAAATAGGAGAGATTCTGTCTCAGACATGTTCAATTTCATGCTAGCTTTGAACATCCAGAGTTCAGTAATAGAAAAGCAACTTTCTCAGCTGAGTACATCTTTTACTGATGGCACAGCAAGATACATCTGAGTGTTCTCTACCTACTGGTGTACACATACATTATGGTCAGCAATGCAGTCTCCCAGAGGCTCCATTTAAAGATTAAATAGCACCAGGGAGGAAAAATTCCTGGAGAACCCCACATTCTACCAGCAATGGGGGAACAATTTAGCGTTGAATAGGCATCTCAGAAAAATGTCTTTCTGCCCAATAAAAATTATCGAAATACTTCAGAGGACTCTCCTCTGTGCCCATGCAGAGATGAACAAAATAAAATAGTGTCCTGTGTTCCACGGTTTTGAAGGCAACGGTGGGACCTGTGAACCTGAACAGACAAGCTCAGACACAACCCATAATCCCAAGGATATCATCTGCATGCTGCAGGATAGCTTTCTCTGTTTAATGTCTGGGATAAATGCAAGATTGATATCGGCTTGGGAGATCATTGTTCTCAATATGACCCTGTAACTGGATGAATACAGCTTTTTAAATCAACTTTCCAAAAATAGGCTGAATACTTACTGGCCTGCCTTTACTTAAAAACGACTGGTTGCAAGGGAGATCCTTACTCTGCCATTATTATAAAGGAACGTTCACATCTGCTCATCACAGCCCTTACCAAATGTTTAAACGTATCCTTTGTGCAAAGTCATGTTCATCAAGACCTCAAAAACCCATGGATTACTCCTTTATTAAAGAAATCCAACTTATGTCCACTGACACATTCCAATTACAGACCAATCTCTAATAACCCGTTCCTGCTGAAAATCTTAGATAGGGTGGCATACAACCAGATCTCTCAATATCTTAATGCAATGGAAATCTTACACAAATTCGAATCAGGATTTCGTCAAAATCATGAGACTGAGACAGCACTGCTAGCCCTTAAATCTCAGTTGTTGCAAGCTGTGGATGGCAATCATATTTCATTGCTTATGATATTGGACCTTTTGGCAGCGTTTGGCCTGGTGGATCATTCCATCTTGACCACCAGGTTAAGGGATATCGCACATTTTTCAGCCGAAGCCACCCAATGGGTCTCATCATTCTTGAGCGGCAGATTGGTCAGAGTAGCAAGTGAGTTAGCCGAATCAAGACCTACGCCTCTGCTTTATGGGGGCACACAGGGAGCATGCGTGTCACCATGTTTTAATAACATCTTCATGGTTCCCTTCTTTCACATGTTGGAAAAAGAGGGGATTCTCTTTGCCAACTATGCGGATGATACACAGTGCGTTATTCCCATTACAGGTTCTCATGATGTTGATGAATTGTACATCAACAAAGTATATCTGGCCATACAAAGGTGGATAGTCATGAATGGATTAGCTCTGAATAGCGCTAAAACGGAGCTCTTGATTGTGGGCTCTGACTCCAAATTGGCTAAACTCGATCCTATGTATTCCAGTTTTAACATAGACCAATGTCATAACAAGGTCCAAAGTATAGTAAAGACTTCAGGTGATCCAGAATGGGGCCGTAAGAGCTGTGGAAAAATTAAATTGCAACAATCACGTCTTGGATGCAAGACGGAGTCTGCACTGACCCCCTGTGCAAGCCAGAGTACACTTTAGGCTACTATTAATCACCCAGAAATTTATCATGGGGCATATGCTAGTATATATACTCGATGCCGTGGAAAATAAACACAATCCCAGATTCTTAAGATCTGATAACTCAAACATTCTCAAAACCACTCGATGCAAAACCAACACAGTGAGGAAAGGAGCCTTTAATATAGCAGCTCCACACGCTTGGAATGCCTTGCCCCGGGATCTCAGAATCATTGAATCAACCAACGTGTTTAAGAAGAAACTCAAAACTTTTTTATTCTGTTAGTCTCACTATATCATCTACATCATTTAGGTTTCAGCTGAGGTTGCTTTTTGTATCTGTTTCTGTACTGTCTTGTTCTTTATGTCCTGCGCCCTTAAGCCCTCGGGTACCGGGAGCGCATTACAAGTTTACAAACATAAACATAAAAATAAGATAATATCATCAAGACCATGGGGTTCTGAGACCATGCTTTACAGAATGAGGACTATGTTTGCTTGGCAGGCATAGTCAGGTCTTGCGCTAAAAAGCAACATCTCCAAACTGACTCATTGGAGAAACTCCAAATCAGGAAGGATGTTTCTTAATAGAGCTAACAAATTGTGAGGCCAACGTTGGTCTTCTGAATGGCATGCCATCCGGAATGAACAAAAACGTTCAAGTGCCCACTGCCCAAATAAAGATCTATTTGTGACAATCAATGAAAGTATCAATGTGAACAAATTCCAAAATAATCACTGCCATTGTGTTAACTTGGTCAATTTCCCTCCAAAGATTGTCCAGTGCAACAAAGATGAGCACTTCTGTATCCGCACTCAGCAGAAAACTGGTCTGTGGTAGATTTAGACCACTGTTAGATTTGATAATGCACACTTTTCAGATGAATTATTGTTATTGTTTCCAGGTTCTTAATTAAGCAAGGGAGGTTTGCCATAAGGTTGGTAGCAGCTGGGTTTCACCCGGTCCAATATAGGCTGTTTAAAGAAAGTTTATTTGGGACAAGGAGCAGTTTATTGAGTTAGTTAAGGCTGGCAACATGGCATGATGTGTGTCTAATGTTTTAAGCCATATGGAAGGAACATGTCTAATGATGAGCCGGAGAATTTACAAGTGGCAATGATTTCATGGAGCTCTTCTACTGAAAATGTGGTACATACCAGAGCTTTCAGGCATGTCCCAATAGGAATCATTAAAGGAACCATTAAATGCACTTCTGCCCAATGTGCTTCTGCTTCCCGTTAGAGACTGGACATATGCTGGGTAGCATTGTTCTTTGTTTGGGAGTGTTTTGCTAATGCAGCTACCAAGAGCCTCTGCTCCAATTTTTGGGACGGATGTGAGGGGGGATAGGATGCTTCTAAGCAGTTTAGGGAGAAGTGGTAGCATCCATTTAGTCCAGCCACGGAAAAACTAAATGTGAATAAGTCACAGTGCCACTGATTATCACTGTTGAAACAAAGGCATTTACGTGTCACTCCCTGCTGGATTTGTGTAGGCATTCTTTTAGGTGGAGAAGTTACCCAGATTCATGTGGATCAAAGTGCTATCCCTCTAGTCGAGATAGACAGTGCTAAGCGTATGCAAGATACAGGTGAGCAGTGCTATTTATAGGCTAGCAGAAATACAGTTAGTGAAGTACAGGCTTTGCAAGACTGGCCTTTTAAGGTTTTTTTAAAGCCTTTTTCATAATCAAAACAAACTCCTTCCTTCAAGTTGAATCCTCTATTGTCCAGAATACTGCATTACGAACTTCATTGTTGTGATTTGTAAAGACAGTGTTGACAGATTATGCTGCTATTTGTTGGCATATACACTTTTCTTCATTACAATTTTCAAATGTGCACTAGTTAATTCAACTGATTTGTTTGATAGATTCATGATAAGTACTGTATACCTTATACTTGCAATACAGATCTTTCATTCACATTATCGATTTTATGTCTGAGTTATCAATAGACAACTCAAAACCAGCATACAATGTCACTATTTCTCAGCATGTACACAATTTGTCAGGGATTCAGTTTAAATAAGTCCACAAGGTAGGGTTCTAAAGAGTGGTCAACCTTTTTCATACCAGTCTTTGGACTGTGGTTCTCTGTTCTTCCCACTCTCCCCCAAATAGTCATACCTTCTTGGCTTGAATCAGTTACTCACAGTCTCTAGATTCAAAGACTCTTTAGTCTTTCTTTTCTGAACTTGGACTAGTGAGGTTGTTGTATTGGTCCTGCACCTCCAGCTTTCATGCCTTTGGTCATCTAAACTGGGGTCGGTCATCAGACGCTTTAGTTAATGCTGAACAATGGGTTGTCTGGATGATGTCACCTTTGTCAGATGGGGTTCATTTTGATAGTAGGTCTCCAGAGCCCTCATCATGAGGCCTTTCAGACACTTCTGTATTTTAATCAGGATTGGAGCACTGGATCGACTTCTAATGCCCCATTGCACTTTCCCTCATCTCCTTTCAATTCCTCTTTTCCTCCTCTCTATCTTCATATTTCTCTCCTTGGCTATTTTTATTCTTTCATGCCTCCTCCCTGTTTCTCCATGCGCAGTTCTCTCTTCTTCCCTCTGTCTCCCCTCCTCTTTACTTGCTTCTTTTTCTTTTTCTAGCACCTCCTCCATTTGCTTCTGTATCCACTTCCCCTACTCTGCTCTCTCTCTTTTCCTCCTCCTCAGACCATCTTCTCCCCTTGGCCTTCCTTTTGATTCTTTTTTAATTTTGTTTTTATTTGTATTGTTTATTGGTTAAACTAATCTATAAACCTTAACACTATATACATAAAAAGAAAAACACACATAAATCACAATCGCAGTCTCTTAAAAAGGAAAAAATGCATAAACAAGCGTACATTAAATTCACACATTTCTCTCTATAATAACCAATTAATACTCTATAATTAGCAACCTCTATCCTTACATTCTAAAAGGTCACTCATTTTACATTTTTCATACATATAAATATGTAAATACTTTCCGATAAAAGATACTAAAATACAGAAAGATATAAAGTGCAACTGTGCATGATACCATTTGACTAGCACAGATCATTCCTAATTTCTTACAGAGTCACATATGCGGTACCTTTATAGCACCCCCTAGTTGAATTCCAGGTTTCACTCATTCCATTGCAAACCTTATTTCCATACTAACAATTCATCCCTCGCTGTTCCAACTTCAGAGATCTCAGGTAGTTTACCCCTGTGTCAGAATTTGCCTTGTACTTGAGAGGACAAGTCTTTAGATGTACTTGAGCCCATAGTGTAGGGGACGAATTCTTCCCAACAATATAACCCTCTGGATGTATAATAAACATACAGAGGGATCTATTCCCTGAAAGAATGGACACAACTGGAACACCAGGCTGTCAAGAGAATAACAGGAATACGTCAATATGCAGGACTCTTAAACAGGTAGCAAAGATATACCAATTAGTGATAAGCGACCCTGAATCAGGGGTGACGATATTAGCAGCTTAATTCTTCCTTGTGTGTTTCAGAAGTACCACTGGTGTACCTGCAATATAATGTTTATATTCAGGTATGGTGTAACAAGATACGGTAAACAGAATTTAGAGGTGACTGGAGTATAACTAGCAGATCTAACTCTTACCAGATATGGTGTATTGGGATGTTTGGAGATGGATGTAGAATCAGATGGTGATGACTCTGTGAAAGAAAACAGCTTGACCGAAGACAGAAAAAGGGAAGCAATACTCCTTCTAGTTCCTAACCCGACGGCACAAGGACGCTCTCTTAACGGAGTGGCAGAGTATCTAGTCCAGGAAAGGCCACCTAGCCAGGTGGCACGAGGACGCCTAACGGCCCTCCCAGTGCAGAAGAAAGTCTCTACTCCAAGCGCAGATGGAAGGAGTTCAGAAGGAGTAATGCTTGTATATTTATACTGCAAAGAATCCAGCCGAAAATGAGTCAGCAGCAGGCTGGCGGGAAATGAGGCAAACAGTAGTTAAGGCAATCCGTACAGAGTTCCGGGTCGGTAACAGGCTGGCGGCAAGAAGCAAAACAATAGTCAAGGCAATCCGTACAGAGTTCTGGGTCGGTAACAGGCTGGCGGCAAGAAGCAAAACAGTAGTCAAGGCGGTCTGTGCAGAGTTCCGAGTATGCAACGTTAGCAGGCAAGAAATCTGAAGGAACGAGGAAACAAAGGGAAAATTAGGTGAAGCACAGGCTCAGAACAACGGTCCAAAGTTCATTAAAGTGTAATCCAGATAGGTACATGAACAGGCAAGAACGAGGCGTACTTCAGAATCAGAAGCACCAGAGCGAAGGGTAGGAGGTGCCTAAATACTATGGGCCACATGACCTCAAGCTTGCGCGTACCTCGGATAGGAATCCGAATGCAAGCCATGATGCGTATGCCAGAGTCTCCATGGCAACCGTCAGTGTTTAGCATAGCGCGTTCTCCCTCTAGCTCTCCCTGTATACCATAGTCTGACCTGAGAACGTGGGTGAGTAAGACCATGTCGAGGAGGTTTGTGAACAGAGGAAAAGCGTGATAAAGCAGTAGGTGTGTCTGCATTACATCCGTGGGCTTACTTAGATGTACCGGCCTGTCGTGAATCCGGCAACAAGATACCTGGAATCATGACACACTGCTCCAATCATAGAAGGTACAGAGCCTCTCATACATGCAGACCAGCATTCTTTCCTATCATTAGTCTGCCTGTCACAAACCATTTAGCAAAATAAGTCAGTCTTCTCCCAATGAGGGATGGACAGACAACAAGAAGGTGTTCCAATGTCTCCAAAGTATCACCATTTTTGCAATATCTGCAACTAGACTCGACTTCTGTGATTTGTTTTTGTCTAAGCAAAACCTCTCCCATACAGTGGAGGTTTCACCTAAAGCTCATAAATTCACGTCTCATCTTGGGACACAAGGTTAGTTTGAGATATGCCGGCAGTTCGCACAATTTCTTGTGTTCGGCCTCTATCTGTTTCATACTCACATACTCATGAAGTGCTGTTTTGGTATTACACCAATCAATCAAGAATAGTGATTTTATTTACCTTTGTTGGGTGACTAATCAAAACAACTTTGGACTAATTACAATTTTCCAATATATGATTACATTTCGCAGTGAAGTCTCTTAAAACCATCCCCCTATCAGAAGCCATTTGAGTATTCAGATCGTTATACATGTTTTTTGGGGGCGGGCAATGTATTTTGTGATATAGAGATAGCAGCCTCCATTGACCGGTAGATTTTAACGAGTTTAACCCCAACTCAAATCTGATGGCCACCGTGGCTATCGCATCTGGAATGCCCATTACTCTTCGCCACATTAGGCCTTCTAGTTTATTCAATTGGTCCATAACCCAATCAGGGTACAGTTCTACTCCATACATCAGCTTGGGTACTACTTTACTTAGGTAAAACG